>NC_133225.1:26104039-26704039 GCF_040436345.1 Pagrus major | reverse complement strand
ATTAGATTTTTATATAACAATACCAATTCTAACACACTGTGATGTCATGTGGTGATCCAATACTGTCTGGTCATGTATTATTCTCAATCAGACATCAGCAGCCTGAGATGTGCTGCCTCCACATCCCTCCACATCCTACAAATTCCTTTTCTCTAACACACATGAACAAACACACTCTATTTATTCAAGTGAAGGCGGCTTCAAACACTGCTCTCATACACACACACACACACACACACACACACACACACACACACACACACACGCACGCACACTAGATCCTATCTGTGTTTTATTGCTTGTATCTGGATGTGATAACACACATGTACACAAACATTAAATCCCATTCGTATTTTATCAAAGGCTGCTGGCAGGGACAAAACACACACTAAATCCCATTACTTTTTTTATAGGGGCCCAGGTAGCTGGCAGTGGATAAGACACACATTCACATGATAAATCCTGTTGATATTTCAGGTACCTGGCAGAAATGAGTTATGTTCACCGGGACCTGGCTGCTCGGAACATCTTGGTGAACAGTAACCTGGTGTGTAAGGTGTCTGACTTTGGCTTATCACGATATCTGGAGGAAGACACCTCTGACCCCACCTACACAAGCTCACTGGTGAGGACACACACACACACACACACACACACTCAGGGAACATGCAAGCGGTAATTTTAACAACCATTTAAGATGCTCCATACTCACTGGTTAAAAACAACACTCAACGTCTAAAGGACCAGTTTGTTTCCATTAACTTCCTGGTGGAAAACCATTACATCTAATTAATCTTGACTGCATGTTTGATGCTTTCATATCTCATTAGTAACAATGCTAATGTTACATTGGAGACCTACAGTAATTTACTTCTTTGGGTAAAGACTAAAAAACATGAGGAGTTGAGTTTAACCAAAACTAGTTCAAGCAACAAGCAACAACTACGACACACACAGCAAAAACATCAGATAGGCTGGACCACTGTGTTAAATATACATCTTTAAACTTTACAGTTCCGGCTGAAAATATCAACAGAACTGAACAAGTCTGCCGATTTCACATATCGCTGCAATGCAAATCAACAGGCAGTTGTTCACCTGCAAGAGACGGTTAGTGCTAACACAGCGTCACAGTAATTCCATCCACAGCCATGCTAGCTGCCCCTTGAAGCTGTAACGCTTAGCAAACATTGGAGGAACACTAGTGGAAAAAAAAAATGCTGGAGAAAACGCACGCATTGGACATTTTAGGACAGACTCAGCTTGTCAGTCTTGGCTCATTTGTCATCATCCTAGGCCATACTTCTTGAGCCTCAGCTGTACTTAGGCACAAATGTAAGCTGCATGCTGCCAACATGTAGACTAGCATGTGTACAGTTGATAAGACACATGCCAAGTGTCATTAATCTTAACATACAGCTGTAAAGTAACTTTCTCATTAGTGAACAATTTATATGACGGGTAAGAATGATTTACGTAGAGGTAAGGTGCCTCTCCTGGGGATGGAGACATTATCAACACCCTTCTTTGCAGAGACATGTTGGATTCACACTCCTAACAAAGTGGAGCCTTTTGGCTGAAAGGAAGAACTGAATTTGTCATGTTTCATTAATTTATTACACTTTTTGTAACTTTAAGATATATCTGTGTTCTATTGTTTCTAATGTGAAAAATTTGGACATGGACTACGGCAACCCCCACCCATGGATCAATTATCCAATAGATCTGAAATCCTGAAAGCCTCATGTCTTTGTCTATTTTGACTGCAAATCAATCAGTTCCTTTGGGAGATGTGGATGTTTTTATGTTGAACAGATGTATTATTATATTATCCTATCAAACATCTGCTTTGTCGTGACTTACACGTGAAAGATTTCTATAAAATGTTAACTTACCCATTCCCTCAACACTGTGTCGGACTGTGATGAGCATCACACTAATAGTCAGTCCTCACCTTTATGTTTATGACGTACTATGGCAGATATACGGGTTGCCTATGGCCTCTGTTTAGTGCTGTGTGATGAATGTGTCAGCGAGCACTTTAAGAGTTGAACTATAAAGAAAATAATTTTCCTCCTGTCTTTCTTTTTGTCATTTATCTTCCCTTTTCTCTTTCTTCCCTTTAGGGTGGTAAAATCCCTGTGCGGTGGACGGCTCCGGAGGCGATCGCCTACAGGAAGTTTACATCGGCTTCAGATGTGTGGAGTTATGGGATCGTCACCTGGGAGGTGATGTCATACGGAGAGAGACCTTACTGGGACATGAGCAACCAAGATGTAAGTCACTGCATGCTTCTGTGTGTGTGTGTGTGTGTGTGTGTGTGCGTGCGTGCGTGCGTGCGTGTGTGTGTTTGCGTGTATGTGTGTGTGCATGTGTGTGTGTGTGCGTGCGTGTGTGTGTGTGTGAGTCTTTCTCATGTTCTCTTTTGTTCTTCTCATTGATGCCTGTGACTATAAGATTCTGTACGTTTACCCATTTCTTTGTTCCACACTGTCTCTCAGGATTGTGTGTGTGTGTGTGTGTGTGTGTGTGTGTGTGGGTCGGGGGTTGTGCTTGTTTGTTTCCTCTGCCGTCTCTCGCAGCAGGGTGTCTGCATGTTGACGAAAACACACGGAAAATGAGGACATCAATTTGAGTGTCACAGAAATGTTTGTTGGAACATCAGACCAAAAGGCATCAGAATTTTGTTTTCCTGCTGATCTTTTTGCCTGGGAATATTTTATTGTCTTGACAACTTCATCCCAATTATCTTCACAGTTTGATCAATTTGCTGCAGCATTTTGATTCCTTGTTTTGCTGGCATCACAATTGTGTCATTAAGTTGTTTAAGGTATGTGGATGTTCTTTAGGCTGGAAATTATTGCCCATCTTTAAAAAAAGAAGTGTGCAGTTCTCTGCTGTTCTTGTGTTCAAATCATAAAACCACTCTCTCATCCTTTCTTTAGGCTGAGTATTCAATTTTACTGTTTAAACCTAAAGGGGATCACGTCCAGTACATGAAAAAGGAGGTTCCACAAGATCGGATTGCTGACATTTTTATTTTTAGGTTTCTATTCCGAGAAGAAATGTGATACACAGATTATAGTGAGTTTTGGCACTGAAACCCACTTCAAAGCTCTGAGCTCAATTCTTGCCTTTTAAAACTATATATCTAATGGCTTTGACACAGAGGAGCCTGGGAATTTTTACACGCCTCCAGTTTTTCAGTTTAAACTTTAAAATAAATTTTGTTGCTGCAGAAAATCTTTCAAAACATTGCTGACTGGCTCATAGCAATGTTGAAGCTGCTTTAGACCTCATTCACCTTGACTGTGTGAAGTTTTCTCTATCTGGTTACTTTTGGAGTTAATCTGCAGTAATATCACCTTCGAAGTATATGACAGAAAATATTTTAACTAATAAAACTCAATCATTCCCTCATTTTTGTCAGCAGAGACCCTTTTCTACTGTCTACACCACCGTAACCCTCGTTTTCACCTTATTTCACACCTCCTCCTCCACCGCCTCACCCCTCCTTCCCCGATGGTTTCTCCTGTCTATGCAGCAGTAATGACAGAGAGTCAGTATAATGACAGCGGTAGTTTTATAATGGCACAGACAGTGTATAATGATGAGGAAAGTGTGTGTTACCACTATAGCTAACGAGGGTCTGCCGGGGCATTAACTATGCATGAACTTCACACCCTCCTTTCACACATACTACACACACAGCTAAACCACACACATGCGAGCTGACATGCATAGAGGCGCACACACACACAAGATTTCAAAGAACACGGAGCGGTGAAATTGTCAGCGGAGCCACCACAGGTGCTGTGTTCGACATGAATTAATCATGAAAGAGACCTGTGATGTTTTACTACACTCGCTGCAATTTTGATTGACAGCGGTGCTTAGAGAGAATTTATGCGGCACAAAGCCTGAGAAGTGTGTCGGGGTCAAGTAGAGTTCACCCAGTGAGCAGACAAATCCCCGGCGCTGAATTTACAGTCGGAGAAGCACCGCATTCCCCCAGCTTACCTTTAGGTCGGCTTATAAGTACACCGACACGGGCTTGTAACTCTAAATTTACAGGAAGCACCGAAAAAATAAGTTAAAGTATTATTTCAAGGAATTTTATGGCTCCTCTGCTTCGGTAAAGTAACAATCCTTCATTAAAATGGGAACAGAAACGTAGCAGCATCAGAACTGAAGACAGGGCAGACACAGCTCTGATAGAGGAGGGCTGGACTTAAAAGCTTGAATCACAGGCAGAACAGGCAGCATTAAAACAGCATTCACTAGGTCACCGATCAAAGCAAGGAGAGGCACACGAGTCCAAGGGGGCAAAAGCTGGCAGGCAACAGTTCGGATGCAGGCAGAGGTCATTTTAAAAAAGACAGACAGGAAATGGAACGTTTTGGCAGGAAGGCACAATAGAAAATCTGGCACAGTACTGAGGCTACATGGCAGGTAAACCAGGGAATATAATTGGGGAATGAGGAGCAGGTGTGGTTGGTGGATGTGAAGGTCAGGTGATGGGGAATGGTAGGAACACACTGGGGACAACTGGAGGAATGGTCAGATATGAAATGACAGAGAAAAAAGAAAAAAGAAAATGTAGAATCTTTTTATTCAAACGTAGAGTACAGCAATGCCAAAAATATGGAAGTGTAACGTGAACTACTTTCATAAAGTTAGAACATTCTTCAAAAAAGGCATCTAATCATACTTGCCAACCTTGAGACTTCAAAAATAGGGAAGATTTCAAACCCAAAGCGATTTAATCGGGGATCATGCCCCCAAAAATTCAAGGGCTGTGTTTCCTGCACTCGGGTGCCTTTTAGAGAGTCTGTGCATGCCTCTGCCCTGTGTTTGTCAGCCTCTCAATGGGGTTTGTGACCCCGTGATTAACGGAAAAATTGACGTGGCAGATTTTACAGCCCCTTCCTTTAAAACTTAATGTAAGAAACAGGAATTCTTCTCTCCAGGCTGTCTGAAATATTCTAAGATCGATACATAACTACAAGCAGGAGTCTGTTAGCTGAGGTAAGCCCAAAGGCTTTAAAGGTAACTAAAGCTCTCTGACAAATGTGGTTTCAGGAGGAGTTTATATGCAGGACTATCTTGGCTGCTGGTGATTGCTTCATATTTATTGTACAGAGAAAGGCATTAATCATCTAAATCTTGCCAACAACACAAAAAAGATTATTTCCCAGTAATCATACATCTGTCATTACTTTCATGTTCTTTCACTGCAGCATTTTCAATCATCCAACAATATCCTATTAATTTCGCCACAGGCAGAATTGAACTACAAACCTCCAAAATCATTTAATTCAATTCTTAATCTTAACATTCATTTTTTAATAAAGTACCAGATTGGAGGGCTCCACATACAGTCTACAGCTTTAGTTCTCTCAGAATCAGAAAATTGGAATTTCAACTGAATCATCCCTAAAAAACAAATCAATATTTAACTGATAGATGTTATCTGAAAGCTTTACAAGTACACAACATGTTTTAAGCCACTTGTTCGAGCTATACAACAATGTGAGTTTAAAACATTGCAAGCATCATAATTATACTTTTGGGAGATATTTAAAGAATTACTCTCACATCGCTGGCACAGGGGGCAGAATAATTTGTGATAATGATCACTTCACTTGATATTTCTTTTCTTTGATTATTTTTTTTTTTTAGGATGGCAAAGCAGCTAGTTACACTTTCAGTCAAAGGAGTTTTGAATTCTGTGATGTTTGGGATAATTGCATTCTGCACCCAAAGGTATGCTGGCGTATTTAGCACAACCTCTCTGCAATATCAGATTCCTGCCAAGATGTTTTTACAGAAAAACCTCGAAAGGTCCTTATCATTCTCAACTCCTGCGCCGGCATAATGAAATCAGAAGCTCCGCTTGTAAAACTACCTGCCTCGACATCAGAGACTGCAGCAGGCGTCACTGCTTCTTAGTGATGAATATCTGGATGTACCAAGCGACTGCATAAAATGTGTCAGGATGAAGTTCTCAAATGGAAATTGAATCCTCATAACTAATCCGAGTTTTAAATAAAGCTGAAAGAGGCAGGATTCTTCTGTACAAATACACCTGTCGTATCAGCAAAAATCACAAAGACGCTGTAACAGAGAAGACTTTCCCCTCCACACGCAGCTCTTCTCTGCCAACAGGAAGTCACAAATCAAAACTTGAGAGCAAAATATAAAGTGTCCACTAAACAGCAGCGAGAGAGCTGGACTCAACTTCACATCTTTTTGCCTCTTTCATCCTTTTGATATCCAGAGCATCACAGAGCAGTACCATGCTGAGTGTAATTTACTGATGTCACATCACAATAATATGTTTCTTTCAAAATATGTTTTCCCGTCTGTCATTTATATCGCACATTTCCCCTAAGAGAAGAGTGGGCTTGTTGGAACCTACAGAGAAAAAAAAACATCCTGTGTGTATACGTTGGAATGAAAAATCCTAATATTTTCTCTTTCCGTAAAAATACTTTTGATAATTTATTCTGCAGTGGGAGGCATCAATCAAATGTGAGTTTAGGGCCACAACATTTCTTTAATTATATGCAACCACACTTAACCTCATTAACTTGGTTCATAGTATCTATCAGAACAATATCCTGTGTTTGGATGTCAGAATGCAAAAACGTCTTTCCAAAACTGTCACGGATGTCGCCTAAGTGGGTGGAATCTATATATTTCTCCTCTTTCTCTGCCTCCAACAATGTAGGTGATGGAGATGTGGGTGGAAGCAAACAATCCTGAACGATTGAACCCAGTTTCAAGCTGCAGCAGCTCCCCAGAGATTCTGTGCTTGCTAAATCAAAGCCACTTGCCAGTGATCAAATCTTTGAATGATTTGCTCAACTTTAAAAATTATACCCCGCCCACATATTCCATTACACTCGGAACATTACAGACACCTCGACTGCAATGTGACTGTGTCTGAAATTGTATTCTAACGTACTGCCTGCCACATACTCAAATAGTATGTACTGCATACTGCCTACTAAATCAACGATTAAGTGTGCCAATACCAGTTCACACTGAGGTTTACTCAGGTCTCTCCATCACATGACTATATCAGTCACATTATCCATACGAGCTACTGTTAAATGAAAACTGTCCTCTTCCACTAAATGTAATATTTTAAGTTAGAATAAAGGATTAATGTAAAGTAACTGTTAAGATTAAAGATGGTCCAAGCAATCTTATCAGCTACTATCAGTATATTTTACTGAGAAGCAGAAGAAGAAGCTGCTGAGCTGAGCAGGCGAGGATTTGTCTCTGGCTACGTTATCTTATAAAATTTAGCTAAAGCAGTGTTTACTTTGAATGATAATGGAAAATAAACAGAATACATGTGATGCAGTAGACAGACATGTTGCTGAAGTCATCTACACATTGTTTATTTGATATATATATATTTACTATACTATACTTGATATGAATAGTGCGTTAGTATGTGCGATTCCAAACACAGCTCCTGTCTTCAATGTTTTAATTTAAAGCAGTCATTTTATGGTATCGATATAATGAATGCCTTAGCAAACATTTGCTTGTTTAAAATGCAAAAGAAGATATAAAGCAACATTAGCATTTATTTAGAGTCGTCTATCCATCCAGTATTTTCTATATTTTTAGCTCTATTTTGGTCTCTACCAAATCCTGAGGAAAGCTGCTAAATGCTCAACTATGTTCACTATGTAGAGGTTACCTTTGTCCCAATGCTGTTTTATTTCTGGGTAGGTAGTATGCAGTCCGTTTATCAGTTGATGGCCGTAAAACCAAAACAGTAAGCTGAAAGAGATGTTGAAAGATGCCAAAAGCCTCTCTAAAGCCAATAATTGTCTTTCTCTAATGTAAAGATTCAGCTGATAATTCTCTGTGGGTTTTTTTCACCATGAGCAAACCCGGATTATTTGGCCCATTGTCAATATAAAGATATTCATTATAGCGCTGTAACAATTATTTTCATCGCCAAGTAATCTGTCAATAATTTTCTAGATTAATCAATTAGTTGTTTGCTCGGAAAAATGTCATAAAATGGTGAAAAATATCGATCAGTGTTTCCCGAAGCCTAAGATGACATCCGCAAATGTCTTGTTTGGTCCACAACACAAAGACTTTATTTTACTGTCATAGAGGAGGAAAGAAACCAGACAATAACCACATTTAGGAAGCTGGAATCAGAGGATAACAAGTTAATCAATCATCAAAATAGTTGGTGATTAATTTAATTATCAACAATTAGTTGATAAATTGATTAATCGTTGCAGCGCTAATTGATTCTATTGACTTTAATCGTAAAAAGATGAATCATTTTCCACTATTTATAACAATTTGTGTCCATTTGTCTCCCTCTCTCCCTCTCATCTCCCAGGTGATAAACGCCATCGAGCAGGACTTCAGGCTGCCAGCTCCCATGGACTGTCCAGTTGTGCTGCACCAGCTGATGCTGGACTGCTGGCAGAAAGACAGGAACGCCCGGCCAAAGTTCCCCGATATTGTCAGCATGTTGGACAAAATGATACGCAACCCTGCATCTCTGAAAGCCGGCACCAACAACATCGCCCCTGGGTGAGGAGAGATACAAACTCATTTACATACACAAACACACTCTCCCTGTCTGTCTCTAACCTCTGTATCAGTGAAACCTCTTTTTTCTCTCCTATCGTATCCACTGCCTGCAGTCCTTCCCATCATCCCTTGTTAGACCGTGGAGCTCCAGACCTGAGCAGGGTGAGCTCTGTGGAGGACTGGCTGGCTGCGCTGAAGATGACCCAGTATCGAGACTCCTTCCTAGGCTCGGGCTTCACTTCTCTGCCGCTCATCACACAAATCACAGCCGAGTAAGTCTGCCCGTTTAACTGCCTCTCTCTGCCTACGTCTCACACTGTTCACATGCCAAGTCTGTGTCTCGTTAGTTGGACAACTGGCACGACTGCTGGTTGGCTGACTGCTGTGCCATGTGTTCTGTCTGAACCATCTCCCAGGCTTACTTACTTCCATCCTTTCTTCCTCTTTTTATCATGCTATAAAAGGCTATGAGCACCACTACAGAACATCAGTATATCTCTGTCAAATAACTTGTGAGAAGCTGTAATTTCTGTAAACCCCGTCAAAATAATAAGAAGCCTCTTTCCTCCAATAATGCTGTTTCTTCTTTAAACTGAGCCTATATTTTCTTGCTTTCATGTAGCCGTTTCTCATACCTGGCATACCTGGAGTTTCTGCACGTGGTTTGTTCTCACTCCTCAAGCAAACATGTCATGACAGTGAGATTTTTAATCAGTGTTTCTTTTTCCTGCACCATCTGCTGTTGAAGAATTTCTGGACGTTTTAGCTTTATTTACTGATATACAGTATAAGTAGTGGAGGTATGCATTTTTGTTGCTGGTCCCTGCAGGCTGCACTGTGGGTCAAACATAAGAAGAGACATTTTCCCACAGGAATTAATTAGGTATACTTTAACACAGTACCAGTGTGGAGAGAGCAGATAGGGCCACACAGAGTTGGTTATGAGCCAGTGAACCTTAAAACAGCCCCATATTAGCTCCTATGAAAAGTCATCTGCCCATATAGTTCATATAAAGTCTTGTATATGACCATAAATGGGCTATATAGGCATGTTTTTATATCAGTGTGGTTGAGAGCAAATTGGCCTGAATCATCAATAATCAGTGAATTAAAATTAATGATGTACATTATATTTCAGCTAAAGTGTCTGCAAAAAGATAATTAGACTTTTTGTGCTCATTAATCCTTTTTTCTTCCCGTTTATCCACAAAAAGAATGAATCTATAAATTTAAAGGTGTACAGTACTATTCAGGAATTGTTTGTTACTGTTTGTATACAACATTCAAAGTTGGCCGCTCCTCCCCAGCGCCATCAGGAGCACACGTCCCCTGCCCCTGCAGCACTCAGTTTCCAGTTACAGACACATATATTTACAAAACTACTAAAGGAATTATCTGATGATCAATTTCTATGTCGGTTTGGGCCAGCTTCGGTAACCGGCATGGCGTGAGTGTTAGACAGAAAATTATTAAAAACTCACCATCACAGACCCCAGGGGATAATTTTTCAAAACAAAGTTATTTACGCTACTATTGTGGGATTGTTACATTTGTTGTAATAGAAAAGCTGAAATAGAGAGCTTTTCTGCGTTTCCCTGTGGTATTACTGTCGGCACCGCAGTCACATAGACAGTGTTAGCTACATGGCTACCACTAGCAGGCAGGTTTTGCTACTTACTGATCTAGTAGAAAGAATGCCGGTTTTGAACTGTCTCAAGTGCTGGTGGTAAGATGAAACACATATCAACAGGGGAACAGACACCCTCCATCAAGCTGGATTTTTTTTTACAGTGTAGAGTTTCCACAGTTATTCCAGTTGTTCCACTGGTACACCGGGCTGGGAGACCTGTTGGACGATGGCCCATTAAGTGAACAAAAAGGTCCACTTTAATGCTAATTAGGTATGTAGTCACAGTAGACCTCCTGGCCCGGCCCTGCTGCTGCTGTCTGCTACACACACACAGAATGTGAAGAAATAAAACATGTAATTTTGTTTGACTGTGTCACTTAAGAGAGATGATGCGCACATTTATGAATGAGACAGAGTTTAACTTCAATGATTATTGAAATCTCCCCACTCCTGAGCTCCATCACTACTGCTTCCTCTAGAGAGTATCCTCTGTACTGTCCTGTTTATAACTACAGATTTTAGTTTTGCTGCTTAAATGAGCCTGATGTTTGCTACAGTGACATTACTATGTGCATGGAAAGGAAACCTTTCAATGACTGAAAGCAGCCTCTCTAATCATTAAAGCACATGTACATGCGTTGTGAACCTGCTTTTGAAGATGAATGAATACTGGGCCCTCTATCTAGCAGGTAAAACACTGCAACATTGACTTCAGATCAAGGGCTCATCTTATTACTGCAAACACTTTCTGCTGCTCCGAGATGCGCCAGCAAAGCACCTGATCTCACCTCATTTTAAAACCGTCGGTATAAAACTAGCAACGACACTCTTGTGCACTGTGCGCCACTTCAGCTGAAAAGATGGGCCCTGATACTGCAGGATGGCTGCAGGTTATGTTATTAAAATGTTCCTCATCAAAGATGAATCACCCCTACCCACACCCAATCCCCTATTAATCAGAATGATAGTTCTTATGACCTGTCCGGTCCAATCAGAGGACTGAGATCCGCGCACCACATTATGCACACAGAGGCGCACCGTAGCGCTCCTCCTCCTCTAGTTAAATAGAGCATTTTGCTCATATACAGTCAAACTGAGTGTTGTCATCATCTTTATTGTTTATTGATCATTATCAATATCTCAATGTCACTATTGCTGTGCTGATCAATGAGAAGAGGGCAAAATCCGTGCACACATATTGTGAATCCAAGAGCAAAGTTTATAAATCCGTTCGCACGGATTTCCACATCCAGTGATTTTTTTCTACCATATGACCCTAGAGGGGCTCTGTAGAGACGGACTAAGTCAATGCGGAAATAAAACAGCGTATCTGCTTCCAGAGGGAGGAGAGAGAAACTCAGGGCCCTGATGTGTTCACTGTAGTCTTGACTGCTCACATGTGCCACCCAGTTTTTTGTTGGTGCACACTGCAGCTAATGCAAAATCAGCTGGATAAAGTAAAAGTCCCCCTTCCTTTTCTGCCGTGTTGCGGTACCTTTAACGCTGCGGTAATGGCGTCATCTGAGAGGTGAAACATCTGTACCTAGTCCTGACTTCACCTGCGAGGTGTTATTAGCTGGGGGCTACACACCCACTGCCGGAAGGATGACTCCCAGAAACATCCTGAACACAACAAAATGTAGAAAATACAGGCAGGACTACTGCAGATAAGTACACCGACACACACTTCTAGTGGGTCAATTGATGATTGAGAAGAATTACAGTACTTTTGTACAACTCTATACAACGTGTTTTAAAAAGACTTCATAATATAGCTTTAAAAAGTTAAAGAATGATTTGAAATGGAAATTTTTTTTCTCTCTGGTCCACTACTTAGTCATTATTTAATAATAATAATAATAATAATACATTTTATTTGTACAGCGCTTTTAAAAACTCTCAAAGACACTTTACAAGAATAGAATACATCAAGCGTAGCGTTAGTTCTGGCAGGCCACGACGTCAAGCGCTAAATCAGCTTCAACAGCGTAGCTGTCAAACACGGAGCAGATCAGCTGATGGCTCAGCTGACTCCCCGTGCCAGCTTCCTATTGGGAAATTGCATTCAGAGCGCACTATTTAAACTGCTCTAGCCCGACCTCACTTGCTGCTTCCTCTGCTGGCTCTTTGCAACCCACCTCCACCCCAGCGCCTCCTGTCATCTGTTATGAATATTACCATTGTATCTTGTCGGTTGCTTTGCTCTGTCTGGGTTTTTCTTTGCTGCTGCGCTCCCTGCTTATGCCGTTCATGATGGCTCATGAAGGGCAGGAAGGTGTGCTCTTCCTGCCTCAGGCTTTCCACGCAAGCGCGTGGAAGAGCAGGGGGTCCCAGAACAGTACCATACCGCCAAATGAAACTTGTGCAAGTAAATAAAGATTATTTTGACAAAGTGGTCCTGACTGAAATACAAGAATACATAAAATCAAGTGCATGGTGCATAAACTCAAGTGCATGGTGCGATAGAGGAGAAATATGTAGTAAAAAGAACAGTGTATGAGGATATGGATCTGTGTAGGTTTTTTGGGAGAACAGGTTGAGTACAGCAAACAGCTACAGGTGCAGATGAAAAGCGAGTTTGAAGAGGTGGGTTTTGAGTAATGACTTGAAGGTGGATGAGTCTGGGCAGTCACGGATGTGTTTGGGGAGGGAGTTCCAGAGGGAGGGGGCAGCAATGGAGAAGGCTCTATCCCCCCAGGTACGGTGCTTGGTCCTGAGGGGGGGTGAGAGAAGGTTAGCGTCTGAGGATCTGAGGTTTCGAGAAGGAGTGTGGTGGTGGAGCATGTCCGTGAGGTAGGGAGGGGCCTGGTTGTGGAGGGCTTTATGGGTGAGTAGGAGGAGCTTGAAGTTGATTCGGTGTGGGACAGGGAGCCAGTGAAGGTTTTGGAGTACGGGGGTGATATGTTCACGGGAGCAGGTGTGGGTGAGGAGGCGGGCAGCAGAGTTTTGGATGTATTGAAGTTTATTGAGGACTTTGGAAGATGAGCCATAGAGGATGCTGTTGCAGTAGTCCAGTCTTGAAGTGATAAATGCGTGGATGAGAGTCTCAGCTGCAGAGAAGGAGAGTAGTGGGCGGAGGCGGGCAATGTTTTTTAGATGGAAGAAAGCAGTTTGGGTGAGGCGGCTGATGTGCTGTTCGAATGAAAGAGTACTGTCCATGATGATGCCAAGGTTACGGATGGAGGGAGAGGGAGACAGGTTGATGTTGTCAAAGCTGAGGGTGAAGTTCTGGGTCGATGTGGTGAGATGTTTTGGGCCAATGAGTATGATTTCAGATTTGTCACTGTTTAGTTTGAGAAAGTTTTTTTGCAGCCATGATTGTAGTTCTGACAGGCAGTTTGTGAGGGTAGAGTGGGTGGCAGGGGTGATGGATTTTGTGGAGATGTGGAGTTGGATGTCGTCGGCATAGCAGTGAAAACGGAGACCATGCCGACGGATGATGGAGCCAAGGGGGAGTAGATAGATGATGAAGAGGAGTGGACCAAGCACTGAGCCCTGGGGGACGCCTTGAAGCAGGGGGGCAGTGGAGGAGGAGCAGTTGTTGACATGGATGAACTGTTGTCTGTCTGAGAGGTAGGATTTGAGCCAGGAAAGAGCGGAGCCGGTGATGTTGACAAATGTTTGTAGGCGGGACAGGAGGATGGAGTGGTTGATTTAATCAAACCAGGCACAAAGAGCCCTTATCCATTCCCGCTGCATGTTCACGCATGGCACCTTTTCATTCCAACTCAAGCACCCTTGTGATTAATGCAGTAATAAATTATCAGTGTTAAATACCTACGCATAGCACCTGTAATAATAGCAGTGTTAATATGACATTTTTCTGTTTGTGTTTTTCCAGAGATCTTCAGAGGATTGGGGTGTCTCTCGCCGGACACCAGAAGAAAATCCTGACTAGCGTTCAGTCAATGAGGCACAATATCGATGACCAGTCTCCAACTGAGTCCGTGTAACCACACAGGGGAGCGCTACATTATGAAATATCTGATGAGTGTACAGTCTGAATGAACGAGCAGGCTGTTGTCTTCTTCTCTTTCACCTTCATACACTTCACTTTGCTGATTTACGTTTTAAACAATCACTGTGGCTGTTTGTGTGTCCGCGTGGCCTCAGCAGTCACCAGGTCCCTCCTTCAGTCATTGGACAGACTTCTCTCATACTGTCAAGCTTCCCGAAATCGATTTAAACTCAATGCATCTCGGAGGGAATTTAATTTGGAGTTAGTGTGAGAGGAAAAACAAGGCAGACGTGATTCGTGACTGAAAAAAAAACAAGTGTCTGGCCTTCTCTGTCTGACTATATGGGGTACAATCACAAACCTCCTGTTCCCTCTCACCCAAAATCTGCCTGCAAGATAACTTCCACCGCTGAAATCTACAGACTCGTTTTTGCCAGCTTGACTATTTGATTGACGGACGATGTGGCCTGGTTTTTATGTAAGGATAAATAAATCACAGGAACATGCTACTGTGAAGAGGAAACAGACATTTATGTGAAGGGACACAAATTGGACCAAAAGTCTGACAAAAAAAAAGTGTTTGTCGATCCATAGGAGGCTTCGTTATCTCTGACAGTTTGTTGGCGAAACTTGCAACCATTTGAATCAAGACAAGAGCCAACAGTTTAATGGGACTTTGTGAATCTGTCTTCATATTGAAGAGTCTGTACATACTACGCTATGGGATGTTTATTTCCTATTTGCTCATTTGCTTTCACTTTTGCCAACAGCATCAAACAATTAATTGTCACTGGAGTATTTATGAGCTCTCTATGATTATCTTCCTCTGCCTGACTCATCACTCGAGCAAACTTTTAAGTGGTGTGAACTGCAAACAAAAAAATCGTGAAAAAAAGGGGTTTCATAGTTCTGGTTTTTTTTTGTACTTCCCATGCAGCCATGAAAAGATAAACTCCTCCATGCTGAGAGCTAGCAAAGCCTGGCCTAAATGCTTAATTCAGAGGGAACTCAATGATGATGATGATGTTTCACAGTCAGCACAAATGCCCTCTGCGTAAAGGCAATTACGGACCAGAGACAAAATCAGATAAAGAAATATTAAACCATAGCAGTGTAATGCTGAAGTCTTTTTTTCCAAGCTTTGAAAGCAAGGCGTCTGAAAGTATAGAAGAAGAGGAAAAACTGCCTGAGAGACTGTGGGTATTGAGTCATTACCAGCTGCTGAGACGCACCTGTTGTGAACACACCGCAGTGGCCAGGGAATCTCAAAAGACAAAACAGGTATTTTCATCCAATGTTCTTGTGGTTTGGCTGAAAAATCCTAAAGCTGTCTGCCAGTGTGGCGTTAATAAAACGCATGAGCAACCCAGAAATCCAATGCTCGTGTACCGTCCTCAAAACATGAAGCAAATCCCATTTCTGTCAATACTGTATGGCTGCCGTCCAGATGGTAATCATCACTCTACAGCAACAGGCAAGCAGGCAGGCAGGGGCTTTTTATATAAACTCGTTGGCTGCCGGACATGTCATTGTTGTCAGAGTCTGTTTTGACAGTAACATTTTGCAGTTGACAGAGCTGATTAATAATGTTGTGTCAGTTTGCAGATGAGGTGACCTATCCACGTTCTCATCTGTGGACAGCAACCTCATGCAACATCCATTTACAAGAAAACAAAGACAACTAATTTCTCTGATATGTCAGAGAAACAGATTGAACAGGAAAAAATAGGAAAACACAAAACACTGAGTTGTCAGAAAGGAAATTAGCCTCGTTTCCACCAAGCAGTCAGTACAGTTCCTTTCAGTTATGGAAGTTATTTTGGTGTTTGCATTATCAAACGTAATCGTAACAAAAGTATCCAGCACACTGATCCAATACTTAAAGTTGGAGCTGCAGACCACTGATTGAGTCATCTCATCATAAGTGCTCTGATGTAGAAGAGCAGTTTTTATGCCTCCACGTCACTGACAGCTGTGGCTGGAGGGTTAATGTGTTCAGGTTGTCCATCAGTCCCATTCTCGTGAACGAGATATCTTAGAAACGCATCATGGGAATTTCTTTGAATTTGGTACAAATGTCAACTATAACTTAAGGATGAACTGATTTGAACTGAATTTGGTGGACAGAGGTCAGAGGTCAAGGTTACTGTGACCTCACAAAACACATTTTTGGCCATAACTCAAGAATTCATACAATAATTACGCAAATATTTTACACAAATGTCGAATAGGACGTTATGATGTTTGATATCCCAAAGATCAGGGGTTAAATGCACTGCGACATCATAATTTTCTGATGTTGTGCCTGTTATTCAATACCATAGCTCAGGAACAGCGACTTGACTGGTGCACAGAGGCATACAACCGCGAGGCAGTAATTCTAGTTTTCAGCAGTCTTTTATCTTGCTGTCTGCAGCCTTTTTTCAAACAAAGCTTGTTTCCTTGTTGTAATAAACAAGTGTGTGGTTGAGCAAGAGAGACACAGAGAGAGGTGACAAGTGACGCAGAAGGAAGAAAGGTTGGCAAGTTTATATATGTTGTCAATCTGATAGTAATGTACATGATATGGAAGGTCACAGTGTGTCGGTTAATAAATGCGGCAGCTTCAAGAGTCGAGACCAGTCTCCCCTGTTGTTTCCCAACTGGTGGAAAAGAGAAAGGTGTTACTCATGAAGCCATCCAGTAACAGCCCCGCCTATATTTAAGTACTGTCCGCAGTGAAAATGCAGAACAGATCTCATGTTTCAACCCAATCACAAGACTAAATGTGAGCTCAGTCTGTTTCTGCAAAACCGCAGATAAGTTCAAACTGAACGTTTCTTTATATTGCAACTTTACGTTTGTTTAGGTTGAATTTTCCATTTACTCCTGTCAAAAAGATGTGCTTATGCTCGGCTAAGGTTAACGCACAAATGCCACTCAATAAGGGTTCGGAAAACATCATGGTTTGGCTTTAAATACCTGTTTTGGTCACCACGATCACGGATGGAAATGTCTGTAGGTCTTAAAAATATCCAGTGGTGTGACTCAAACTACAGTCAGCTGTTTGGCAGCCTTATTGGCTACCACCATGCAAATTTCAACCTTGGACCTATCTGCGGTTTGCAGAAACGTTAACTGCTAATATTATATCCTGGTGACTGGGCTGCATGTTTTGGTTACACAGGGGTTCAAAGGTTACTATGCCAATAGTACTTTGGTGGAAACAAGCTTTCAACAGCGTATTAATCTTGTTTCAGTGCATAATGTGACGCTTGACTCCCTAGTCTCCACAACATATGATATCAAGAAGGCCTGATCTCACTGTGGGGCACACTGCTGGAGGAGCACTGGGAGTTCTCTTTTATCTCAGCTGCTGAGCAGATTAACAATGTGAAAACAACAGCACAGCTCGCTCTGCCTTCAGCCCTGAACCTCTGGTCATGCGTGTGCAGCCACAGCCCAAGGATTACCAGTCTGCAGCGCTGATTGGATGTCATGATTTTTTTAGCTGCGAGCCACACTTAGAACGACAGAAGTGACAGTGTTTAGATGTTTGCTTTCGGCACGTTTTACTACTGCGTGTGTTTGTCTCGTACCGCTGCTCTCCACTGCTGGGACGACCCAAAGTCTTCTATTTCTGTACGTTTCGACATTTAGAGGTTCACAACTGTTTTGATTTCCACTTTTCACTGGAATTGCATTTGTTGCCTAGAAAGGATAGCTTATTGAACATTTTATCAGGAAGTATTGAGATCAACTGGGAGCGTGTCAGTGGCTCAGAGGCGTAATTCAATGTAAATAGATGCCTCTGGGAAAACAGTGTCAGCGCTGAGATGACGAGTGTGCCTGAAAGCTCATATTGAACACCACCTTAAAAAAGTGTCACACTGAAAATGAAAGCTATCAACCCAGACAGGCATCTTAAAACATTACGAAACATCCTTAGCTAAGTGTGATGTGTCCGTCCTTTGCTTTACGTTTTTTTCTGCTATTTAAAAAGGTTAGATGTGAGTTTTAAGAGGCATTTCACATGTGTGTCAGTGTTTGTGAAAAGACAATGAAGGCAGAACTGATCTACAGCACCTCTTGTATTTATAATATGACATGTCCTGGTTTGAGCACAAATACACACCACAGAGAGGATATCTCAGGAACACGACGGATGTGAGTTTTGTCCATATTGCTGCATAGATCGTTTATCAGTAAATCATGCACTATATTTAAAAGATTAATCCAAGATGAAGTGCTTTAAGAGTTCATAAAGAAAATGTTTTTGATCTTTACTTTTCTGCTTATTGAAAGTTAAATCCACTCTAAATCCAGCCTCTAAAAGAGAGAAACACATTATTAAAACCTTGGAGAGTTCTCTGGTTGTGAATGTGAACAAGACTCTAATAATAACACTGTGATTATATCAGTGCTGAGAGTCTGGGCACATCTGCTAGTTCAAGGCTAAATTAGATTTTTATTGAAAGTGGAGAGTTTCGACATCATTTAAATGTTTCTCGTTTTTCTCTTTTCTTATGAAGGATCTTGTGTTGAAAAACACAAATCACTTTCAGTAAAAGAATGCTTGACCTTTCTTTTGGAAAGATCTGACTTTTCAAAGTTAAAACATACTATAAAACACTGGCTTTGTCCCAATTCAATACTACATACATAGATACATACAACAGATGATGTAGTGTGTTCACTCTGGAAGGAAGTAGAAAAAGTCTCTAAAAAGAAGTAGATTTTTGAGTTTGCCGTTGAAAGACACTTGACGTTTTTTTTCTGACGTGCATCGGTGCCTGCACTGTATCATTTCCTGATAGAACAGAACAGTTAAAGGTGCCCTGTGGAGTTTTCTTCAGTGTTTTGTCAGTGTTACTCACCAAAGCTAAGTCTAAAGTTTACATCCATATTTACTTGCAATCAATCTGTTTCTTGTCTTGTAATGGTGCATCGCAGCTTTTCCTGGTTCATTTTTGCCTCCTGCAGACCAGTGGAATAACGTGAAAGCATTCACATGAAAGTAAACCACGTCACCCACATGCCTGTGCATGTGCACAAAAACTGGGTCATAAGACATAAAACCATAGTGCTACAAAATCTCCACAGGGTACCTTTAAATATGTTGAATTTTGTAAACTGCAAAAAAAGGTTTACTGTGAGGGTTAGTGAAGAGTGTGAAGTTGGAGGAGCTGATCCGGGAGTATATCCACAGTATTTGTTAACAAAGAAACACAGAGCTCTCCTGACTAACATATCAACCTCATACACAGTTTTAATTGTTTGGACTTGTGAGTAAGTTTGGCATAGCGAATGGGTCTAAATACTACAATACCCATGAGCCTTGGCTGCTGTTGCCATGGAGAAGAAGCAGGGGGTGTGTACCAGAGCAGCTGCAAATGCAAACAGCTTCCTCATTATAGATGGGAACAAAAGACGGTGCTGAGTTCATCCAAAACTGACCCAGGAATTAAAAGTAAAATGGTTAAAATACAGATTGAGTTTACATTTTTCTCAACATTCTCATTTTTAGATTTGGTGCCACCATTAGCAGCACACAGACGGGATTTTAAAGGTCCGATTTGTAAGAAAGTTGATTGTTGAGTCTCATTCGCTCTGCGTTGGTAGGTCGGGTCGGCCACCAACCGAAAGCGTCAGTATTTGACGCGTTGGGAATGACACTCAACAATCAGCTGTCTTACAGATTGGACCATTAAGTTGTGATTTGATGTTTTTTGGCAAAATGCACCTTGAATATTGAGGTTGACCAAAAGTTTTAATGTAACCAGGCTTCAGTTTTTTGTCAAAGAACCAGATATTTTCTCACGCAGCTGACCAACTTTAGTGAAAATGCTGCATGAAATGAAAAAATAAATGAGACTTTCAGCTGTAGTACCAGGGGTTTTAGCTTCACAGCTCTACTGTATGTAGTAGGGATTGGGACACAGCGACAGCTTCAAGGTGGATTTACTCTTTTAAACCTGTGGTTCTCCCTCTTCTTTTTCTTTTTGTTCTAAAGCTAAGAAAAGTTTATGCCCCCCACCTTACAACGTTTATCAAATATCAACAATGGTGGGGGAAACAACCTCTCTCCTTATTTTTCCCCTACCCCACCTCGCAGCGGCTTTATGTTCCTGTTTGAGAGCCACTTCTTTAAAGGAGAGATCCAGTCAGTATTTGAAGGTTTCTCTGTTTGTAACACTTGTTCTTTATTAGGATGTCATCATGCGTGATGCTTTTCACCATGTTAGCGTATCAGACCAGTGTGTGAAAATTAGGCTTCATCTGTGACCATAGTATCTCCCCATTGTAAAATCTCATCATTTTGCAGCTGCAATGCATTCTGGTCCGCTGGGATACTGCCAGTAGAGACAATGAATTTCCCTCTGTTCATTGTTGAATAATGGTACAAATGGCAGCTGCAGACAAAAAACCCTCTCTCTTTCATTCTTAGGGACTGACACCAAAATCTGACATTTACTGCCGATGTTTGAGATAGAAACACCATTCGGCCTCCGCTGTGGCTGTGCTGGAAATATGTCAGCGTGATGTCACATTATGTTTGTCCAATTAACCGCTGAAACAGTGAAATAATTGGCCCAGGAATGCAAGGTGTGTCCCCAGAATCTCCTCCAAGTGCTTTAGGGTGGATTTATCTTTTAATTGCAGTTATTTTCCTGAAGCCAGACCAACCCTGCTGCTGCTCTCCTCTCCTGTTGCTCTGGTGTAATAGATACTGTAGGTGAGGCTGGAGATGAGAGGAGACGAGTTATGAAGAGAGCTAAAAAAAAAAAAAGTGAAAGGGAATAGGTAATAGAAGGGGCAAGGGGAGAAGGGAAGGATAACAGAAGAAGAGAGAAAAAAGGGACGCGAGAGGCAAAGCTCGACTCTCGTGTTTGAATAAAAATGAGGCTGGGTGTGGAGAGATTACTCTTTCTCTTTTTGTCTCCCTCTCTCTGCTCTACCCGGCTGTCCTATTTCTTCTCCTAATGCCCACAACCTCCCCGCACAACTCACTCTGCTTCCAGTCTGCGTTCCCACCGACTGACAGTGTAAAGGCGAGCAAATTGAGCGCTTGTTTTATTCTTAGATTCACTATTTTAACTTGGATTTTTTAAAGATGTGTTGGCAAGTATCACTTTAACACCAAAACCCCTGCAGTGTTCTGTTGTGGGTTTTTTTTAAGGAGCATTCATCCCAGAACAAGTGAAAGTAAAGGTGTTCTCGACAAATCAAAGGTTTCTTCTCTCATTTTAGGCGTTCATTCATCGACAGTGTTTCATCAACATAACCTGAACTAAAACGGTCTGGCTGTATTTGCTCTCTGGACATACAGAAAACATTTTCTCCTTTTTAACTATTTAATTTTAACTTATTTTCTTTTCTACTGCCTGCCATACTTTTTCAGTATGTATGTAATGTATATGGTTTCTCTTGGAAAAAAGAAAAAACAGCTCAGTAATCAGCTGTCGTCTGCCTTTCTCTGTTTACCTACGATACTGTTATAGGTGTTACTGCTCATATAGTCGGAGCATCCCACTGTAATGTATTATAATGCTGTAATATAATGTGAGTATGCGCACGCCTGTGCATCTGTGTGTGTGTGTGTGTGTGTGCGTGTGTGTAATATAATGTGTGTGTGCTGTTCAGTGTACAGTAAAATGTTTGTACATCGTGCGTGTGTGAGTTTGTAGCTGTTAACTTTCTGAGTCTTACATTTACAATGCACTGTTTGTCAATAAAGAAGACAAATCAATCAAACTGATCAGCTTTGGTGATCAATTAACAAACAGTCAGGAAGAGGAAATTGAATGGTACACATTCTATGCTGTATATTACGGAGGTAGGAGGTTGTACAGATTAAACAAACAAGATAAAAAATGATAATTGCTGAGCTTCAGAGATGCTGACTGGACATTTTACTTTACAAAAACATGATTGGTCAGTTGCAAGGATCGTCCTGGAGCAACATTAATTATAATGTTATAGGAACAACACCAACATGTGGATATTGGATCGTCATTTAAAGGGGCACCATGCAATTTTTGGAGAAGAAATGATAAATTCAGAATTTTAATATTTACAGTATTAATGAGGTAATAATACAAAGTATCTATTTTTTCCATAACTGAATAAACAAGTCATGAGGGTTTGTTTATTTAGTTTGTTCAGAGTTTCTCCTCTGATTAAAATGTCTTCCCCAAAACTACATAGTGCACCTTTAACTCTCTGAACAAAGCAAATAAACATATTTCCCCAAAACTCTGTCTTTTACAGCTCATAAAAAATACCATTGTTTTATCACATTTTGTGTTAAAAGTGATAAAACAATTGAATTTTAACAATTTAATGAGAATAAATATCATAAATATGATTTAGGACTGATGATGTGATTCAAACAGCTGGATTACTTCTGCTTGTTAGCTGTAAATTGTGATTAAATTGAATGTATTTTTATCTGCTCTACAGTAGATCTGTGATCGGTGTGACAAGACTTCTTCTAGCAGCACTGCCTCCTAAATATGTCTGTAACAGTTTGTCCATTTGAGGTTATGCAGGGCACTCAGACGTCTCTGGTGTCTAGCTGACATCAAACATAAGCAATGTCACCATGCAGGATACCAAACTGTTCATTTATTTGAATGTGAATGATTTTTTGGGCATATTAAAGGTTTGTATTTGTTCATGCATAGAACATATAGCATTTAAAATATGGCAATTTCCATATTTTGTCACCTTCATCACTACTCTGATACTTTTCTTCATATTGGGTTTTAATAAGGGCAGAGCCAAAATTAAAAGGGGGTGGGGGGGGATGGTTGATTTTGCAATTATTGTTATTGTTTACACGTACAGCAGCGAAGTGTGCATGACCCCAAACAATGTGGAAATATAGCCAACATTGAATCATATAGTGAATTTGAAGTCTGCTTAGGTCGTGGCAGATATCTGGGTAGGTCATATTTAATATCATAATAACAATAGTGATAATAATGATGATGATGATGATGATAGTAATCATAATAATCATAATAATAATAGGATGTCCATGTGCTTGATGTCCACTATTGGAGGCAACATTAAATCTAAATCTCACCTGATACACTGTATAATAAATTCCTTACTAGATTACAGGAGACAACTGCATTCTGAGAAGTAATAAAAAAGGTAATAAAAACCCCATAATGAGTTCCACTTTTACGCCAGCCGACTAAATTAATCATTCATGAGAGTGTTAGTCAGTTTTTTAAATGCGCGAGTGATTCGTGTTTGCGACTGTGAGTCCTTGTTGATAAATGGCAAAGTTTACAACCTGCGAGGATGACTTTGAGTGATAAAGGTGTCGTTCTCCTCAGAGCGTTCGGAGGCATTTAACACAGCCGAGTTGACAAAAAAGTACAAAAGCTGAAAAACCCACGAGGCGGGCTAAATTGAATCACATTTAAAGCTAGATTCACAAATAAAAGAAATCCATTACCTGACGGCCTGTGGAGTCTGCTGCAGTGTATTATTCAGAGCAGGGAGAGCCCCATCAATTCATATGAAACAGATTAGCAGCATAGGAACTATCGCAAATTGCTAATGAGTGCCATGAATACACGTTAGGAGTGTAATTGACATAAACCCGTTAACTGCGACTAAGTGACGGGAATTAAATTTGATTACAATCAAGTGTGGCCTGTGAGTGAACGGTAATGAATAAATTCTTAGTACATTCCACTGAAGTCAAATGATCCCACAGATCATCAGCTACATGATCTGATCCTGCACTCTAAATCCACCCATGACCATCTCAAACCAGACAAATAAAGGTGATCATAATACAATAAAATGAAATGGAATAAAACAGGAGCTCCTACTGATTGAAGGATAAGACTGATAGTCTGCATTTTTAGATTTTCAACAGATCTTGTGAAAATACAAACAATAACAATGAATTGACCCTGCTAACGTTGTCTTATTTTTGTTTTGCTACACGTAGCCTTCAAATAGTGCAGATTAATATACACATGAGCAACAAAAGCTGTAATGGAGAGGTCCAAAAGCCCTTAGAAGGGCAGGACCTTGGCATTCCCACATGCAAAGACTGCATTGGGTCGTTAAGAAGAATCAGAAAGAGAAAAATAAATGTATTAAAAGGATGGGAAAGAGAGACAAAGAAGATTCCACATGCTAGCAGACATACAGGTGCACAAAGTGAAATAAAATTAGAATTAGTGGGAAGATGATCCATAAGTATAACATTACATAGAAAAAAAACAAACCTTTAGAAGCTTTGTTAAATTGTGCAGGAGCTAAATTTAAAATAAATGAAATGGCAAAGCAATTTTGTCTGCAAAGCCAAAGCCGGATATGAACCTGATTTTATTTGCCATGGAGCTCCAGTTTTGTCCAAAAATGATAAAAGATGCAAGAATCTGCCTCACTGTTGCAATGAGTGAGTGTACCTCTGTTACTGTGGACGCTGGCACTGTTGTTTATTTTGAGTCAATCCCACACGCACCGTCCCTCTGCTGTGAATACTCACTACAGCACCAAACGTGTACTAATCCGCAGCAAAAAATAGTCCTCGATAAATGTCCTCAAAAACATTTCTGGAGCTTCACAACTGTAATGTAAAAATCAAATGTAAAACAACAACTGAAAAAAATCCAACAACTACAAAATGGCTCTCTATAGCTCGCCTGGCATAATCCAAGTCCATACAAGACCAGAAATCCCAAATTGACTGGAAAAGACGTAATTTCTGCCCATTTTAAAGCCAAAATCTTCACGGTAGCAGCTGTGCTAAGAGTGTTGCTGCGTGTTGAAGTTGTAAATGTTGCCTTTTTGGAATTAAACTTTGGATCTCAGGACTTCCAGAGACTATGCCTGATGAGCTGTATGAAGCCATTTTATGTTTTTTGTTACAGTTGTTCCCATCTACTTTAGTTGTTTAGGAGAACTCTGCAAAGCCGTTTTACTCTGAAGCTCCAGAAATGTTTTGTGGACTTGGCGTGGACTACAAATTTTCATTTTTATGTGAACTTATTCTCTGTTCTTTTTTCTTTGTCTTTTTGGCAGCTAAAACTTGATACAGGTCACATAAACAGCATATTCCCTTTGGACATTCAGAATGAGGACTTACTGCGAAGCTTTTTCCAATTAAGACGTGCGGGATATGCTGATATTATCCTGGTTTTAGGAGCACTCACAGTAAAATATGCTTTTAAATTGTGGAACTATTTTCTTTCCGTATCACAGCAAAGAAGAAAGCGTGCATCAAGCTTCTCGTGGAGGAATGGTAAGCTAATTAAGCTAGCTGACGTTACACCTCAGAAGAGGAGCATGTCATCCATGAGTAGATGCACATTTCCTCCTGTGCGGTGCATGAAACTGCTCAGTTCAAGCTCTGTGGATAAATGGAGTAACTGGGTCATGACTGGGTCTAGAAAGAGATGAAGTTGAAGTTTTTCAAATCTATATTTTTTGCCATGTTGAGCACCACAAGCTGAGTGCTATCTAGTTCCATACTTGAGAGATGGCTGATATCTGCAAACCCACAACTCTCGCCAAAACAATCTAGATGCATTAAAAGTGCTACAGGTGAGAGGAAAAATATGAAGTTTTAATTTTGTTCCTCGATGGTGCCGCCCGTGTCTCATTGCCTTTAGTGAAACAGGCCAGACGAAGGTGGTAAATGGAGCTCATGTCTTATGAATGATATCGCATGTCGCCCCCAACCCTTTGCTTCAGGGGTTAATGGCTTTCAGCAGTAACAGACTGAAGCCTGGCCAGGCGTGCCAGTGGGGAGCACAGCACTGGGCGTGGTGGCATGACTTCATCACCGGTGCAGACAGTGAGTGACAGAAGGAGGTTGAGAGAGTCGATAAGAGGAGATTCTTTCTGAAAGCGTCACATACAGTGAGTCATCTTCACGCAACCTCAGCAACACAAATCTGTCTTTCCTCTCCTCCCCAAACAAGCCCTGGATAAATAATTGACTGTCTCTTTTCCAGCATTGGTCCACTGGTGTGAGGCGTTTTGTTCTCTGGACTTCGTTCATGGAGATGAACACAACGTGATTCTTTCTTTTTCTCTCCGCATCTGCTTCCGTCTCTTTCATTCGCCTGTATCTTTCCCGCACAGAACTCTCTGCAGGAAACGATGAATAGTGAGCGTTTTTTTTTTGTTTAAAGCAATGAAGGGGTTATCTATTATTGAGCAGCAGTCAGCAGCAGCAGCTATCTCTATCTACTAGGCTGCTAAAATAAATATGACACAGCACTGGAGAGATTTGCACAGATCTGAACTCAGACCTCTTGTGCTGCTCGGAGCATTCTGAGTTGCACATTTACCGGCAAAGCCAAAGCAAGGCGAGCCAGTTGTAAAAAAAATAATAAAAAAATGTTATTCTATGTTGTCAGGTATGATTGAAGAAAATAAAGACACTTTGTGCCTGTCTTTTCTTTGTAAAAAAAACTTGCTTGCTGAACGGCAGAAAAGGAAAGAAAGCTCGCCTGTTATCATGATTTAATCTGTTTTTGGTGTTTGTTGCCTCCCTGTCTTCAGATTTAGGTGTTCTTCCAGTAATTCACTTGAACTTGACTTGTCACAGTTTTATCCTAAGTGGCCCTGAGGGTCAAAACACAAAAAACACATATCTGAAAACATGACAACATTTCACAAAACACAAAAGCACTTCAGTAAACAACGCAACAAAAAACAAAGACAACTGTCACAAAACAAAACAACATCGTTATAATGTTGTGTTTTGTGAGATGTTGTGTTTTGACCCTCAGGGCCACCAAATGATCCACTGTCTCTGCTTTAACTAACTCTTCCTGCTGTTATATATCCTGTTGCCCACTAGTCCAGCAGTTGCCCCCACACCACATCACAATATATTTACTAAGTGTTTATGGCAGAAGTAGTGTTTGTCTGGTATTTTGTGCTGTTATTGACTATATTTAAATGTATATCTTTGCAGTGTTTGGTCCAGGAGCACAGTGTATTTCTGTCAAGGTTAAAAAAAATTGCTCAGCACTGACTTTTTGGACTATAATGGGACACAAAATGTAGAAGCGAAAGCCAGAATGTTTTTGGACGTCTGCAGGGTGTTTTGTGCCAGAAAAACACAGCCCTGGAATGGAGAATTAATATTCAAAGTGCACGACTGAACAATTCATATTGTTGACCAAACTGTCCTGATATTTCAGACCCTGCTCCTCACTTGTCCAGCTGTAGCCCCAAACGAGTTTCCTGCTGTCATTTACCATGATTGGCCTCCAACATGCACACCTGCCCCTTATTGTAGTATTATATATGTTATGTTATATGTTATGTTATGTTATGTTATGTTATATATATGTTATGTTATGTTATATATATGTTGTTTTATGTTATATTATATTATATATGAATGTTGTGTTATGTTATATATGTTATATGTTGTTATATATATGTTGTGTTATATATATGTTATGCTATGTTATGTTATATATATGTTATGTTATGTAATATTTATGTTATGTTATGTTATATATATGTTGTGTTATGTTATATTATATTACATATGAATGTTGTGTTATGTTATATATGTTATATTTTGTTATATATATGTTGTGTTATATATATGTTATGCTATGTTATATATATGTTATGTTATGTTATATTATATTATATATGAATGTTGTGTTATGTTATATATGTTATATTTTGTTATATATATGTTGTGTTATATATATGTTATGCTATGTTATATATATGTTATGTTATGTTATATTTATGTTATGTTATGTTATATATATGTTGTGTTATGTTATATTATATTACATATGAATGTTGTGTTATGTTATATATATGTTATGTTATATTTATTTTATGTTATGTTATATATATGTGTTGTGTTATATATATGTTATGTTATATATATGTTATATATATTTATGTTATGTTATATATATGTTATATATGTTATGTTGTGTTATATATATGTTATATATATTTATGTTATGTTATATATATGTTATATATGTTATGTTGTGTTATATATATGTTATGTTATGTTATTATATTTGAGTTGCTTCTTTGCTTTGGCTTTCCATCCTTCTACTCATTTTCTCTGCTTTAGTTGTTTTTGACCAGGCTCTTCCTGCCTTTGCCCTCCTTGAGTTTGTTTGGTCATTCTGTAAAAGGTCTGTTGACAACTGTGAAAACCACTTTTACCTTAATTAGGACTGCTTATTCCCAAAGCACTACTTGCTCTGCTGCTCACACGACAGGAGTTTTAAAATCCTAACCGATTTTGAAATCAGAATCTTGCACACACTACAGAATATGAGCTCATGGGGAAGCAGATTTAAACAAAATGGAGACTGTGAGGCAACAACTTGGTGTATTAATGTCAGTACTTTGCAGTGAGAAAAAACAAAAGCAGAAGAAACTAGTCTAGATGAGGAAATGTTTGGGGAAGGAGCTAGAGAGGAGCTTTAACTTTGGTATGAACCAAGCTCCCAGATCTCCTTTGGTTGCCAGGAGGGGTGAATTGGGCTTAAATCAGAGCCAATACTCCTGTGACCTCGTCCTCAGTCTGTTTCTGATTGCTGCTGCTTGAATGTTACAGGTCTAAATAAAAGATGATTTTGTCGCGTCGGTTCCTCATGAATATTCCACTGACCGGTTCATGAGACGACCTCTCTCACAGTAGGAACAGCAGCGCCCTAGAGCCAAGTCTGGCGGTGCTACTTGCGGGTGAAAAACCAGGTAGGATCACTACCTTGTGGAGTTGCCATCTGCAAGGCACAGAGACAGGATCAGGAACAGATTCAGGCATTGTGGGACTTGGCAATGGAAGCCTGGTACGTTGAATGTCAGCTCTCTGGGCATCAGAAGCTGGAGACGGTGAGTGAGGTTGAGCAGTAAGAGGTACAGTAGTTAGATCAGCTCAATGCAGTGTTGACTCGGAGGAAAATCTCCAAGGCTAAATCCAAGTATACGGACTTCTCTGCCGAGTTGTGAACAGAAAAGGGGAACGGATTTAACTCAGGAAAGTTTGTTGACAGGTCTTAGGGAGTGCTTCTGCATGTGTGGAAAAAAAGTGCATAAAGCCTTTTGTGGCTGCAGATGGAGCTGTGTGAAGTCTGATAACTTGGCCCAAGTGAAGTCACTTAAATCAGTCTTTGCTGGGGCTGGAGACTACAAGTTCGAAATGTTGAGAAATCTTGGGGTGAGGAGGTAAAAAGAAAGGAGCTTATGCTGCATTCATCGTGCTGCTCATCTGGTCCAACTTCCTGAGTTTGGAAGTTGCTATTTCAACTCCAGTGCGTTCATGTTGCATCAAGACAGAATGTGGGAGCAACATGGGCGATGTTTTGCATTTTATCGTTCAGAGCGGTTAACAACAGATTGACAGCTGTTTCTGAGATAGATAAACAATGCAAGCCATGAAATATATTTTACAAACACGGATTTTAAGATCAACCCAATGTTTATGTGTCGTCCAACATGTTTCAACGTCATATAACGTCAACGATATGAAATATCAAATATGTTTTTCCAATCATACTTTGGGTTAAAATAATTACTTCCAGTCTTGTTATGTAAGTTTCATAACTGATATATAACTGCCAGCTGTGTCTCAGGAGGAAGAGTGGGTCGTCCAGTAATTGGAAAGTCGCTGGTACGGTTCCCCTGCTCCCCGGCTGCAGGTCGAAGTGGCCTTGAGCAAGTCACTGAACCCCAAATTTCTCCTGATGAGCGGGGTGGCACCTTGCAGGCTCTGCCATCAGTGTGTGAATGGGTGAATGTGACAAGTGTTGAGTGCTTTGAGCGGTCAGTAGACTGGAAAAGCGCTATAGGAATGCATTTAGTCCATTTATGTAACTCACATCACATCATTTCCGTACGTTAACTTACTTATGTAACATAACTAAGAAACAAATGACCCATGACTCTTTCTCTGATCTCCAGAGGTAAACCTACTTTCTGACCCATCCGACTGCCCTAAAACTGGGGCTTTTCTTGCTCTTTATACTTCTGCACTAGAGGGGCGGTTCATAAAATGACACTAGAGGAGTACCTACAGCGTCACGACCAAGCTGCTGCATATGATGCTTTGGGAGCAAGAAGTCTTAAACCAGTTGAGGAAATTCCAGAAACGACAACAACAACAGCGCCATAAATTAGCAGTCAGAGTGGCTCTCCACCTCAGCAGGCAGTAAACACCTTGTTTAAAAAAAACCTGAGGTTTATGGTTTATGGCAGGTTTACTCCTGCCTTTTTGAACCGTGAACTGCCACAGTGACATGTGACTTAAACCACTTCTGACCTCATCACTTCACAGTGACATGTGAGAGCTTAAGTCCAGTGATTCACAGCAGGGTCACATCGCATCACATTACATGTGCTGAGCGTATATATATGGCAGAGGTAGAGTTTGTGCTGTTATTGAATATCTTACGTTTGAATCTGTTTCATGCTGCAGTGTTTTGTTCAGGAGCACAGTAAGAACCAACTGTTTGAGACACAAAGTGTTCCAGTGAAAGCCAGAAAAATATTGTTTCTGTGTCTTTGGAAGGTCTGCAGGGTGTTTTGTGCCAGGAAACCATGGCCTTGGAATGAAGAATTAACATTCAGAGTGCAGGACTGAACAATTAATTTAAAAAAAAAATTAAAGAAGAAGTACAGAAATTTGCTCTGCAGTTGATTAATTCAGGAAGGAATGTTTTTCTTTTGTTCCTTCAGATATAGATGTTTCTAACTTTTTCCTGTTATTTCAGACCCTCTTCCTCACTCACCCTCGATGACTTTCTTGACTCCATTCCCCTGATTAGTCTCCAACATGCACGCCTGCTCCTTATTTGTCATTACCTCAGTATTCAAACTCTCCAGCGATCACTTACTTACTTCTTGCCTGATTATCTAAGTTGCCTCTTTGCTTTCCAACTTAATTATTCTTTTGCCTGCTTTAGTTGTTTCTGACCACTTCCCTGCTGCACTTGCCCTTTATCAATTGGTTTGTTTATACTACAAAATGTCTGTTGACAACTGTAAAAACCTATTTTAATTATAGGTCAATTAGGCCTGTTTCCACAGTACCTGCTCTGCTGCTCTGTTCACTGACTCTGCTTCTGAGCGCCGTCGCTAGTCGGTTATTAGTGAATTCAGGAAGTTTTGTTTTCGCTTCGGTTTCTTAAGGTTTGTCTTGCATTTTGATAGATTCACCAGATGAAATGAACACATTTTTTAGGGAATTGCTTTGAGCACCTTAATTTGAGAAAATTAGGTCACACGTAACTTTGATGCTCGACTCTTTCAATTCAACTTCATCTGAACTTAATATCCCACTCTCAGTCTTCCCTGAAGTATAGATTCAGAGGGAAGATAAACAAATCTGTCTTCAACTTGGGTCAGTGCCTTGTAAATGACCTGCTAGCTTTATTTGAGTTATAAAATTAAGATTTGATTAATATTTAAACCTTTTGATGTCATTATCTGTGATATAAGAACACTGTATTTGATTTATTGTAAAGCCTTTAAGAAGCAAGAAACATCTTCCTGAGAATCCACACACTTTTATGTATTTTTAGTCGCCCAAATAAAAACCTAAAGTTTAAATCAAAGGTCAGAATATCAGCGTGCTATCTCTGCGCTGTCTGCATTTTTCCTCTCTTCCTCTTCCATCTTCTTCTTCCTCCCACCTTCCCCCCCCTTTACCTTCCTCTCCCCCCTCTGCTTCCTGTGTCCCATTGTTCTTTTCTGCCCTGAAGCTTCCGAAGTTTTAAATTTAGCCGGCGAGTCTTCTGGAGGGATCAGTACTCGTGTTGCTTTCAGAGGACGCCCTCAGTGTTTGTAGGAAGTAGTTCAGTCTAATCTTGTTTTTTACGGTGTGAGTCTCGAACACAACGAAACCAGACACTTGTTCTAAAGCCAAAGCTGTACACTGATACGGTCCATGTACAGGAAACTGAATGACCCACTGGAGCAAGCAAGCTGATACCTGATGATAATACTAATATCACTTAAAGAAAGACTAAAAATATACATCTATACTGTTTTACACGATGACTTCATCCTATGGAAGACTGTTCTCTTTATTCGTTTCTTTACTATGCATATTTATTTCTATTTCTCTCAATCAGTGCCCAACCCTTTAAGTATCTAAAGGGTCATTTCACTTAAATCCCAAACATTTTTTCCTACTAACTTCCAGAGGTACAGCCAAACACACATTTGCAGTTGTGTTTGCTGAGGTTTGGAGATATTCAATGCGGAGACTTGTGCCACTGCCAAACTACAATGGATGTGATGTGAATAGAATTTGTTTGTGGTGCTCAAAGCAAAGAAAAATAAGCCACATTTGGGAAAAAAATCAACAGAAATGTGTCTCTCCTGAAACGATGTCCTGGTTTTTATTACATTTTGGCACATCATCAAAAAAGAGTACAGATATTCTCTAAAACACCTTGATGTTGCAGGACTTGTTTCTGTTCTGTTTTCTTGTTGGGAGACAGAGTGTTTGTGTCGTTCAGCAGCTTTTATTTTCATAATCTTCATATTTTGTATTTGATATATTCATGTCGTGGTGAGACTCAGCGATAAGTGCTTCTATTCCAAAAAGTGGGGGAGTCAGTTGGGCGATGTTCTGACAGCAGGCAAATCCTCATGTTTTGGTCCAGACGTCGGTAACATATCTGCATAGGTTGCTCAACAGCTGCGACCTAGGCATCAGCAACTCTCTGATGCCTACGTCATCTGCTGGTGACGCAGCTTTCCAACACGGAAGCACAATCAGTTTTCGATCCACACACTCTCCAAACAATCGCACTGTCAAGTCGTGTCAAGTTGCAGCAGTATGGCTCTGCTCGGTCGCTCTGACGCTCTGACGCTCTGACGCTCTCTCTGGATTTGACATCTCCATTGTGAGTCACACTCCGACTGACACAAAAGACGCTTGGGAATCTTATATGATTGGCCAAAGCGTTTGAACTGAGACAATTCATTTTTTTCTGATTTTAAAGGCTTTTCAAACCACCTACAAATGTGGTTTGGATTGGATTTCCAAAAATTGCACTTCATGTGCTTACTTGCTATTCGGACTTCCTGAAATCAATCTGGACACAATCTAGTTATGCCAAAAAATGGATTTAGGGCTGTCTGTCTGAACAAAGCCTTGGTTATGCGCTTTCCAGCCAAGAGTCGGCCTACATGAGAAGACTGAAACCCTGTCAATATGATAAAGAACAAGATATAAAGATAGTATAATAGAGCCAGCACATAATAAGCTTGGCTTAGAGACTGTTAAAAACAGCTAGCTTGGCTTCGTCCACAGGAAAACAAGTCTGCGTACAGCTCATCATATCTCATTGTTTAATCTGTTCACAAAGAAAAATCCAAAGATGCAAAACACCAGTTGTTTCTTTGGTTGGCAGGAAGAGGTTGGGTTTTTTTTGTTTTTTTTTTTGTTTCCCTCTCCTTCCAGTCTTTATGCTAAACTATCCGCCTCCTGGCTCTGAATCCATGCACATGCACACACACACACACACACGCGCACACACACACACACACACACACACACACACACACACACACACACACACACAAACAAGATGTGCTGAGCTGCTCACCTAGCTCACAGTCAGAAAGCGAAACAGCGAATAATGCTGAACTAGTCCTTTAAAAAAACAAAACAGAAACATCTTAGGCAAGAAGCAGCTATAACATACTTTCATGTATTAAAGTTGCTGGTGCTTGACAGATTATGTTACCTTGTCTATAACGATTGTTTTCATGTAGACTAATCTGCTGATTATTTTCCTGATAATCACTTTGTTGTTTGTTCTGTATCTGAAAATGGTGAAAAATGTCGATCACTGTTTCCCAAAGACCAAGACAACGTCCTCCATTGTCTTGTTTTGTCCACAACCCAAATATTCAGTCAACTGTCATAGCGAGTAAAGAGACCAGATAATAATCACATTTAAGAATCAGAGAATTTTGACTTTTTCTTGGCTCTTTTCCTGGCAAACCAGGCAAATGTCTGGGACCCAGAAAAAGTTTTTGGCACATTGGCACATTTTGCAATGATAACTATAAACCCCCTCAACTTTGCATAAAGGCACTATATGTGCATTACTGATACCTCAAACACCCTCGCTGGGGCCCCTTCTGGGAGAATGGGAAAATCAGGAAAAAGCAGCAGCTTTACTCTGAAAATGTAGACTGCAGACTGCAAACCCTCCCCCCTTAAAAAACCAGTGGATGATTTGCAAATGGAGGAAACCTCCCTCAGGGGCCCCACCATGTTATTCCCATTGAACTTGCATTGCATCTTTGAAGTTATTTTAATTATTGACCTAAGTTTATATTGTTCTAGTATTTAATGTTATTTATGTTTTTAAAAATCTAAAATCTGAATATTTGAAATAAAATAAATTTTTGGATTTTGCACATTTTTTGTTGAAGTAAGATTATTTATAATGTAAAGGCGGGTTACTTTAAACATGTACTCTCATACAGTTACTAATTACCTGTTAAACAATATAGTCAGTAATGTAATCCAGGTATCACAACATCAAAGTAAGGTAACTTGATTACTTTCTGTTACTTTTGGATTACTTCAACACCAAACATGCAAATAAAGACAAGAGAAAATAAATATCAATAAGATGACTTTTATTTCATCATAATAACGAGTGTGTATTCTGTGAGAACACACACTTGTGTGTGCAGTTTCACTCAAGACCAGAGCGATGTTGTGTGAGACTCGTGAACTGTTGTTATGTGTGTACGTGCCTGGTAACAGATTAGTATATCATTCCTATTTTAAAACTGTAATCCTGTTAGTAATTTTACTTAATGTATCTGTAATCTAATTACAGATGATTTTCTGTAACTTCACCAAAATATACCTTACCTTTTCTTGTATCCTAATTACGTAATCCCGTTACATGTATTCTGTTACTCCCCAGGCCTGCATAAAGGTGATGAATGCTGGTTGGAGGGCCCCTGGAAAGTGTCGCCTATAGAACCCAAAGCGACTGGAATCACCACTGCTCAGACCGGTTAATCTCAAGATAGTTGGCGATTAATTAAACAGGTGACAACTAATAGATTAATCGTTGCAGCTCTAATCTTGTCATATCGCTTTGAATATATTGACGCAAAAGTATATTATTTTTGCAGAGATTACAGAATTGATATCTTAAAATCTATTAATTTAAACAGTTGCTTGCTGTGATCTCTCAGCTTAAATGTTTCCAATATTAATATACATTTTACATGATGATGTGATCCATAACGTCATATTTGTAGGATTTAATTGTCATTGTCCCTTGGTAAACAGGCCCTGTGGAGATACAAGGTTTTCAGACTGCAAGGAAGCCCCTCACATGAGATCACAACGGTCTGATTCATTCAGGCGGCCTCATTGTCACCGCATAAAAGCGACGACAACAGCGAGAGGGAGGCGGCGTAGTGAGCCAAGATAACAGGAGTGTCACACACACACACACACACACACACACACACACACACACACACACACACACACACACACAAGCCCTGCAGTTAGCCTGCCTCTGTGTTCAGGACTGCACCTACATGTTGATTTGATGATTTGACCATAAGAAGCAAGGAGAGGGGGAGAAAAGAGAGGGAGAGACTCAATTTTGTATCGCCATAGCAACGGAGGACTGTAGAGAAATCTAGTTCTCTCTTTTAATCTCTTTTTAAATCGTCTTTGAAAAGATGGGATGGCTCACTGACAATATCTGTGTGTGAGAGAGAAAGAGAGAGAGACAGAGAGAGAGAGAGAGAGAGAGTATGAGAATGAATTTCTACAGTAATTGTGGCCTACGTCTCTCTCCACACCTTCTCCCCCTCACACACACACACACACACACACCCTTCACGTCTCCCTCTTCTGTCAGTGTACAGATTTTCTCTCCACGCTGGCCTTGTCTTCCTCCCTGCACAACGCCAGCGTTTCAGAATAGCAATCAGCCTTCCTCATTTGGCCTCTGTCTACCGGAGAATACTTCTGCTCTCAAGTCGAAGCCCGCTCCCCGCAGACGCCTGGGCTTCCTTCACAGGGTAAATTAGATCTTTAAGTGGCTTTAGATGCTTTTGTTGCAACTGGGCTGGCGAGGCATCAAGATTAAAACGCTGACACACGTGGCAAAGTTGAACTTGAAATATGGCAGATTGAAATCCAATTTGCATCCTTTGTTGCGTTTCATATCCTCTTCTCTCCTGATCTCCATTTGGTTCTCCCTCTGTTTCCCATTCTCCAGTAAACAAATGTCAAGTAATCTTGTTGTACTACAAATATGAATCCCGGTCGCCGCTTGCAGTGTTTGAAAAAGCCTACAATTTTGCTGATATGAGCATCATTGTAACTTCTCAAGGGGCAGCCTTTGTGCTACATCAGGAATGAGTCAGTGTCTGCCTCTGCTTCACTAAAAGCCCTAAAATAAGACAAACAACACCAACATATGATTTAGGAAAATGATTAAATATAGAAGAGATGCATATTTTAGCAGGGTATTCTGCATATGTTTCCCTCTGTGTCTCAGTTGCAGGTCTGTTGCATCATGTCAGAGTCAGTCTAAGTGCTGAGCTCAGTCTGACTCACATGCAGCGGGGCTCAGAAGGTTACTTGAAATTATAATCTGCTTTAAATCACTGATTGCCTGCTTATCACTTCATCGGATGTGTCAGCCATGTGTCTGACTCATCAGACTAGCATTCACAGGTTTTCTTTCTCTGAATTTTTTTTTCGGATTTGACTTTTTTCCAAAAGAACATCAGGCTTTAGAGCTCCAGAAAATATCCCTCCGTCTGTGGCTTCCCTTCTCTATTTTATCCTCTTTCTCTTTAGAACAAAGTCTCTTTTTTATTCTGTCTCTGTACAGAGGCCAGGGCTGTGCAGTCGCTGTACAGTCCCCGGCCTTGTTAATATTTCACATGGTTAGGAGCCAGAGTAGACGCCTGGTTCTCTCCCAAAAGGAAAGTCTTCTCCTCATTTAACCTCCAGCACTGAATCTCCATACTAACCAGCCCAGCCAAGGGCTTGACTAGAGACACACTGATTGTTGCAGTGAGGCTTTCCTGTTGTTCAGTTTTGTTCTTTAGCTCTGTGCTGCACTTCATGGACACGATGACAACATGATTTCCTCTCTGCTGAGAGAGTCTGACCTTATGGAGGAATAAACACCCATCACATCGAATTCTGCTCTCGTTCAGAGCCGTTTACTGACAGGAGCCGTGCTCAGAGATTACTTTTACCTGTTGGGAGTAAAAAGTGGATTAAGGGGCGCCACAGTCGCTCAGTTGGTCGAGCATTCGCGCCATTTACAGAGACTGTGTCCTCACTGCAGCGTTTGAATTTAACCTATGGCCCTTTGTCAAAAAGACAAAAAAGTGAATTTATCATCACTTCTATCAACCTGACTGCAGCATCAGTTTGCGGAGGTGGCCTCCTTTGTAGAGTGTTTTATGTTCATGGTAACCAGCTAGCCCTGGCCCTCCTTGTCCTGAAATACCTTTGCAAAGAAGCTATCGTGCCTTATTTTAGGTGGCTAATACATGTCTTGGTGTCGGTCTCGTTTAGCAGTACAATGCTTTGCTTCCCTGTCGGTGCTACGCGCTGCTTCTCCACACGGGTGGAGAGCTGATGGTCATCTACTGCAGCTGCTGTGAGAGTTGTCGTTTTAGCCAACTTCCTGTCCGTTTTGCAGTAAGCGATGCCCTCCTTCCTCTCTACGTCGCCACATGAACATGAAGGAGCAGTAATCGCCAAAGAAGGCAGCAAACTGGAGGATCCTGCTCTCTACGCGTTCACGAGTTCTCTGTCCTGATTTGATAAAGTGGGCAGAGATACCAGAACATTCCTTTTCTCTTTTAGTGGATGAGCGGAGCGAGGGGAGACAGGGTATACTCACCAAACACTCATTACAACAGTGATTACTGTTGGAATATGTAGTTATTTATCTCTTATTTTAATAAGAGTACATCACTCACAGCAGCTTTAATATACATTCATTCATCATTAATGGGTTAAAGCTCCTGTAAGGCGTGACAATGCATTAGTACACCCAGGTGGCCTAAAATGTCCGACAGCAGCCTAAATTCTGTACGCCTGGTTGCCAGACTCAAGACGAATTACATGCCAGAATCATCCCGGGTTCATTGTTCCTCTTCCAGGTGTTGACACCAGCGTGAGTGCTGCTAACTGAAGCTGCTTCTCAGCCCAACTCTATACCCCAACATCTTAGCCAAACCTGGCAGCCTTAAATGGGCCAGCGCTGGCTAATATTTGATAGTCTGATGCCAGAACACAGATTAGTGCACCAACATTCAGCTGCACTGGTCTGAATCTGGCTGGCTACCTGGGATATTTACCGTAAATGAATGAGAACATGTGCAGGAGGACTGGCAGCCTCTATCCAAGCTACATTTCACATTTTGAGCCACAGGGTCAAGCTTGATTGCTTCACGACACAAACCAGGAAGAGATTAATGTTCTTCCAGCACAAACAAAACCGATGTTTGTGAGTTTCTCACAAAGGCAGATGGTAGAAGGAGTGAAAGACAGATGGAAAATTGCTTTCTAGCTGTTTATCCTCTTCAGTAAAGAAGAAGAGAAAGTATTTGTCTGAAGTGGGAACATCTTTGTAAGAGAGAGGACGTGTTGCTTCCTGTCAAAAAAGGTTTAAAGTTTATTGTTTTCTTTGAGGAAACACAGTCTTAATTTAGAAAAACATCAGCAGCGACAGCATCACTGGTGCGAGGCTCAGATTACCAATCTTCTCAGCTATTTGTTTGTAGTAATTATACAAGGGTATTGTAAATAGTTTGGCAGTGACTGATGTTTAAATAGCACTTGGAGTTTCTGATACATCTAGAGGAGCAGATACCTTTTCATGAAACAGTTTGATGTTATTCCAACACTGAATTAAAGCATCATGAGGTCTGAACGCTGTCGAGGAGGTCTTCTCACCTCTCCTCAGCAAGAGAGTGGGCGGTAAAGGATGAAACACGGCAATGCACTTAAAAGACTAGATCACATTTAATGTAGACAGTTATTCTTAATTCTGCTCTTTCAGCACAGAATAATGAAGACTCCAGGGATACTGAGGCCTCAGGGGTGGCACGAGGGTCAAAGGTCATACAGGACAGACAGCTCATCATGATAATAATCTCACTTTGCTATTTATGATTTCTTGGGTGGATTTTTGGTACTCAGACATATGTTTCTTTTTTTCTTGACTGTCCCATTTGGTGAGAGTATGTTTTGAATCCTAATACTGTATATCTTAGATATTAAGCATTTAAAGAGTTTTGGGGGTATTATGTAGACCTATTATTAGTCTTTCCAAAACTAAAAAAGACCAGAAAAGCCAGTGTGTAAAAAAGCCCTGTTATAGCACATAGTAGAATTACCCTGTTGTTTGAAAGCCAGTCCTGGATGCTGTCAGAATTTAGGCTAACGTCAGCTACACTTTCCTGCTCTTGGATTTGCAGCCCAGTCGCCAGGATATACACCTGTCATGCTTTCCATTTCCATTTACCATCAATATTCATAATAAGATAAATATATACAATATAACATAATATTTTAAAACGAGAAGTCTTTTATGTTAGCGGTTGACATCTCTACAAACTACAGATACGTCGTCTAAGGTTGTCATTTGTACCAATGGCAGCGTATCACGCTCACATTACATGCTCGTCAGCAGACTTTCAGGTGGGAGGGGAGGGGAGGGGAGGGAGGTGGCGTTTATTATAACCCACATGGCTAACAAACAGGTGACCGCAGTCTGAGTCTGTGGGGGCATTTCCAGCCATTTTTATGGCGACCAAGCCGGGTTAGACAGTCAGTGATTGCTTTGGATGGTGGTGCATGGCTGCCTGATGTAGCATAGTGTTTTTTAAATGCAATTCAAAGTGGCTTTATTGACACTGAAACTATTCTATGCTACAACAGGATGTTACATTAAAATGTGGACACAGCGTTGGAGGGAGAGCTAGGCTCGACCTCCGGGCTATGCAATGCCTCGGATCTTACGAGTTGTTGAGCATGCGCATTAGAGACTTCCGCCAACCGAGCCTGCTGACTACCAGTTTAGTGCCGGCTAACTTGAATGGAAATCAAGTGGTTTAATCTTGCAGCTCTTCGCAACTTTCCCAATTTTATCGGTCCGAATGGTTTAACTTATGATAGTGAAACTGATCATTTAGTGGGATTTGTGAAAAAATTATTCAGTTTCCTAGTCGCTTCTTTCACAATGTTATCTAATGTAAAAAAGTCTTTCTGGGCTTCATTGCATCACATGACGTTGTTATTACACAGTCTGGCCATGACAAAAGTTGGCTTCAAAGCCTGGCGCTCTTCCTGTGGATCCACATGCCACATGTGCTACTCAGATGTGCTCCATCTGAATCAAAGAGCCATTGTTTTTAAAAATGATTATGAATATTGATGGTAAATCTGCCTCCATCATGAGTGTAAAATGCAAGAGCTTGACAGGTGTAGCAACAAGAGGCCAAGCCTGACAGCTATGAATAGTCAAATCAGCCAGACCCACATAAAAATCCACATTATACCTGAGTTTTCTCAGGTCAGGAAACTTGTTTTGATTTCTAAATGACCTCTTGTTCTTGATTATATTCAATCAACATGCACCCACGAAGCACTGATGGCTCCATCGATTTGATTATGTTACAAAGATTAATACACTGTAGTTGTGAACACACACATTAACCGCTGCAGAAATAATCAGCTGTCACCAGAAATATGGCAGAAATGTATGTGGATTTGCGGAGGATTTATAGCCATCATTTAGGGAGAGGTTCACAGTTGCAGGGGCTGGGGAGGAAACGCATGGCTGATGAAAAATAGTCTGTCAATCTGTCTGGCCTGGGTAGAATCTCAAACCCGAGAATCTGACGGTAAGAATGAAATATTATGTGAAGTGTGAAATATTCCAGTGGTGAGATACTCTGCTCTGTCTGTCCTCATTATCCATCTCTCTCTGTCTGTGCCTCTTCTTCTCTTTTGTCTCACTTCTCTACCTTTCTCTCCGCTGACTGCTGCTCTCTTCATCTCTCTGCCCTCCCAGTGTCTCTTTGTCTCTTTCTGTCTGTCTCTTTCTGTCTCTCCCAGTGCTGTAGGGAGTTGCTCAGCATCAAATTAGCCACAGTTTTCACAGTGAAAGAGGAGAGGACAGAGAAAGTGGATGGTAAGGAGAGGGTGAAAGGGCATTACCCGTCTTTCTGTGTGACGTAATTGAGATGAGGTTTGTAAAAGTCACCACTGCTCCCATGGGAAATACTGTGAAAGGAGCACTGTATAAAAATCTTAACAACTCATTGACTCGTGGGTGCGTTTTTTAATGGAACAAGCTCAGCCCGGCCCTCTCATAAAAACATTAAGAAGGCTGTGAATAGCAGGGAACCTCATTTATTTGATTTGACTTTAACTGAAATGAAAGTAGAGACATTGACTTTTATTTCATTTAATTTGTGTGGCAGAGAGCGGGAATGACTCTTAGCACAAACTATGAAGTTATTAGGGATGAAATACAAGAGCTGACTGCAATAAAAGTGGACAGGGCGGACAGAGCAGAGTGCATTTGGCAGAAAGCGGGTATATTTTCACCAAATCTAATTTGGTGTTACCAATAAGTAAAATGTGATAACCAGGAGGGATAACTGGATGTTGTAGTTTCATACAGGGTATCTGACAGTCCTGGAAAGTATTGAATTCAGTTTCCTCAATAAAAGGAATTAAAAAAGGAGGTTTTAAAAAAAGTTTCTATGTGTGATTTTGGGCTGTTGAGAGATGTTACACACCTATGGATTCAAAGGTAATAAATGACAATTTCCATAGTGGTTTGTGAGCGGAAAAGTCTGTTCAATCCATTAAGTGGAGTTTCCGTCAGCTCCATCAGACCTGTAGCTAACAGTATTGTAGCTGAGAAGCTCATTGACTCATAATGACTTAACTTAAAGGAGACATATAATGCAAATTTTCAGGTTCATAATTTTATCTTGGGTTACTACTAGATTAGGTTTACATGCTTTAGTGCTCAAAAAACACATCACTTGTCTCATATTGTCCTGGGCTACAGCATTGTATTCCTGTCTGAAGCACTCTGTTTTAGCTCCTGTCTCTTTAAAATTCCCCCTCCTGACTACCCAGTCTGCCCTGATTGGTCAGCTCACACATGCCTGAGCCAGCACTGCTAACAACAACAGAGCAGCTGTGCTAAATAAATTCTTAGGTGCCAAACTGGCCACTGGTTCGTCACAAAGTCACAGAATTAAAGGCGAGACTACTGACGAGGCGTTTCAGGAGCAGTGTTTCTGTGGGAAAAACAAGCTTCTGTTGGTGCGGACATTGACCTTTATAACTTTCAAGATCTTTCAAATGCACAGGCATCTATATAAAACACTGAAGGAAAGGGGAAAACTTAAAAAAAAAAAAAAAGGCATAATTGGTCTCCTTTAAATGAACTTTAATAAATTAATAATTTTTCATTGGTTAATCAATCAGTACATTTTTCTGCTGCGTTTCTGGGTCCAAGTTAATGAAAATCTATGTTAATTAAATTCATTATACATATCATCAAAGCTGAGAAATACTGGAAATAAGTAAATAAATGATAAATATACAGGCCATATTGTCCCCACTGGTTTTCACTCATACGTTCATACATTTGATCGAAATTCACTCTATGTGGTTTTAAAAAGAAATATTCATTAAAAATAAATTAAACTGAATGAGAAAGAATTTAAATACAGAAAACTAGAAGGGAAGATCATGGGAATGCCCACACCCACCTCCCCCCAAGACATTTTTGAGCAGTCTTCAGTTCAGTTAACAGGATCCTATCTGACCCTTCCCATGTGTTGAACTCTGAGCATGTGCTGATGATCTCTAGAAGGAAGTGCAGATTGTGTAAGCACAATCGTTGTCAACATTCACCTCCTGAAGAGCAGATAAATGCACCTATTTGTAGGCATGTGAGTGAGTCGTATTGCAGTTTGTAGGAATGTATTTATGAAGATGTGTGTGTTCTGAGAATTAAGTTCTGACAGTGTGCATGACTTTGTGATTAATTTGCTCAGTTGTTCTTATCTTAGGCAATTCTTCTCCATGTGCATACAGTATTTTTTTTTCAGGGTAAGATATTTTAATTTAAATATTACACATTTTCAAAACTGCATTCCTTTTGAAAAGGTAGATTTGGACTACCTCAACACATCCCAGCTGGACTGAGTGAGGTTTGACTTTGTTGCAGTTTTTCTACTCAGGCAAATTTTTAGCAGTAGCACTGACAACCCCCTGAGTTGCCTCCACCTGTCAGATTTACATAATTTCTCCTACAGGATCAGCAGTTCTGCACCAGCCTGGGTCCAGTTCATCAGATTAATTCATTAAACTTCTCTTTAACCAGTCAAAAATGAGATGACTGTCAGTGATGAGAACTGAAGTCCTGGTGCAGTGAGCAGGCTGCTGTCCGTGGTGCTGATCGGACGCTGCTGACAGCAACACAGCAACGCTTGGCTGCCTTTATCCAGGTCACAAAAACACTTTTTAACACCTTCTGCAAGCTTTTTTGCTGATGTAATTGATCTTGTCATCTCTCTCCTCTCAGGGTGAATCCCGGCCCGCTCTCCAACACATGAGCCCTGAGCCTGATATGCAGTCACGCCACACACAGAGTTAATTCAGAAGCTTGCTCCTGAACGAGATGAAAGATTGTATTTGTGCCAGTGACTTGAACCGATCCCCTCGACACTATGACACTTGATGCGCCGTAGCTTCTTTGTTGCAGAAATCTTAGTAGGAAATGAGATTTTCCACACTTTTCAGCTAACCAGAAAAGCACCAGAAAGTGTCTGGAACTTTTTGAGAGACAAACACACCCATACACTCACTCACTCACACACACACACACGCACACGCACACACACACACACACACACACGCACACACAGAAACGTGCATGCCACCCTCCCTCCCTGCACCACACACTTATCCACGTGTGCCTGGGCACGCACAACCACACACACACACAAAATAACACAGACAGAATAATAAAAATACCTCTGCACTCATGCTGAGACGAGAGCTTGAAAGTGGAAAATAATGACATCTATTGGGAGTCAAGCATCCCTCTGAGCAACACACACATATACACACAAGGAGACACATGTGCACACAGAAATTGATAAATACACTAATTCCCCCACACACGTTATGCATATCGGATTGAAACAGTTCAAGCAGTATTCTCAGTTCAAGTTGACTCAGTGTGTGTTTGGCTGGCATATAACTGGTGCTGCCGAGGAAATTAACAACACGTCTCTCTGTCACCTGCGGTACCTGATGTGCTGCCATGGCAGAGGCATTTCTTGGCTCAGGAATCCGGTGCTGCTCGTGTTGTGCCAGTTGTCTGAGTCATGAGCTGTGGCTACAAAAGAAATAAATCTGCAGGATGTTATTGCAGCTAACTTGCGTGTACTGGGAAGTCATTCGATAATATAGAGTTCCAGTCGGTGTCCGGGTCCATTTTTTTTTTTAATTTGATGGGTTGAGCTTTCATTACATCACCAAGTCTTCTACAGCCTCCAAAACACCCAGCGAAATAATCCCGACTGCAGCGTAAAGATAAGGATTCACAGGGGATAATCTCCTGATACTGTGTTGTGCAGCAGCAGGATGTGCAGTACAGGTAGCATGTGGTAGTCATTTAAAAGTCCCATTACCTGGCAAGTAGACAGCCTTAGTACTGAGGGATTTTCCAAATTATTGCACCTGAGAGAGGCAGGGGTTACCAACAACAGTGTGACAGAGGACAGCTTCTCCCTGAGTGAGTCACTGTGAGATTTGGAGGCAGAAACAGATCAAAGTGGTGAGTTGGACGGGTTTTAATTCCAGATGGTCAAGCAGAGGAGGAATTATCTGCTGTAGTGTTAGGCTAAGACTAAAATGCTTCTCGGTGGTACATGATTAGAGACAACTGGCTTATTTATTTTGTTCTGGCTATTAAATTTGTGCATATTGTATCAAAGGATCACTATCAGACTGAGGTTCATTCATTCTTGACCTTGGAAACAATCATGCAACACCGTCCATTTATTAGCTGCTGGAGCTTTTGATCATATAAAATGATCCTCGCCAGCAGATGAAGAGTAACAAGTGTAAATGTGTAGATTTCCATTATTTGGCAATTTTCATGAAAAGAAAAAAATGGAAAAGTGAACATCTACAGTGACTTGACAACAAGTCAAACTCCCTCTGAGAACAGCTACTAATAGTTTTGGTGAACTGTGAACGTGAAACGTTATCGTTTGCAGCTAATGAACATGAACACACTACGTAGTATAAAATGAAGGGTAATGTTTCATATCATGTAACAAATGCATCTAGGCTCAAGTTTATTGCAATTAATTTCAAATCCAGTGGTGGGATGTTGTATAGCCTAATGTAAGCTCACAAAACCTCTGATTGGTCAGTAGGCTCAGCCCAAGGCATCATGGGACTGCCAGCAGATGGCAAACAATCATGCTAACAACAACAGACACTGTTTTCAGCACAGAAAATGGATAAATAATCACAGAAGACATTCAGTGTTGGATTTATCATGATACATTTAGTCTCCAAAAACACATTGCAGCTCATGGCTGAGAAAGAAAATATTTGCGTTGCGTTACTTGCAGAAGTTTGATTGCAGGGTTATACATTTTTAATTGCGTCTACTCGCACAAGTAACACGAATAAAAACAACCGCGAACCACATCGGTATGAACTCAAAACGAATAGATGGATCAGAATGACGTCAAAATAGCAACATCATAATGCTGCCTCGTAAAAAGCCTGAGTTCATCTGTTGGCCAGACAACAAGCAAACAACTTTTAAAATGCTTGTTCCCTGAATGGAGTTTGGATCGATAAGAGCTATGCTGTGCTGTGCTGAGACGTATTTCCAAAACTTACTTTCTCGCTGACTTCCCTCCACAGCAGCTCCTTATTTGTCCTGTCTTTGTACGAGTAGCTCTGTTATCGTATAGCTCTGGGTGTCCGCAAACGGCCACGATTGGTGATTATTATCCTCTCCTCCATTGTTGTCCTCCTCGGCTTATTTTATTCAACTGAACAAAACTTCTCCAGACCCACACAAGACATCATAGCCTAAAACTGTTTTCTCAAGCTGTGTATACACCCAAAGATGAGCAAACTGACCTTTAGGTGTAAAAACAGTGGAGTCCCCCTTTAAAGCAAGAAACCACAATAACAATCCAACCAGCTTTTTTAGATGAAGAAAATAAATGAGAAGATAGCTCTGAGTCTGATACATAGAGTCAGCACTGGAACATAGATGGAAAGCAGGAGGAAAAAGTAGGAAATGAGCAAACTTTTTAATCACGTTTAACACCAACCTAAATGATTGACGCAGCCATCCTCCAGCATCGTTTCATCCCTGTAGCCTTTCAAATCAAAGCAGTGGTGGAGAACTGGGAGGCTTTGAATGGTTGTAATCAGCTTCTCGTCCGTTTTGCACCCACCATTGTTCTTGAAACAAAATGACAGTGATGGGGGTACAAAGAAGTGTGAGAATTTCATTGGCTGTTGGCGGCCCATTGATTCAGAGAAGTTAAGTTGTGGCCAACTGTTTGTTTGGCTTTTGACAAGTTTATTTATCATGCACATCTTGGCCAAGACACGCAGTGTGAATGAATTTCACAGTAGTAAAAGGCAGAAAGTGAGTGTGCACATGTATGAATACTAAAAACTGAGCCACAAGCCTCCAACACAATGAATTTAGAAAACAAATGAAGCAAAGAATGAACAAACCAAGCATCATTTTATCACTCTGACTTTATGCATATGTGCAGTTCTCTTCATCACTCCTAATCAGTCTGTTTATCAGCTTTTACCGTTCCATTCAGTGTTTTCAAACCTTGTTAATGTCCCACTGTAGTGCATGTAGTGTGTTTTAGAGTAGCAGGTACAGACTGTGCTCTGAGTCAGCACACAAGAGAGGCGCTGAATGTTAAAATGACTAAATGCTAAATGCCAGCTCAGTAATGAGAAACTGTCTGAAGCTGTCAGCAGCAGCCCGGACCAAATGCTCCAGTTTGATTAAGACACCTATCATCTGTGTCCCACACACAACACAAAACAGACTGCGCTCTAAAAAGGTCAAGTTTTCAGAATGTGAGAAACATTTGTTCATTTAACCAGTGACATCTCTGCATTTCACAAAATATTTGAATGTATTTAACACGTTTGCAGAAGTTGGTCTGTAACATTAAACTGCCTCATTATGCAGGCAACAACCAGAGTTGGGGCTTTTCCAATCCAAAGATCCACGTCAACGCAGAGCGGCACAGAACTCGGTGACAAACACGTTAAAAAACAGCAGATATCTGAAAGTACAAACAGGGATACAGGAGACTTTTAAAATGTCTTTTTTTTAAGGTTTCCTGCACGGACAGGCTTGTTTGAGGCAGAGACGGGGGCTCATCACTTTGATTTGGCGCCCAGCCCCTGACGTGACCGGTTCTTTGTTCTAGCTCAGCAAAGTGTTGGTGCCGTTCTGGAACCACTCTTCCTGGCCGGGAGTCAGTTCTTTGGCCATTGAAATGCTAAGAACCGTTTCCAGAGTAGGCACTGGCTCCGAACCAGCACCTGAACCATCTTGGTTGAAAACAGGTATGAGTGACATTACCACTGCCTAGAGGCAGGGCTCGTGCTCTTTGGCCCCACTCTGAATAAGGTCTATGCAATGCGATGCAAAACTGATATTGGAGAGGCAAAATCAGCACAGCACTGTTTAACTTGCCGTGGCCAAAAGTGCCAGTGAAAAAGCCCCAAATCTTATCTTTGGACACATTAAAGTTATATTCCCTTAGATTTCACTGCTACAGTCCAGTCACCACGCGGGATAAAATGTTGGCAGTTAAAGCTGCTGTCGTTGTCATTTTAGCTAACTTCCTGTTCATTTTACAGTTAGCAACCCCCTCCCTCCTCTCTACATCACCACATGAATGTGCAGCAGGATCCTGCTCTCTGCACGTCCCAGAGCAGCCAGGACCGCCTCTTTTGGAGTTCTGATTGGATAAAGTAGGCAGGAGTACCAGAAATCTTATCTTCTCTTTTTTAATGCATGAGCGAGGGGAGGAGATACATGGGTCACTGGAATATAGAGCTATTTAACACTTATTTTTATTAAGAAAGATATAACTTACAGCAGCTTTAACATTTCTGCAAACTACTGATACATTCACATTTATATGTGTCATTAGCCTACATACCATGTCACATCACATCACATCACGTATTTATGATCCGATTCAGTTGAAACTGTCTGGCTGTTTTCTGTTTTCTGAAATATCATTGGGTTTTGTGAAATGCTGTTGTGTTTTGACCCTCAGGGCTACTGTAGTGTTGTGATAAAGGGCTTTAAAAATAAATGATACTGATCTTGAACTAATTATGTTCTGTCCAGCAACAAGATACAGTCATATTTTATTCGGTTTGATACTGTGTATTTCCAGTCTTATTGTATTCTGTTTGATATCACTTTGTTTATCATCTGGCTTCAATAGCTCAGACCAGCTCTGATATTTACCAAAATGACCATACAAACCTTTTTTCTCTGTTTATTTCTTTCCTTTTTGTTGTTTAATTTCAGTCCAGAAAACAGACGCGTTGTGGTTTATGATTGGACAATTCTCATCTGGGTAACCCAGCAGCAAACTCCCACCCTGGTCGGCAGCACGCTCTTTTATCAAAGCCGGGTAAGCTACTTTGATTTAGCAGACAACACAGAGTCGGTAATGATGTTCTCAGTGGAGCACCCCCTCTGGAGTGATTGCGGGCCATGTTTGTTGGTGTTGTTCAGAAGCATCAATCTCACCGCTGAATGGAGTGGACTCCTGCTGCCACTGTTCAGCATTCAAATTATCTTCCAGTCAATTAGTCTCAAAGTTTAGACGAAAAGGGTTTTTTTCTTCCTTTTTTCAGAATGACCCAAATCTGTTATTTCAAAGAAGTGACATGAAGTCTGTGACCAAAAGGCTGGGAGTCAGCAGAGCAGACAGAGATAAAACTCCCTCCTGCTGTTTTGAATAAAATTGGAGTTTACTTTCCAGTTCAGAGGGGGTTATTTTTGGGGAACTTTTTTTAAAAGTATGAACACACACGCACATGTACGCACACACACACCCGCTCACATATGTACACATCCCCTCACTCTCTGACGAGTGTAGAGAAACCTCATTAAGATCAAAGACTTGTTTCTCTTAATTACTCTGTCGCTGCAGCCCCATCCTGCCCTCACACACACACACACACACACACACAAAGCAGAAAACTAATTAGACTGTGGTTATTTTTAAACTAGGGTTGCTGTTTTCTGTGTGTGTGTGTGTGTGCGTGTGTGTGTATGTGTGTGTGTGTGTGTGTGTGTGTGTGTGTGGGTGTGTGTTCAGTATCCTACAAACTTATATCACTATTATATAAGTCATGCTTGTTATATGACCTACAGGTGGCTCCTATGCAGTGATGGAAAGTAATGAATTTACTCCAGTACTGTACTTAATTACAATCTTAAACAACTTTTACTTAACTTCAGTGTTTCTATTTAATGCAACTTTATCGGTATGTTACCAACTGTAAACCTACCGTGACCTCAGCATTGGTTTGTGGACTACCGTTTTGAAGCCTCAAGTTTGGCATTACGGCAAACCCTGTCTTGTTTTTTTGTTTTTTTTGAGGCAGAAGTGACCATATGTGGAGCACTGGGGAACATACGCATTGCCGCGCTTCTATCCTGACTGAAGGTAGCCCTGGTAGTGACTTGTTGATCATCGTGTAAATAAAGCACACCCTACTTTATCGCCTATTTGACTCTTAATTGGACCAGAATTTACAAAATGAACACCATGCTGTATTGAAGAAGACATGAACCTAGTGATTGAGACCATACACTCATTACTGAGGTGATAAATCAAGTGAGAAGTATGGTCATAGTAGGGTCATTCTCCCATTAGCTTACATACAATTTGGACTTCTTTTTGCAACCAGTGTAGGTTCCCCCTGCTGGTCATTAGAAAGAATGCATGGGCTTCACTTTTCACTTTTCAAACCCAGAGGTTATGTTCATGTGTTATACAGTCAGTGTTCTCACTCCCAACTTTTGGTCAGTGCTCTTAAGCTTAAGCTAGTTTACCTACTTAAGGTAGTTTACCTACCTAGGGTGCCGCTGCTCTGCCACCCAGCCTGCAGGCTGGGTGGCAGAGCAGCGGCAGGGCAGCCTAACAAACCCAGAGACTCTTGGCTGCGACAGCCAAAGTGTTGGTGTGTTTACCGGCTGGGCAACGGCTCACAATCTGCTGCATCAGCTCCACCGCTGGCTGTTAAAAACAAGTAAACCACAAAACACACACCCATTAACAGCACAAAATATACAGTTAGGAAATAGCACGCTAGATAGCTAATTCTTGTCCCTTTTTTGATGTTATTGAACTCATCATGGCCCACGACTCCCTCCCTCCCTCTGGTTGGACAGTGGGACTATCTAGGCATCCAGGCGGTGTGGACACAGGGGGACAACCTAGATCAGGCTCTCAGCTGTGGGTGCGGGTCCCACCATTCTCCCTCCCTCTTATCCAGTGGACGGACTACTGCTTTCGATACATCAAGTGAATTTAGCAGATAATAATTCTGAAGTATGATTTTAATACTTGTGTTTTTACATTGTGGTATTGTAAAAATAAATAAAGGATCTGAGTACTTCTTCCACCGCTGGTCAAAGCCTCCAAAATGATTTTCAAAGTTTATCCACTGTGTTAAATTTCCTCTCTGTGTCCCTGAAATGCAAGACAAACTGGGGATTAAAAAATAACACGTGCTGTTGTAAAAATCTACATATTAGCTCGCAAAATCTTTCTAGAAATCACATTTATGCATCCCCTGAGAGGGAGAAAACAGTTCTGTTTAGCCCAGCAGTTTTGTCAAACTTTTTAGCTTATGCAGCCTGCAAAACAAGACATATATGCTGATGGACATGAGCCTGTGTGGAATAGTCACACCAGACAACTGCCAATGACTTCTCTGTAATTCTTTGACTTATTCTACTGTGGCTTTGGCTCACCTGCATGTAATTTCAAGGCACTTTTGCGTGCGTGTGGGTGTGCTCGCATGTGTGTAAATCCCATCTTTCTTTATGTGAAATACAATTCTGCCATGCCACTGGGAGGGGAAATTGTGTTAGATCAGGTCTTTCACACATGAGTAGAGAGACACAAGTCAAGTCAACGCTCATCCCGGGTGACTTACGCCTGACAGCCATGTGTGTTTTGAGCCTTTTTTCTTTTGTTCATTAAAGCCTCAGTAACCTAAGATGTGTGAATCTGATTATGCTGTATCAAAAACAGTCCCCAAACACCAAAACGATAATGTGTATGTTCTTTGTACTTGCCAACAAAGCCCTATGTCTCTCTGTTATTCGCCAACAGGGTGGCAGTGTATATGTGTGTGTGTGTGTGTGTGTGTGTGTGTGTGTGTGTGTGGCATGTAGATGGCACACCTGCCACTTCAAAGCTCCAGCCAGATGTGGAAGAACAGGGACCGGCTACACAGGGACCCACAATGGGAGGTACCCACACAGTTCAGCAGCATTATTCACACACAATAATAATTACACATGCAGAAACACAATGGCTGGAGCTCAATACAATGCTGTAAATCATGCACCAGCCCTGTGTCTTCACCTGTGGTCACGCTTTGATGGTCCAGCCAGCAGCGGCAGCAACCGTTTTTTATCTCTCTTCAAATAAACATTTGTTTTGAATAGGGCTGTCAATATAATGTGTTAATTTCTATTAATTAATTATAGAAAAAACAACGGGTTGAAGGAAAATAAAGCAGATTAATCGTGAGATCTGGGCAAGAGAGAGTGGACAGGCTGGATGTCCAAAGGATGGGCTGACCCTCAACGAGCAGCCATTTGGCAAACACCGGCTTGCCGAAACCAAGTCGTTCAAGCTGGGTTTGTATGGAGCTGCGGCCCTCCCTGCAGACACTCTGCCTGTCCTCTCTCTCTAGCCCAGAGACACAGCTGTCAGCCGAATGAGTCAGTGTGTTTAAAGGGGAAAGTACAGCTGGCAATTTGCACACCACTGCCAGTAACACAGACATACCAGCGCACATATATGCACGAATGCTCATTACGACATAGGCCACTTTCACTTTCACCTCCTTTTAAAGTTTAGAATGTCCATTTATTGATTGATTCACTCATCTACCCAATTACATTTGCATTGAAATATTTTCAAATGTTTATGGCAAATATTGGTAATTGTGATTCATTTCTATCAATTAATCGCAAAGCTTGTGATGAATTTGATTGAATTTTGTAATTGCTTGACAGCCCTGTTTAAGATGTTTGTCAGACATTTGCTCAGTTGAAGCATTTCAACCAGAAGTGTGTAATGTCAGATTTTATTTGTTGCTGCCTCTTTAAATTAAAGCCATATTTCACCATAGGAAGTCAATACCTGGCCTCTTGTAGCCAAAGTCCCTTTTCTGCTTTCGTTTTTTTAGCATGGACCATACACTGTATTCCACAATTTTACGAAAAAGAAAGAAAAGATTCCAAAGAAAACTATTAATCTGTTTTGTTTTTTCCCATAGACAACGGTGACTCACAGCTTATATGAGCAGGAAAGTCTCACAGATGAATCATCAACACAACAGACGGACAAATGCTTCAGAAAATGTCTGAGTTTCTTTCTTTTTTTTATTTTTGTAAAGTCGAAGCTTGTGTGCATAAAAATGTCAGGGGAAAAGTTAGTTATGACTCCCACTCCCATTAATTTTTGGCAATACACATCTAATCACAGAGCTTTAAATTCTGCCACATAGCATAGCCAGAGAGATTACTTTAGGTAATATTACTGTGGGATATAAGATGTGCAAGAACCAAAGCAAGAAGAGGATATGTAGATTAGCCCTAACAGATTTTTACTTCTTGTTAAAACATTATTTGAGTATTTGCCTACTGTTTTGCCCAAGTTTTATATATTCCATCCATAGCAGGGTGCAAAAATCCCCCGATAACATTATAGCACAACTGTTGCAGCAAACCTTGAGTTGTGGCGACTGCAACTGTCTACTCACTAAACACCTGCACTTTCATCTATTGCTAATAGAGCTGTAGCGACACCGTGTCTCGGGGCCATGGCTGGAGCAGTCAAGGTCAATGCAAACTGACAGAAACACATTGATTGTGACCAAAACCATGGAAATGGAAATCTGAGAGTGAAACTCTGTAATATATCACGCTCACTAGATTCCCCAAATGTCCATTCACTGCTCACTACAGAGTAAACTAATACAGTACGTAGTCTGGAGAAAATTGAATGATTTCAGACAAAGATCTTTGCATTAGAACTGGAGCCATAACATAAAAGAATATAACTACTGAATTATTCAGAAGATGCAAACTTTTGAAAGGGTGTTTACAGTAGCAATGAAAATACTAGTATACTGATAGAACTAGTACGTCCTCCCACTTTAAAACTTGTATAGCAGTGTCTAAGCTTTATATGTCAATATTTGGTTGGCATGTTCCGAAGAAACCAGACTGAATGTAAACAAGATTTTCAGTCGTATTTTTATTATTTGAGGGATGTGCTTGAGGTGCTCGACTAACACTGAAACGGTCCTCTGGTTTGCTTGTGCACAGTTTGTTTAATGCTTTTCATTATTTATGTTTCCTCTTTCAGTGATATGTTCAGCAGTCGGCCCGCTCCTCTCTCCATTTTTATCCAAAGGGAGGCTCATCTCTGGATCAGGATCATGTTACACAGGAGGGTTAATGAGGATTTCAGAGCCCCTGTTTGCCCACTGGACCATCCTCCTCCTCTCTCTTCCCCTTGACCAACACCTCACCCGCCTCCGCTTGCTCGCCACAGTCACGTATTCCTTTTTAATACCACAAACCACTTCCCATTTCAGGGTTGATAAAGCTGCAGAACTGTTCCTCTCAGGAGTAACTGAAGAGTGTGTGTGTGTGTATGGAGTGTTTTTCTTATCCATTAATGCTTAATATCATTCACAGAGGGCACAGCTCTCCATTGCCTCTCCTACAGCATTTAAGTGTTGAAACATCTATGATTAAAGTGTTGAAATGACTACACCATCATGTTCCCTGCGTGCCGCTCATGTGCATCCTGACTTGGGACAACCACTTCAGTGATATCATGTCAGGTGTGCACACACGTCTTAAAATGGATTTCATGTTCGGCTCTGAAACGCTATGTGCAACTGTTACACCTAAATGCAAATGTGTTCTATATTTAGGTAATGTGTGTGTGTGTGAGAGAGAGAGAGAGAGAGAGAGAGAGAGAGAGAGAGAGAGAGAGAGCTTGTGCATTGTGATAGAAGTTGCAGTATATTTAAATCAGCCCCACTTTGACTAAAACAACAAGGTTTTGATATTCTATAGTTCATGCCATGCATTATAACACTGTCAGGCCGAGGGTCTGTCCATTCAAGTGAAGAGAATCAGACAGGCAGAAAACTGCAGAGAGAAGGGAGTGACACGAAACACACACATGCACACACACACACACACCTAGCTTCACACAAACAGCTGCATGCGCACGCACACAATCAGTCGAGCACACACACGCGCTGACATACTTTCCTTGTTTCAGTCATTCTTTGGCTGCCACTTCCTGGGGTTGCTCTCTCTGCATGAGCTTTTCACACCTCCTCTCTCCCTGACTGTGAGCAACACTGATCTGATGGGCAGAGAGAGGGAGAGGGAGAGGGAGAGAGAGAGAGAGAGGGAGAGAGAGAGGGAGAGAGAGAGAGAGAGAGAGAGTGAGAGAGAGAGAGAGAGAGAGAGAGAGAGAGAGAGAGTGCAATCAGGCAGATAGTTGGTCAGAGGCAGCCAAGCAAAGAGTGGTAGTCAGACAAAGAGACAGACTGTGTGGGAGTGGTGCCAGGTCCTGAATTTTTATTTGAACCTACCCAGCTGTCTTCATTTCAACATCAAACTCAATCCAGCTAAAGGTTTGAGGTGAGGTTCAAGTGGAGGGAGCCGGCATACCTGAATGCTGGTGACACATTTGATGTTTTTTGTTTTTATCTTCATAACTGAACACGATGTTTAAGGACATAATGAGCAGGATTTTCTTAAAAAACGTCTACATCAATCTTATCACCCACTAAAAGTTTGTGACGGTGCCTGCAAAACACAGAAGCGTCAAAGGTTGATGTTTGCACCAGACGTGACATATCTTATTCACATTATGCGTATTAGCAGACTTTCACATCAGGAGATGGCACCATTACAAGATACAAGGCTGCCAAACAGTGAACCGCAGTTCCAGTCTGATCATGTCCATCTGTTTTTGTGGCAAGCACAACCAGGTGTTTTGACCATCTCCAGCCATGTTATTGGTGACCGAAACCGGCTATCTTTCACGGGAAGTAGGACCATCTCCATGCATCTATTGTACCTCACCAATAAGGCTACCACATCTTTTCTAACTGTGTTATTGCCATAGGTATAACTGAATTTTTCTACAGAGTTGGTCTTTATTTAGTGTTTCTGTACCTGCTGCTAGAAGATAGTGGCTGAAACTCTAATGCTAGTGAAATCATTCTGGCAGACTTCATCAGCCTCACAGTCAGCCTGGTCAGGTACAGGTGGTTCAGGTCCGTATGCTGCAACCACATGAATTTTCCAGTGGTCTTAACAATTTTCCACAGCTTGTTCCTTTGAATTGCTTTAGAGGTTCCATACAGGCAAACAATACACTAAGACAGGATGCTGTACGGGATGCCCGTACTCTGTGACATTTCTTGGGGTGTAGACCCAAGGATCCAATATCTACTGCATCCAGGAGAGAGAATCCTACTGGTGACGCATATTAGAAATATAAACGGCAGAAGCGCCCTCTTGGACGCCCCTGTAGTGAAATAAAAAGTGATTAATAAAAAACCCTCAAAAGTAACCCAATGTTCAAATAAATGTGATAAAGTGCTCTCTTGGGTGTCTTTCCACTGGAGAAAACACAAGAATATTTCCTCTAAGGTGTCTTTCGAGTGCAGAAAACGTGACAGAGTACTCTCCAGGGTGCCTTTCCAGTAAAGAAAAACACGATTAAGTGCTCTCAAGCCTGCCTTCCCAGTGGAGAAAACGTAATAAAGTGCCCCTTAAGGTTCATTCCCAGTGGAAAACATTTTAAGAAGTGTCCTCTAGAGTTCCTCTCAGTGGAGAAAACTTGATAAAATGTTTTCTAGTGTTAAAATTCAGTGGAGAAAACCTAATAAAATGCCCACTAGGGTGTCTTGTCCAGTGGAGAAAATGTGATTGTGTCCTCTAGTGGGGCTTTTCCTTACACGTGCCCGCTCCGCTTGACTCGGTTGACGACTCAACACGTCAGCCCACCATGGCAGGAGTGAGGGGAACAAGGGGTGTCGACACAGGTTGGCAGCGGTTGCGAGACGTCACTGAAGCCTGCTTGGAGGCGCCGCTGGTGCCCAACTCCAGAGAGGGTCCATCATCGGCGTGACTCAGCTCAACTCGGCATGGTTAAGCTGGTAATGGAAAGGCAGGTCAGCACGGCACAGTTTTAGTAAGCAATCCTGGTAACTATCACTGTTCACTGCTGACTGGTTGGGAGGGCCTGATTATTTCAGAAGATATAAATGTCAAACATATCACATCTAGTTAGAACGAGTTTATTTCAAGAAAACCTCTCTCAGACAACAAGTGCTTGGAACAGAAGAGTTACAGGCTCTGGTCATGAACCTGGTACCAGCTGACTCACTGTTGTGTTATATAAATCAGAGATGCTGAGCAGCATGACTGGCATTTCTTAAGAAGAAAATGTCACTGATTATTACTACGAAGTATGCAACAGGCTTCTGCACAGCAGTAGGTGGCTGCGAGAAAAAAGATTAAATATTTGATGGACATTAAAGAGATGAAAAAAAAAAGGCCAAGTGATTTTCACATACTGAGCTGAGACTGAGGTGGATAGCAGTAAGATTAAAAGATTACTCCAGAGAAAGTGAAAGCGAACGATAATTGAAATGGCCTGCTGCCAAGTACATCCCAAGTCCGTCGTATATAAGGCAGTCTGAGAAATACAATGTAGGCGAGCAGATCAGTGGCTTGTTGACAGAAAAGACACAGGTACAGTATATCTACTCAACAATCTGGAAAATGACAGCACTGGTTTAGACTTGGACTGGGGGGGGAAGTACTTTAAAAAAGAAATGAGATGCAAAAATGTCCTGGAAGAATTTAAATGTGTGAAAGCTTATTAAAACATCTCACCTCAAAACAAAGACTGCACCTCAGATGTTGGAGCAGATGGACATAAAAGGGACGAGAGGTGTAAAGTCTAGAAATATGAAAGTTAATAAAAAATGGTTAGTCATCATGGAGCTAAACACAGACGGCGAGCACGCACATATGTACACACTAACATGCACGTAAACATGCACACATTCTCACACATACCCACACGCGCACACGCATACACACACAGGCTGAGACATCCCGAGCATCCTCTGTGTGCCAGGCTCTTCCTCCAGGGTGAGTTAGTGGTGCTTTTAAGTGCCGACATCAAAGAGGCCTGTATGGGTGTATAAATAGGCTTTGGGGCTGGAAAAGTTTTAGTTGTCGTGAGTTTTGATACCCAGTCGGTTAGACAAGGTCATGCATTGACTCAGTGACTTCTCCCTAACCCCTTTCGCACATAAAAACACACAGAGAAGAGTACATGGACACACAGAGGCTGACAACCAGGCTTCCAAACACAGCAAGTGCAAATAAACACATTCATCCAAACACATTCGAGTATATTCAGCATGTACGCAAACACACGCCAGAAATATAAATATCAAGTAGAGGTGAGGACATTTTCCCGATAGCCACGATATTACTGCCAAATAATTATTTTCTGGGGCAGTGGGTAGCAGGTGACTGGTCGTGATACAGAGTGGGCAATGCATCAGGAGGGACAGAGTTTGGAGTGGCACACATGGCACTTCAATCACATTCAGTGATTGAGCCAGTCTCTCACACTGTGCGTCATCATCCAAGCTCTGAGTTTCTCATATGTTCCTCTCTATTTTCTCTTTGCGACTTAACGGTCCAGTGTGTAGGATTTAGGTGGATCTGCTGGCAGAAATGGAAAATGATATTCATAATTATGTTTTTGCATTTTGCTTTTCTGTCAGCTTACAGAATTAGCTTACAACCGCCAGAATAAATGTTAGCCACAGTAAGTACGTTTCTGCAAAACCAGAGGCAAGTTAAAACTGAATGTCTCTTAATGTTGCAACTTTACGTTTGTTTAGGTTCAATTTTCTATTTCTCTCTTGTCACAATGCTGTGCTAATGGTCTGGTTAGGTTTACGCACAAAAAACACTTGGTTAGGGTTAGGAAAACATTGAGGTTTAGCTTAAAATACCTGTTTTGGTCACCACAAAAATGGTTGGAAATATCTGCAGGTCTCCTAACAAATATCCAGTGGAGTGACTATAACTGCGGTCGGCTGTAGACTTGTGATAACAATGAACAATTTTAAAGTTGTTGTTAAATCCATTAAGTCCAAGTTTTCTGTGTGCAAAATGGTTTATCTGATTATTTTTGTGTCTTCCTCTGTAATTTAATATTGTAAAGAGGATCCATGATCTAATTAGTATGGAAGCCCTGAGAGGCAAGTGAGGTTTTTTTTTTCTGTTTTCTCTTTTGTGTTTATGACTTGAAAAATGGTTTTGCCAGGATAAAGTTCCTTTTTTTCCATCTGTGAAAACTTTTTTTCTTTTTTTCATGTGTGAAACTGAATAAAAAATACATTTTCAAGTGATTTTTTTTTTTCATGAGAATTTTTTTAATGTTTGAAACCACTTTCAAGATGGAAGATTTTCTTTTTCCTCCTGAAAGAAAAAAAACAATTGCTCGGTTTCACACAAAGTTTTTCTCTCCTGAATTATTTTCATGATGACAGACTTATAAGATGGATCACCTGAAAATAAAATGTATTCCCTTGCCCCTCAGGGCTTCTGTACATTAGGACAAAATAAATTTAGGCTAAATGAGTAAGAAAAAAATCAATATAAATGAATGTACGTTTCCTGCAAGCCATCATTATTGATCCTACACATTTGGAAGGGGACGAGTGAGTTAGGTGATACTCGGACGGTTGCTATCTGCAAACTCACTGCTGGATGCCAATAAATCCTACACACTGGACCTTCAACTGATGAACTGTGCTTACAGCCTCATTTACTGTTACTGTAATGACTCTGCAACTCATCTGTGTCTTGTGATGTCTTTAAATCCGTATTGGCAAGTCTCTCCTTCTCACTCCTTCTCAATTTGTATGACAGACAATGCTGTGAATGGCGAGCCAAAAGTGGTGTAAAAACATCAAAGCTGCGTCGATTAATATTGTTCTAGTTTAACAGTGAATCAGATGAATACAGGTCTGAAAGGTGGTCACCCAACTCTTTTCCTAAAGGGCTTCATCATATATGTGGTTTAATCTCACTGCTCTCAACAATCAAATTTCATTGTTCTCAGCCGACAGTCTCTGACAATACCACTGCTGGAGAAAATCTAACATCTAGCAGCCTGGTAATCATGGAAATAACATACATGTTGGATAATTGTGCTCCTCATGATTGACATCCAGTGGCAGTGTTTAGTGCCAATACAGTAAGTAGTGTGCCCTATATTTAGCCAGGAGGAATGTAAGGGTGTGCAGGTTGAAGTATCGAGTCTGACTCACAGGCAGGAGGCTAAAGATTGTTTTCTGTTACATACTTGCATTCAAAATAATCATAATTTTATCATAGTTTATTTGCTTTAACCACAAATCTTCCCAACCATATGTTCACCATACTGCCATAGTTTGAGTTTGTGCTTTTGTTATTTCCTGTTTTATTTTGAAGTTATGTCCTCCTGTGTCACGTCTCACTTTCCATTTCCTTCCTTTGTCTGTGTTTCACACTTTGGGGATTGCCTGCTCCTCCCTGATGTGTTTCACCTGTGTCTGATTATCCCTACCTGGCTTGTGTACATAGTCTGTGTGTTCCCTGCTGTCTTTGTCAGTCTGTCTGTTCACTTTCCCCTCCCGTTTGTTTCCTCCTCCTGTGTCTCCTGGCTCTTTTAGCTCCCCATCATGTCTTTCTGGCTTTTTTCCCCCCGTGTCATTCCTGGTTGGTACAATTGCCTTTTGATTGGATGCTTTGCTTTTCTTGGTTTTAACTTTGTTTAGCTTTTGTGGTTCACCTTTGTGTTTTGTATATTTCTGGATCTGGACTCTGCCGGCATGTGTGTCTTGCCTTCCCATTCTGATTGTTGATGTCTCAGGAGTCGGTGGAGACCAAAACAGTGATAAAACAAGAGCAAATATTTGGCTTGTCATTTATTAAGTACTCATGAGTACGACTCCAACTGGACTATTATATTGCCCTGTTTCTGTCACAGTCACAACATCTTAAGCCATCTGTCATAACTGTGGACATAAAAACTTAAAAATTCTCAAATTACGACTAATGTTTCAGTGCGGGTGTCCTGCTCTAAGTTCCGCCCCGCGGCTGCAGCAAGAGAAGCTGAATACATGACGTGAAAATTAAGAGTCTAACACTGACTACTTTATCCAAGTAAAATGACAGGGATTTGTGACCGCTGCTGCGGAGAATGACAATCAGCTGTGAGAGCTTTGTTAAAGCGAGCTCACAGCTTGACCAATTACAGTGAAACTTAATGGGTTTAGCATCCGTGTTTTTTGGCCACAACAGTGTGGGAAAGCAGGTCTTCCAGGGGAGAAAAAGTTTGAAAGCAATTAAATGAGGGAATTATCCTTCTTCCTGCCCTCTCTCCATCCTAATGTCTTCCCTTCTCTGTGCAGACTGTGACCAATAAGATAAGAGAGAAATCCCAGCAGTATCTTATGAAAGAAAAGAAAAAAAAGCTGAAGGAAACATTGAACTGAGAGTGAGAGAGAGGACAAAAGCAGGGATAGTGTTTGTGTGAATGAAATCATGTGAGATGGAAATAAAGAGGATGATTTGCAAAAGATAACGGGCTGGCTGCCATCTTGTCATTTTCTGTTCATACGCATGTATCTGTGAGAGGTGGACAAAGTAATGATAAAAGACAAAATGTAAATACACACAAATCACAGGTAGAATGTGGTTATGAAGGGAAAGAGGAGACGAAAGAGGCCTTTTTTTTCTTAAATGTGCCGTGCAGTGAAGAAACCAATTCTTTTCCTCTCCGACTGGCAGGCGATGTGACACAGGAGGAGATTTCTGCCAGTTTTCCCCCAGAAATGTGTTCTTGGCAAGGTGGAACAGCCTGTGAAACAGCATTTAGACCGTGCTACACTGAAATTCTCTGCTGAAAACAATACTAATGAACTTCCCTGAAACAGCTTTCAGACCGTGTCAAACTCAAACTTCCCACTACAAGTAACTCCAATGAATCCTTTCAAAACAGTTTTTAGACCAAATCAAACTGAAATTCTCTTCTCTTCTTACCCCCGCCCCATCACTGTACAAAGTGAACAGCAGGAGCCCCAGTGGCAGCGGCCCCATCATATCTGCGCCTGGGCATCACTACAGCGTGGCATCTCTCCGCAGCGAGCACAAGAGGAGATTACTCTGTGCTCACATCAAAGGAGGTTTGTCTAACTTGGGTCTGGCGTTGTGCTGGTAGAGCGAGTCCTTGGAGCAGCCTCCCCGTTCTTATCTCTCCCCCACAGACTCTTTCTGCTGCAACACAACTAGCTGCCGGTAACACTGACGCATGCAATCATGGCTCTGCACGGTCAAATGTGCGCACAGACAAACACTAGAGCACATTCTCTTGTTTGAAAACACACACGTACATACACACACACACACACACACACACACACACACACACACACACACACACACACACACACACACACACACAACATTGAGGCAGCTCTTTTTTTTCCTTCTGATATTAGTGGAATTTGTTCTGCTGAGTGAGTCTCTCTCCCTCTCTCTCCCTCCTCCAGCCTCTGCAGAGAGCTGAACCTGGTTCACTGAATATTGACTATTATGAAGTGAAATGGGTTAAATGATTATCCCTGGACAGATGCTTGCAAAAAGAACCCACTGCACTTGAATTTGATGTTAAATAGGCTTTTTTTAATAACTCAAAGTGTGCTTAACTCCCAAGTGATCAAAGCACTTACATAAAAACACTTATACAAACTGTGTTTTCACTGATAATAAAGCCTTTATAGTTCCCGATTATTCATATCATTTTAACGTGAAAATGAATTTTATAACAATTTAAAGGGGCACTATGTCAATTTTGGAGAAGGAATTCAAACTCAGAATTTTATTGTTTACAATATTAATGAGGTAATAATACAAACTCAGAAATATTTTCATTTTTCGATAACTAAATAAACAAGCTGTTCAAGAGGAAAATAAGGTCCCAGAACACTGTTTGAAGCGAGAATGGTGGCAGGGTCCACCACATACAAACAAAGTAAGACAGTATGAAATTATGTCCTTAAAGGTCAGTTTGTTTACTCAGTTTATTCAGTCATGACAACAAAAAGAGATGTTTATTTAGTTTGTTTAGGCAGAAAATCAAAGTCAATGAAGATCTTTCTTTTCTGATTAAAAGTTCTTCCTCAAATCTACAAAATGCACCTTTAAAAGTGAAATATGTAAAGACTGGCCACATGTTGAATTTGTACTCAAAACAAACATGGGGAGTATATCAGAAGAGTAACTGCCAACTGCTGCTAACTGTAGCTAGTTAGCTCAGTTAGCAGTGCAGCTAGTGGTCCAGACCGGGAGCTCTGAACTCTGGGAAGTGTTGATGTTTATACTGCTAGTACAGGAGCTTTGGACCATGACAGGCCAGAGCTAGCTGGTTAGCATGCTAACTTCACTAGATATCTCTGCAACACATGTCTTAACATTTTGGTGTTAATTTTAGTTCATTTTTGATTGTTTTTAACTATTTTTTTAATCTTTTTTTTTTTTTACAAATTGCAACTTTCAACAAGAGAGCACAGCCATGCTAGCAGGTCTTGGGCACAGTGGTGCTTTGAGTTAAATGCTAACGCCACCATGCTAACATTCTCACAGTGACAATGCTAAAATGCTGATGTTTAGCAGGCATAATGTTTACCGTGTTCACCATTTTAGTTGAGGGTGTCAACATGCTAACATTTGCTAATCAGCACTAAACAGAGTGCAGCTGAAGCCTTAATGCTGGGTAAACTGACCTGAAGACAGTGCTACATGAAAGATCAGGGGGATCCGCAACACTTTACAGTTCATCCTTTTAAGGACTTGAACTAATGGACCAAGTTACACAGCAATATCCTTTGAATAGTTCCAGACATTTCACTAGTCGTGGAAGAAGAACTAAGGTGTCTCATCAAGTCAGGTCAATTGTATTTATATAGCCCAAAAACATAACTCACATTGACTCAGTGGGCTTTACAATCTGCGCAGTGAATGATGCCCTCTGTCCTCACAAAAGTGTACTACAAGGGACATTTTACTGAAACTGTTTCATTTTAATAATAATGTGTCTACATGACCTACATAAGCAAACGAGACCATCAGAAGAAGATTGGTTCTTTCAGCGGGTTGGATTCTGATTAATCCGGGTCGGATAAGTCAGAAAATTAAAACTATTTTTTATGGTGGAGTGCTGAGGTTGAATCGAGGAGTCTCACAGCTTGAGGAAAGAAGCTGCTCTGTATGGTGGCATCATCATATTACAGTAATTAATCTTACATAGCCACAGATAGATACATTACCTCATCACCATGCATCCTGCAAAAAGCTTTTCAAAGTAGAGTATAAAAATAGTATTAAAATTGTGTTACTTCTTTCTTTCTCTTGCTTCCAATACAATGTATGTGCAAAATCTTTCAAGCAACATTATGTAGAAATTGACATTTTGTGTGATTTGGCGCCCCCCACAGTTTCTGAGGTGAACACCACTGTAATAAATACAAATCCCAGGTCTGTTATAATTTGTCAGACGCACTGCACAGATTGTAAAGCCCACTGAGGCAATGTGAGTTGTGTTTTTGGGCTATATAAAGACAATTGACCGACTTGACGTAGGTGCTAACTACAAACAAAACTCATCACATCATAACAATGTCACATGTTGGAAACTTGTATGTTGAAGTAAACATGTATGTAACGCTGTGATCCTACCCTCTCACTGAAGTTACATAGTGCAGAAACAAGTGATGGGGGGGCAGAGTGGCTGAGACAGACACCATTAACCCTATAACACTGTACTATCAAAATGATTCTGAAGCTGTTATTTTAAGGTGAAAAAGTTACATAATGTTGCTTTAAGTAAAGGTGGCAATACCACATAATAAAAAAGAATGGGCTGTACTTAGATGTACTAAAGTAAAGCAAATTGGCTGGATTTTGCATTGGTGATGCCGTAAAATATAGATGCCATAACGACATAACATCATATTTTATAAACTAATCACATGTTTTATACGTATAATTTTTAATCTGAAATGTAACTATGTAATGTAATGTAATGTAATGTAATGGAGTAAAAACTATAATTCTCTCTGAAATGTTGAAGTATAAAGTATTATAAAATCTATGCAGTCAAGTAAAGTAGGCCTACAGGTCCCTAAAACATATACTCTATACAAATATTCCACCACTGCATATCACTCTGGACCAAAATGTTAACCTGCTGGTGGCGCTGAAGAAAAAGTTGGTGAAAGTCGTCTGGATACATCGTCTGGAAACCATGAATGTGTGTACAAAATGTTGTGTATCCATCCCATAGCTGCTGATATTTAACTACAAACGTTGACCTGCTGGTGGAGCTTGACGAAAAGGAAAGGGATCGGCATAATCACTGTAATTTATCCTGAAAGGACCATGTACAGTATATGTAACATAATAAAGATTAATCTGTTACATGTTGAGATATTATAGGCTTGATCAAAGTGACCAACCAACCAGCACTGCCAGCTCCAAAGATATGCTGCTAACATGGCTAAGAGAAATTACATTTTCTTATTTCCGTCAAGAGTCCAGAGACAAGAGTTTTGAATCATTTATGTATTTTGTTTCACACTTAAAAATCTGCATACATACTCTGATAAATCAAATGTTTGTAAGGCGGACAGAGACACAGAGAGAGTGTGTGTGCTTGCCTGTGTCCTACTCTGTATTCGACTCCAGACATTAATCGATCTTGTCATGAACAATGGAACCAATCTGACTGCTCCAAAAGTGTGAACCCCACCCATCACACACAGTGCAGCTCGGTTAGACCGTTTAATGCTTTGAAATACAACAAATATACAACGTATACACAGTGCATCTATAAGAAATGAATCTGAATTCATGTTTGTAAATAACGCAATGATGTGGAACATCTGAAATTATTACCATTGATCATTTACCATAATGAAGTGAATTCTGTCAGCTGAAGATTCAGTGGATTTTAAAGTAAAATCAAGACAGGAAACACAAATATCAGTTATGGGGCTGTAATACAACACAAGTCTTATTAACTGGATGTCTGTGAATCATTAACCCAGATCTGTCTGGTGGACCAACAGTTTTACCAGATTACCTTTCAACACAGCACACCAGACTCACAGTGACCCCTCATGGTGAGATGCTGATATTACAGTCACAACATGACCCACAATGGAGTTCACTGGGAGACATTGTACAGCATTAAATCAGTTCTGTTTAATACACTACATGCATTTTTTGATCAAATTTAAAACAACCCCCGCTCTGACTTTAAAACTGTGTTGAATCTTGTGGGTGAATGCATATAAACAGATGCACATTATGAATAAAATGTTTGTTATTCATTATATTCGTCCCATAGGAATGAAGGTTAAACAAATCACTGGAACATTCATTCACAAATATCAACCCTCTGACATCAAATAAACTTTGTCCTTGGCTTCATTCCAACATCTGCGTCCTGTTTTGATTCCAAAAGTCACTGCAGAGACTGAACGCAAACACCAGAGAACAAACTTCACTTTAAACCAGCTCCTGTCTGAACCTCTGCCACCATGGACAAATCCATCTGCACATTATTGCTGCTATTATCCTTGCTATCCATTCACACTGTTTGTGAGGGTTTTGCACTGGCGCCAATTGAACTTGCTCCCATCCCCTGTAATGACAAGGCAGTGGAGAAGCTGTCTCGTCTGGCTACCACTTACATCAATGAGGACCGCAACGATGGCTATAAGTTCGCCCTCAACCGCATTGCAAATGTCCACCTGCACGCTCAGGTCAGTAAAGAGACAAGTGGACGGTGGGGAAAGCTGCCTGGGGTTGCTGTAATACTCTGTCAGTGGGTGATTTGTTCATGTTCCACAAGGGAAGTGGGGTGGAAAGGTTATTTTCCTCTCTGTTCTTGCTGAAATATCAAAACATCCCTGTGATAAAAGGAAGTCACACGTTGATAGATTTAAAAAGCCGTAGCCAATCTTCATGTCAGTGGGATCTCTTTTGAGAGGATTTGTGTTTTCTTGTTAAAAATGACTGTGCACAGCCAAACTTCTTATCAGAAATCCTCCTCTGACATTGTCACAATGGGCTGACTCTCGCTGGAATTATAATTAAATTAAACTCAGCTTCTGAAGGACCTGATGTGGTCCCCAGACCCTAGTTTGGGAATCACTACATCAAAGACATGACAAATAGCAGCAATTACATTAGTGTGCAGCCACTTAAGACTAAAAACAACAATAAATATTTGTGAGTCGCACTTTGTTGTGAATGACCGCCATCAGTGCATGTCGCTTATAATAAATGTAACATTAAAATAGATGTACAGACTTTTATGTCATGAAATGAGAAGCCATCCCCTTTCACGCCTCATGAAAAAAGGCCTTTAGGACTGAAGTGACTGTTAATAAAGTCCAGGTCATTTCGGTCCGGGGCCGCTGGGACAAACCGCACACAACAAGCCTTATGAACTTGATGCTGTCAGCCTCTGAAGGCTACTGTAGACCGACTGTTGGATAGATCCGTTCTTTAAGAGGCTCAGCTCAACTTCATGACCTGAAAAGGCTGCCGGTACTCCTGCTCAATGTGTTGACATTTGTTCTCAAGGCTACCATTCAAATCAATATTGTCCAGAGGGTGATAGGAGAGTACACAGAGTGCCTTCTAAACAGTAGATATAGCTGTGTGTAATACTTTTCCATAAACGAAAAAAATACAGCTAGTTTTGGATAATATGAGTAAACAGCATTGTTTGCATTGATACATGTGTTTGCACTGTGCATGTCAGGGCCCAGCGGGCAATGTCTATTACCTGGACCTGGATGTCCTTGAGACCAAGTGTCACATAGGCAGCCCAAAACCATGGAAACGCTGTGACGTCAGACCATTCATGGAAACAGTAGGACACACACACACACACACACAGACACAAAGCAAAAAACTAATTAGACTGTGGTTATCTTCAAACTAGGCCTGCTGTTTCTGTTTTCTGTGTGTGTGTGTGTGTGTGTGTGTGTGTGTGTGTGTGTGTGTGTGTGTGTGTGTGTGTGTGTGTGTTCAGTATCCAGGCTATCCTACAACCTTATATCACTATTATATAACAAACCACAAAAAAGCATGTTTGTCCTTCTACTATACTTGTTCTCTTGCTGACGTAATACATCCTACATTGCAAAATGGGCAGTGTGAGAAAGGCACACTATCTTTTGCACCTTTGAATTTCTGAAATCTCATTTCTGGTTTAAGAAAGATCTTGAGAGTCACATCTGCCTACCCCTTCTGTAGATGTTTTTGTTTGATACCGACAGATCTCTATATTCAGGGATTCCCTGCGGTGTAGATCCTGATCTTAAACTTCAAACCTTGCTTTAGCCAAAACATGACTCTGAATAAAACACCAAATTCTGCATATTGGACCTTTAAGAGCTTAAATCATTGGTTAATTTGTTAACTAGCTGATCTAAATAAAATAATTGCAGCTATTTTGATGTAGTCTAAGGAACATGAATGTGTTTTTTATTATTCAAAATGTAATATCTATGGATTTTATAGTGTTGTCTGATAAAACAGGACATTTAAGTACATACTTTAGGTCATTTTGTAATGTAAATGATTGATCGATTGATTAATGAAATCACTAGTTGCAGTTCTTAAATATTTAGCTGCTGTGTTTTCTTACAGCCAACGTACTGAAGTGTCATTGCTAGCTTAAGGGAGATCTTGTAAAGTCATATTTGTTTACTCCTTCTGCAGATGTGTCTATGTTCAATGTAATGCAGTAGGAGATTCTCTGCAGTGCTGCTCCTAATCTCTCTTACTCTGAATTTAAACCTTAAAGCCAAATTTTTACACCACAAACAATCTGTTGAAGAAAAAATGTCCTCACTTCCCCAAAATATCCTCACTCTCAATGCCTAAGACTTTGGTCCTCACAAAGATAGTAGAACAAGAACACATATCCTAATTATGCCTCTTTTTTGCTAAATCTAAGTGACTTTGATTGTTTTAACTTGTTGTTTTTTTTCTTTCCAGCAAATCTCTGGTAACTGTAACACCACTATTCTCCACACACCAGAGGGATACTCCTACCTGTACAGCTATGAGTGCACTCTTGTCCCAGGTAACGTTAACGTATCGTTCGTATAGCAGTGCAACACTGGCGGTTTGTCATACTTCTGTACAATATTGCACAGAACAGCAGTTGAAAACAAAGTTTAAACACTGATTTACTCAAGAAGCTCATAAATGTATACACAGGAGCCTGAAGGATTCCTCTGTATACTGACTCATAAATGTTCATTAAGAGAATGTTATATAAAATAGAAGAAAATATGGATTTTATCATGCTGTTTACCTAGATGAATGTAGCATCTCAATGATCTTGCAAACTGCTTGCGCTGGTTTAAATATCTCAGCAAGCAATGTTTGTGTTATTGCTCAGTAAATAAGGCTCGTCAGAAAGAAAAGAAAAGAAAGGAAAAGAAAAGAAAGGAAAATCTAACTCAGAAAAGACATTTGTTTCTGTAGATATCTTGATTTGTTACAAACAGGTGTGACTAATGACATTAATAATGGCTTTCAGGCACAACTAAATGGAACTGAGCTATAATTAATGTAATTAGTTACACCTGTGCATTTCCCGCTATGACAAATCAAAATGTCGGCCATGAAAAATGTCCATTGGTTTCACTCTAATCTCAAACTGAGATTTCACATTTATTTATTGTTGATCACTTAAAGGCCTTGATCATCTATACTGGTGTTATTTTGACTGTCTCTTCGTCCACTCAAACTCCAAATTATACATCAATCAGCCACAACATTTAAGGGACTAACAGGTGAAGTAAATAACATTACAATGCACTGTTCTTCTTGGAAACTTTGGGTCCTTGCATTTATGTGAATGCCACTTCATATGCCCCACCCATGCAAACCCTGTTGCAGACCAAGTACAGGTACACCCCCTTATGGCAACAGCATTTCCCGATGGGAGTACGTCATCTGTTGAGCATCTGTGGGACCTGCCAGAACAAGTCTGATCTAATCGCAACCAACAGCACTCAGTGGATCCCAAAACACCTCCAGAGGTCCTGTGTCTGAGCCTCGATGGGTCAGAAGCATGGATGTAACAAAGGCAAATCTGAAAAGAGAGTCGGTGGCAGAGCCCCATTCATCATCTGAAAGTTACTCAGTGGCGCATGAATCACTAGTATCTAAAACTGGCTTCAAAGCCTGGAGTTTTTCCTGGGTGCCTGGTCAGAGCCAATCCATGGGCCTCCATAGGTCGGCCTTGTCCCATGGATGTGTGATCGGACTGGAATCTGAAGAATTTAGACACCAGGCCTGATGCCTTGAGCTCTTTGTCACATTCCTCCTAAGGAATCTTGAAGATCTAAGTTTTTCTTCCCTAAAACCAATGAAAAAGTTTAATTAGCCAAAATAAATGAAAACATCTGTGTGTGTACATTTGGTGCATGGCTGTGTTATCAAATCATTCACAAGAGATGCTCCAAAACATGTTTCATTACCAAGTCAGCTTTTGCTTTATACCGCTAATTGCTGCTTTTATTTGATGCCATGTGTTTCTGCCGAACATATTCTACAAACAATATTCTTTCAGTTGTCATTTCAGTGCAAGTGTTTATTTAACCATCTACGCTATCAATATCTGGCCACTGTAGATCCCCCAGAGAAGCTCCAGCAGACCTGTCCGACCTGCCCCCTCCTGCTGCCTGTAGAGAGCTCACAGGCCCTGGACACTGCTCGGGTCACTCTGGAGTCCTACAAGAGACAGTCCACACTGGGTGCAGGGCTGGGTGTGAAGAAAATCACCAGAGCTGCAGCCCAGGTACTATTAGATATACAGTTGTTGGACAAACAAAGCTCAAGGGCTGATTTAATCACACAACAATGTGTTGAATGTTAGATTTATTGGGAAATTACACTTAAGAGGAAGCTCTGGGTGTGTATGAACAGACGGCACAGCTTCTGCCTGCCAGATGAGTGCCGTTACTGCTCCACAATAACCATAATGATAGGAGAGTCTGGCAAGGTTGCAAAGGCTTACTGACAGCACTTTGGACCTTGTTTTCTGGCCAGGCTTTTGTTTGGGGAGCAAATGAGAAACTGAATAGTTTGCTGGGGGATGAAAGCTCAGTAGATTGCTCCTCTTTGCATATGATAATTCACCTTGGGTAACATTTCATGCTCTGTAAAACCAAGATGATAGCCATTCCACTACAGAAACCATACCACCACTCTGTGTCTGCTTGTATTTTTGTGTCTATTTGTGTAATTTCCCCTTTTCTTACCATCTTTTTGTTTTATTTGAGATTGTGCCAGTGAAAGCCAGCTTTGTGGAGTATACGGTCCAAGAGTGCCCAGAGGGAGTGACAGACAGAGGCACCTGCCAGCGACTGACAATTGAATCAGACACAGAGGTACTCAACACAGAGTCCAAAGTCAACAGATTAAAAATGAGACGTGAAAGGGCGATATGTAAGATATGGGCAGAATTTTAGTTTAAAACTTTCAGAAAACGAACATTATCAACAGTGACAAGAAACAACGGTGTTGACGTTATGTCAAAGACATCTATCTATTGTGTTCCAGAGATATCTACTGAAGTTGTCACTCTAAAACCCATAGTCCCATCCTGTCTCATATTCCCATCACACCTCAAGAGGCAATACTCCCATGTTATAGGCCCCGTGTCGTTTAAGCTAAGAAATGTATGTGAGCAGTAAGTTTGCTACTTCATCTAACAAAACAACATAAACTAACAAAATGTCAAGAAAGAAATATTTTTGCACCCGTTTTCCTTATCAAACACAAAATGCAACCATACATTTCCTGAATTCAAGTTTTCCTCTTTTACCGAATTAAGGTGAGCTCGATATAAATCTCACCAAAACAGTCTTGGTTTGTCTTTCCAGCGTCACCTCTGGTTTGGTAGAAATGAATCATCAATTCACAGAGTAAGATGTGAAAATATTCCAGCTCTACACACCGTTTTCCCTTGCTGCTCACTTGTCCCAGAGTCATAGACCTTGTTGGAGCCTCAGTAATGTATCCCTTTGTCAAACTGACCTCCATCAATTTCGGAAGCTGTGTTCAGTCCCAGTCTGTTGTCCAGCTATGCTTCTGAGCCCAGTTGAGCTAACGGCAGCTAGCAGCCAAGATAGCTATTGCAAAGAGTAATGTGAGCAGCAGTTGTCGTTCATGCTGCCCCCTATAGTTCAATAGGTGGCCCTATCTCACATGTTACACCTTTTAAAATGCTTAAATAGTGTAATACATTGCTTTAGTACTTGAAGATTCACACAAAACAGTATTCACAGAAAATTGTTTTTTGGAATGACAAGAAAGGAATATAATAAAAAAAATGTCTGAAGGTGCTCCATTTATTAAAAAATGGACTCCTTTTCTGTGATCTGACAGTGTTAGGGCGCAAATTAATGTTGTTCTAAAAACTTAAATAAAAATCATTCAGTCAGCCTTGTTAGCTATCATTTGAACAGTTCCTGGAGGTGTTACTTGATGACATGACAGATTCATTTCTAGTGTTAAAACTGACACCACTAACAGGCTGCAGTAATTGGTTCTTTTATTAAAGAAGCCTGACAGGTCCTCTCTCCATCTTTCATTTCTTATTTTATTATTTATCTATATGTTGTTGTTTTCCCATCATCCCTGCTCTTTCCTGTTGCTTTTTGTTTCTTGTTGTGACCCAGTATGACAGGAAAATTAACAAAATATCTCCTCCTCTCCTCTCAGACTGCAGGTTTCTGTGCAGGATCTGTGCGTGGAGAAGTCCATCCTGAAGTTCATGTGGCCTGCGATATGTACAAAGTGAAGGTACAGGAAGCCATTTCAGAATCAGAATCAGAATCAGATTTATTTCCAAGTAGGTTTATCCATTCAAAGAACTGCTTTTCAAAATATGTTACTGATCAATACATTTCCCTAACGTTGTGTTTTGCTTACAAACACGGGAAATAAATTAGATTTGATTGTACTTTGGTCATAATCTGTGAACCATGAATTCAAATTTAAAAAATGGAAAATAGTAGCAGAAAAAAACGTGAACGCCCCAAAAAAGAACAAAACATCCAACTGCATTCAAATATGGGTGACAGTGAGTGAATAAAGTGCAAAAACTTCAGCAAAATGTAATATGAGGTGTCAATCCTTTCACATGACTGCAGTTTGAAATGTAATAACCCACTGCCTGGTCGAGATGTGATGAATGTTTTATTCTCTGTTTTGTTTCAGATTTTACTAAAGCAACCTTTAAAATGCTAATTTAACTTTCTGAATGAATGCCACTGGCCATATAATTACACTGTCATATCTCTGCGTTGTGTCTTCAAATGTACGTTGTGCTTGTGTGTGTTTAAACATATGTGTGAGATTCAGAATTGTACGGTTCTGTCCTATAATTATGTTGTCTGCTCACTCCATTTTAGAGCTGTGGTGTGTAATGTAATATTGCATGACTGAGACTCTCTTTGCAGGCAATGAGAGTGAGTTTGTAAAATATCAGTTTGGTGAGATCTTGTCTGTTCGTCTGCAGAATGTGGACATCCTCAGACCAGTGCAGCCTCAGGTTCACGACCTCCCTCAAGACCCTGTGATCCCGACCTTCCCTCCTATGATCGATGACCCGGTAAACGATCCGCAGCCTGTTCCCTTTGATCCCACACTGCCCCCTGCTGTTGAACCAGCGCCGATTGACCCAATGCCCACTCAGCCTCTGCCCTTTGACCCCACTGTTGTGCTTAACCCCTCCAACCCCTTCAGCTCATCTTCCAGTGAGTCCGCTGAAGGTCTAGGGAACCAGAAACAGTCATCATCCGCTGCTGATCCTTTTGATTCATCCTCTGAGGAGATTGGAGGTCCCGTGGCACTTCGACCACCCTTCAATTTCCGCTACCAGAGGCCCGATCGCAAGAGACGGCAGGCCTTAATGGAGACCTCAACCTCTCACAACCCCATTTTCCTGGCTGATTTCCCCAGTGGGCCGTCTCCTTTCCGCTCTTGTCCTGGTCCTTCTCGATACACCACAGTTTAACTGCTGCTGCACAGAAGTCCATTTATTAACATTTGATTTATCCAGTGAAGGGGTTGACCAATAAACTGCTCTGCTCCCTGTCACTGGAGGTTTGTAATAATTTGTGTTAATGAAAGAATTGCTTTCTTCTTTCACTGGCTCTGAAATTACCCCTCTGCTCATATTAATGCTGCTCCCAAAGCAGCCAGAGCTTCAGCTAAATGTATTTGAAAATGTCTTCAAATATTTGATGAGTTTGAATAAATCTTTTAATCATGTCACCCACCTGAAGAACCAGCACATCCTCAAACGACTGAATAGGTCAATTGCCAGTTGCTCCCACGACAACATGTCAGCGACAGTCGTACTAGAATTTTATCATACACTTGCTGTTTGGGCACAGAGATTATTTGGTTAGTTTTCAGGAAAACTTCATGGTTTGGGTAAAAATAACCATGTTACCTAGGTTACTTCAGTTACAAATACCTACATTACTAACGTAAGTGCATTTACGTTATGTAAATTACATCACTTTTCTAACTTTTTAACTTTATCAAGTTAGTTAAAATGATGGTGCTTTCCATTTGATCTGGGAAGTTAGAATTTTCAAGTTCCCAGCCGGCAATTTCAACTGGAATGTCCCTTGAAGTCGGATTTCTGACTCGGAATATTGAACGCAACTCATCAGTCTGAGGCAATTAAAATGCACCATAACTCACTGTGTACTTAGGACTTTCACCCAGGAGACCGCTGTTCGTGTCCAGTGTGAAAGCCAATGCCATTACTACATATGACTTCCTTCCTCCTTTACTACTGTAATAATTACTACAGCCACTTGAGGTCATCACCTAACGAAAAAAGTCAATATGGGTCATAATAAGATGCTTCACAGTCGACCTATATGGTCGTTTTTCTGATGAGAATGGACTAGAAGAACTTTTATGTAGTTATTCTACAAATAATTTGGGGCTTTAAAAGGAAAAGAATATTTTTTAGTTTTATTTTACCATTGCTTTTCTGCTGTAATTCAAAGCTGACATTCCTTGCACTTTCCCATGAATAGTAGAGAAAGTGTGGACTTTTTGCAATAAACTCAATTGAGTGGAATTTTTTCCCCTGGTTTGTGACCTTATTGTGATATATTTTGTGTCATAAAAATCTGTAAATTCTACCCTCACAAATATGATTATCGTGTTTTTAAAATCTTTTTTTTTTTTTTGAGTGTCTGATGGCCAAGAAAGGACTTTTGAAGACAACACTTTATGCTCTTGGAAACTGTGGAAGCCTTTTGTCACTAATTTCTGATATTTGTACTCTAAAACAATTAGTCAATGAATGAAACACAATCACTAGTTGCAGCCAAAATATCTAGCTGCAGTGTTTTCTTACAGCCCATGTACCCATGAATTTACTTGTAACACAAACAGTTCACTACGCCATAATCTGAAATTACTGTGAAAGGTTTTAAGGAAAGACAAACAATAAATTGAGTGTTGCCAAAGAACACTTCCTGAGTTTTAGAGAAGACAAACTTACTGTGGGATAACCAAAAAGTACTGTGACAAGAAGCAAAAGAACTGTGAGGGAGTACAAACATAGTTAAGTGGTCACTGAACATGACCACTTAACAAGACACAGCTTTAAAAAGACATCCAGCAAAGTAGAGGAAAAGTCAGGGTTTATTAGGAGTCTCCACTAGGGCCAAATAGCTCTGAGGCGAAAGACAAGTGCAAACATCTAATGAAGGCTTTAAAAGCATGCAGCAAAGTGGGTCTTCGTCAACACAGAAACTAGAGCTAATTAAAAGAGCAGACAAACACAGGAGAGAAGCTGCTGACTTGTGATGTGATGTCACCCTGTACAGGAATCAAGTGTCACTCAGTCTGATCCTCAATAAACACAGCATCCCTGTGTTTTTCAAACCCAGCTAGTCAGAAACATGCCCTCTATAAAAACCACTCAGCAAACATAAGCAGAGCAAGAGGCCTATAGATCAGGAAATGAAACACAGCTAAGACAGAGCATAGGCCACAGGTCAAGATGCTGCAATCTGTCTTCATTTAAAGGACAGTGGAAACTCCTCTGAGGACAGTAAAGTACATATTTTTGACAGAGAGGACAGGTGGTTTGAAAGATGAGTGGAAAAGGGCTAAAATAACCATCCCGAGACAAAGTGGGAGAAGCTGTGACACTGCTGGTGGGACCACACGCAGTATTCGTAAAGCTTCTGACATTGAGAGTTAACTTGTGAATGTATGTTCTTTCTTTTCCTGTTTTTTTGTCACAGCTTTCTGCACTGAAAGAAATCCCCTTTGCTACAGGAGAAGAAGTGACCCTCTGATCCTTCCTATCCAGTTGAGCTGAAAGTAAATCCTTTTTGCACTTATCTATGATCTAATTCTGTGATACACTGAGTTAAACCCACTGGCAGGGAGGGCACTGATCAGACTGAACCACAGCAGCTTCACTACATTTAATACTATGTGCTTGTTGTTGCTTTACTCCCATAGATAAAGATATAGCTAGCAGTTTCATTAAATGTAGAATTATTATTAAATAAGTATTTTAGTAATGATAAAGGAATATACTGTGGTCATAATATATTTGGGTCTGACAGTTGTGAGATGTGGGATCATCATGCTGTTTTTTTGTGTCACAATAGTCCCGAACATATGTAGTTAACCACAAATAAAAAATTGTATTTTGACATAGCCTGGCATTCAACAGATCCTTTATAAAGAATGAAGGATCTGTTGGACAGTAGGATGTAGGATGCTTATGGGCAGAGTTCAAGTTATAATCTGAACTTTGAAGGGGTCTCTAAAATAACTAAGGTTAGAAGCAAAGATAAATAGATAAATAATAGGCCAGAGAGAAAGAGGGAGAGAGACTTGTGGAAGATCCTGCCACATCCTGTGGAAGCCCATTTCCTCCAGTTGGAGAAAAAAAATTGATAAAAAGTCATAATTATGAGATATAAAGACATAAATATGAAATAAAAAAGTCATCATTATGAGATAAAGTCATAATAATGAAATAAAAAGTCATAATCATAAGATATAGCCATGATTATGAGATTACATTTCGGAATGATGAGGCAAAAAGTCAAAATTGTTAAATTAAAAGTCAGTTATGAGATAAAAAGTCAAAATTATGAAATAGGAAGTCAAAATTGTGAGATAAAAAAATCAACATTATGTGATTAAAAACACAATTATGAGATGAAATGTCAATATTATAATACAAAAAGTCAAAATTATATCTCATAATTATGCCTTACCATTGGAATATAAATATTTTTTTAATCAAGGTTACATTTTCACCAACATTTTTTCTTTAACTGGCAGAAATCAGCTTCCATAACACCCTCATCTCCTCTGAAGTGCCACAGTGTGGGGTGGTCAGGTTTGGTTGTTGAGGAAAACATGTTTCTTTCAGTTTATTTAGATTATTAACATAAATAAAACTCATTATATATATATTTAAAAAATGCTTTGTTTGTTATTGCAATATGGTTGTTGGTAATATATTAAAGACTCCCAGTGATGTATGTATTATTGTAATGCTTTCATGGGAGCTCAGATCCCTGCTTTTGTAGATAAGGCTATTAGCCACAGGCTTTTATTTTGAAATCTTAGAATTTTCAATAAACCTCTAGCTGCATTCAGGCGTTTCGCGGAAGTTTCCCTCAAACCGTCTCCAACATATAAACATATTAGTAAACAGATTCTTACCTTGCTTTTGTTTGTCATTTTTATTTGAACAAAAAACGACAGCTGTTTATTTAAGGAGCTGTTGTTACAGTTTAGAAAATCGAGTAGAACATAGCCACTTTGTGCGGCAGGGGGCGGGAGAGAGCCTCAAATGTGACTCTCGCGTCAGACGTTGTGTTCATTTGCCACATGTTGCTGTACAAGCAGAAGACATGACTAATAGGCCTGTATCAGTGACACCACTTGATTCTCTCCGCCTCCTAAACGTGACGTCTAAAGCTGGTTTTATACAGACTTGATTGGTCGACCGTTTGCTCTTATGCAGCGATGTCAACATTTCCGATGACACTTGAAGGCACCAACCGTGGAATCCTAATTGGAGGCAGATTTTCAGCGCGAGGAGTGGCTTCTTCAACTTCTGCTTCCCGAGACAGCCGAGTCGTCCTCCTCCAGATGAAGAGCTGCTAGTTTTATAAACAACTGGGTGAAAATTTCACTTTGAAAGGTTTTGACTTGGTGAAACTATATATTTTTTGGAAGCTGAAGCCATGTTTGTGGTGTGTTCGCGCACTTGAGTGTAAGGTAGGTGAAATAATTACCTGAAAAGTTTTGTCGTTTGTCCTGTTGTTGTGCTCCGACTTTAGCTCGTAACTTACAACCAACTTTATTTTACCTTTGGTTGCTAAAGTTAGCTTATTTAGTTGACCGTGGAGCCTTTAAGTTTCTACTTGATTTTGTACTTGCCTTCACATTAACAAACTAAAACGTCTCGTCATGTAATTACTGCCACTCAGTCACACAGACAGACAGCGAGCATGTGATGACATGTTCATCCTAATCTGACTCACTGTCAACTATCATTCAGATTTCCCAAACACATCACCATCATCAACATCATCACGTAGGATGTGTCATGAGACGTGACTGAAAATAATAACTGAACTGAAAGATTAACTTGCAGCTTCCCTATTTTTCCTTTTACAAAATCTGATACTTTTAGGTCACACACATTTTAATTGCAAGTGTTAGATCCACCCTTGCTTGCTTTTCTACACATTTACATTCGTATATGTTTTTTCTTTTTGGTAATGCTCCTTTAACACTTGACTAGTTGAGCAAGGCACTGATTACAGAGCAGCCTACAGTGAGGGTGTGCAGCCCAGCTTTCCATTTAAATGTGCCTGTGACCTCTTTCTCACAGGCAGGGTTAGAGTTGAGTCTCTAATGATGGTTTCTCATCTTTCTTCAAAAGAAAAAAAGATGGTTATCACTTTAGAGAGCATCTCTTAATTGGAGAGGGATCGGTTGGGCGTATTCATACTGAAATAGTTATGGCTTAGGATGCCACATTTGGGTCTTTTATTATGAGCATATGTGAATAAATAACGTAGTCAGAGCTTTTGCACACTCAGTACTTTTTATTTGTAGTTTTCCCACACAAGTCATTCTTCTTTATTATCTTACTAAAAAAAGTCAAGTAGTGACACAGTGTTGCAGGTGCTGGGTCATTTTCTTTACACCTGGCACATTAGTGCTGTTCGTACTCTCGTTGTAACGGAAAAACACTAAGCGCCCTCCAGGCTTAGAAACTTTGTGACAAGCATACACTACGGGTAGACCGATTATTGGTCCTGGCTGATTATCGGGGCTGACATTCAGCATTTTTCTGATTATCAGTATCTGTAATTTTTCTGTCAGATTGCTGATAAAATAAACTAATGTAAAAAAGTGCTACTTTGGCTCTGACGTTAGATCCTCTCACACTATGTTCCATCCACAACAATATCTGATTGGTAATATGTCACAATTAATAGCAAGTAAACACTGAATAATCTGAATCAGCAAAGTAACTAGTAACTAAATATCAAAAGTTAAAGTAAGCTAATTATATTTACATAAAATTTAGATTTATATACAAAAAATCAAAAGTGAAAGGGCAAGTATTTGGTACTTTCTGTCTTGTTTTGACATGGCCATCCATCTCAGTTCCTGTTAATCTTCCCTTCAGTGTTTGTCTATTGATAGAATGACTTGTGTGGGAAAACTACAAATAAAAAGTACCGAGTGTGCAAAAGCTCTGACTAAGTTATTTATTCACAATAAATAACTTAGTCAGAGCTTTTGCACACTCGGTACTTTTTATTTGTAGTTTTCCCACACAAGTCATTCTTCTTTATTATCTTACTAAAAAAAGTCAAGTAGTGACGCAGTGTTGCAGGTGCTGGGTCATTTTCTTTACACCTGGCACATTAGTGCTGTTCGTACTCTCGTTGTAACGGAAAAACACTAAGCGCCCTCCAGGCTTAGAAACTTTGTGACAAGCATACACTACGGGTAGACCGATTATTGGTCCTGGCTGATTATCGGGGCTGACATTCAGCATTTTCTGATTATCAGTATCTGTAATTTTTCTGTCAGATTGCTGATAAAATAAACTAATGTAAAAAAGTGCTACTTTGGCTCTGACGTTAGATCCTCTCACACTATGTTCCATCCACAACAATATCTGATTGGTAATATGTCACAATTAATAGCAAGTAAACACTGAATAATCTGAATCCGCAAAGTAACTAGTAACTAAATATCAAAAGTTAAAGTAAGCTAATTATATTTACATAAAATTTAGATTTATATACAAAAAATCAAAAGTGAAAGGGCAAGTATTTGGTACTTTCTGTCTTGTTTTGACATGGCCATCCATCTCAGTTCCTGTTAATCTTCCCTTCAGTGTTTGTCTATTGATAGCTTATACAGTGCTATACATTCAGGGGCAGTGAAGACAAACTGTGCAAATCTAGCTATAAAGTTGAATGTTTGTTATTTTTGCACAACATTTTGTTACGTGCCAGTATGTGCTGCTGCTTTTCCTTTTCTTTACTTTGATAGCTACAACCCAAGTTTCAAACCCCACTGGAAAAACATGTCAAACATGCAGTCAGGTCAAAAAGTGAAGTAACGGTTTGACAAATGTCACAAAGAGCTAAAGTGACTTTGAACATGTTGTGATTGTTGCCAGACTTTGTGGTCCCCTGCATCACAAACCGCTGCACCCTTGGGATCGAAGCACACCACACTGTCTAGAGTTTAAAGAGGATGATGCAGTCATCGAAAATTCATGCAGTCAGCTGGAGTGCTTTGGGTGAAAACACTTCAGTCAGTGAATGAGGTCATTGGATAATAGACTCATTCAAGCCAACAGGGAGGCAAACAAGTCCAGTACAACTCAGTGCAGCGGTATGTGCAAACGATATCAAAAACATAAGCGGCAGGAGGCACAACATGGGAGGTGTGGAGAGAAGATAAACTGTTGCCCGGTCTGTTGAATGTCAGACTTCTGTTTGGACATGGTTCGGGAAATTTGGCACAAATACGATGAATCATTCTGCATTGGTTCAAAACACTAGTGGCCTGGTCAGGCCTGTGTGGGTTCCCTTTTCAGTCAGTCTGAATCATATTGCAAGTGAGCATCATCTGCAGGTCACAGTGTAGCCAAGCATTGTTGCGAATGAGTCACAGTCTACCCTTTTTCAAAAGGAAACTTCCAGCAAAATAGCCACATATCATGTGACTATCCCAGCCACTTCTAGCTGGGTTTACTGTATATGATATAGTGTGGCCACAAAATGCTTCTATATTTTCTACTTAGGGCTGCACAGTTAATCAAAATATTGTTGAAATCGCAATATCCAAATTGCAGAAGCTGCAATTTTTCTGATTAAGGTTGAGTGTTTGTCAAAACAGCATTATAATGAATTACTGCACATCATCATTTTAGCAGTATTTTTAGAGCAAATGAAAATCATTTCCACCAAATGTGAATCACATCGCAATCACAAAATCTGTCTAAAATAATCACAATGTGATTAATTTTTACCATATTTATGCATACATATGCCCAAATTCTACTTATTTATTGTGAATGTTGCATATTCCATCTTGAAGAAACATTAGTGAAAATTGCCTGTATTGCCTTCAACAAAGTTGGGAACTGACTACTACAGCCTCAACTAACAATTATTTTCATTATCAATTTGCCTGGCTTTAATCGTTTGGGCACTGAGATGTCAGATGGTTTATGAAAGTCACTAAAATGCTTGTCTGTAAAATATTGAACTTATAGAAACTGGAAAAAGGCAGGCACCTTAAAAAGAAATACATGGCAAATGATTGGACGAACCATCTGTCAGTCGCCGTCTATCACAGACTTCAAACAATCAGATCAGCAGTAGCAGAGCTCTACCAGTGGAGCACGTTGATGAATCAAACTATTTCAAAGCAAGTCATGAGAAGAGCGAAAACATGTTTTCCATCGAGAAAAGCCTTCAGTGGTGTTCTTTGCTCTTCCTTCAATGAAATGTAATCTCCAGTCCTGATATAACTGATGCTAATGCAACAGCTACGCTAACCTCCTGAGGAGCCACCATTGTTGTTTTCAAAAGAAAAGCCGCTTCTCTTGCTGGTCGTCAGACCTAAACCACACTAGTACCTGCTAGTTGTTCCTCATAGGACACTGCTTGGTTCAAACCACCGTTGTTTGGACGCACAGCTTTAAGATTCTTGAGATCATGTGATATTGTGGTTACACAAATCCAGATGCCTTGCAAGTTTACGTTTACAAATAAAAGGCTTGCTTTTTTTTGTTTAATTTTGACCAAGAGTTCAAAATCCTAAAAGTTTAATTTCAACATCATAGTAAAACCAGTGGATATGTACATTTTAAGAAACAGAAACCAGTGAATTTTTAAAGTGACAAAAACTAAAATGATAAACAAATTATCAGAATTGTTGCCAGTAATTTTTTGTTGATCAACTAATCGTCTCAACTGCTCAACTGTAGATCTGACAGCTTCTAAAAAATGTATGGTAACTTGAGCGTCAATAAACATAATTTAGCTGTGTAGTATGTATAGCTGACTAAAACACTTTCCCATCTGCAACCTCTCAAAATGACTTGAAATAAGATGTGGCTGGTGTGAGCACATGACAGTGTGTGTCAGTTAGTGTTTACTCCTGCTTCCCAGCTCCGGTTTCAAGATAAGAGGTGGGACACAGATAGTATGACGGCTGAATTCTTGCATTGTCCGATGGAAACCATGCATGGCAGTATTTAGGCTTTCCAGGATCCTTCACCTCTAGTAGTGTGCAGATTCCCTCTTAGTTTACCTCACTTTCCCTTTAGCTTGGCAGTTGACAGGGATCCATCATGTGGTTTATTATCTGGCTGTGTTCACCCAGGATCTTGTTAGGACTCGTAGGCTGACTGTCATGTATGGCAGCGTTTCTCTGCACTATGTTCAGGACAGGGAACTTTTACTTCATGTCCGCCAAAGGTAGGCTGTATATTCATTGTCACATGAACTGTTATGTAGGATCTTTCTATACGTTCTGAAATTTAGAATGACTGCAACATGGTTAATGTCTGAAGAGAGTTTACAGATTTTTGTGCTGGTATATTGTGATAAAAGCAGATGGCCTGAATGCTTTAACTTTGATTATAGATACGCGTCGTAATACTTGATATAGCTCAGAGATGAAAAAATTTAGCAATTAATTGATTAGTCGGTCAACAAAATGGAATTAGTTTTGTCAATCAATTAAAAGTCAGAATAACTTTCTGTGGTTATAGCTACTTAAATGTGTTTGTTTGCTGTTAATTTTTGGTCTTTTGTAAAAGTTTATTTTCAGACACAATCAGTTAAATGTTTAGATATAAAAATAGTTTTCATATTTAATTTTAATAAAACCTGCCTGTGCTTGACTACGTAGGTATATTTATAGATGTGTGTGTCCATACAGACACAGATAGTTTGTTCTGTGGCAGTAACATGACACCTTGTTGGCTTACTGATGAAGGATGTTGAGAAGACTACAGGAGGTCCTCACTAACAGCAGTGTAAATATTTCATGGCATGACTGAAACAGTTGTGAGAATATACACCTGATTGCAGGCAATGTTGTCATTGTGGAGTTATCGTATATTGCATCACCTTATTATAATTTTAACACACAAGCCTCATCAAGTCAGCGTACTCTCGGCAGATTTTGCTCTGAATGAATTCCTCTCTGTGTTAAGTATCGGGTAACAGACGGGGCTTCAGTTTATTGACACAATCTGATAACCATATACCTGCTGGTCTAGTCTTAAGCAATAATGGCTTTCTGTTTTCCAGATAGGAGATAGCAGGAAGATGTTAGGTGTTTTAAATTTTAGTGCCACACACAAGCAACAAGGACACGCTGCACAAGAGCAGCTGCACTGAAGGTGTGCCCCCACCCACTTGCTGCAAGTGAAAAGGCATTTTAGAGAGCACCATTATCTGATTTTACTAGTCAAAAACATCTCCATATGCACCACGGTTGGGTTGTTCCCAAAAGTCCTGATTAAAAAGTGATTGAGCTGGGTTCTGGTCAACTGAGGTGGCAGCTTTAACGTCACATGGCTTGTCCCAGTCCTTGTGCTCAACCTAATGGGAAGGCAACCCACTGTTTCTTCCTCTAGAGGGCACGTTGGGCCAGACATCCTAATTAATTTAGACAAGTGGATTTCTCTGGATCCACTACAGCTGAGTTACTAGAGGCTTGAAGAAGAGAGGGATTGTGATGAGATGGTGTAAATTTATTTCCGGCTTTTATTTTCTCAAACATGATTATGTTGTCTCTATGGGATTTGCCTCAGGAAATCACTGAGAATTATGGAAATCCAACAAATAATAACCCATCTCATTAAAATGTATATTATGCAGGTAAATTATTTTTGAGGAGTCAATAAAAGAATTCCTACGCATGCAGGCATCCTGCTGCTGAATGATTATTTAATGGAGTGGTGAGCAAATAGCCTTAGGCTTCACTGGAGCCACTTAAAGTGTCTATAATTACCACTGAGGTCTGGCCTAATTGGAAGTGACACACCATCAGGTGGCTTAGCGATGCGGGCTACCAATGGCTAGTTGACAGAGAAATACGGCAGTCAGCTACACGTTAACCTAGCATACCACTCTCTCTTCGTTCATTTCTGCTCGGTAACAGCGTGATGTTGATCTGTACTCGCTTAAACAAGAGGTCCCTCTCCCTGGCACCTGACCGTTAAGGTCAGTGTAAACGCTGAGCGGATTAAGTCCTTTGTTTTGCTCTTACCACAGGTTAGCAGAGCACAGAGGAAAGGCAGCAGATACAAGGGAGCCGCTTTTTCTGTATTTTAACGAGACAGGGACACCGTGGCTGTGTGCGTTATGTGTATGCACGTGAAGGAAGAGAAAGTAAAAGGTGTTGTGCTTAAAGAGCTGCGTTTGCTCCAGAAAGTGATCAAGAAGCTTGAAATGTCCGTCGTGTCAAACTGTCTTGAGTGCATCAGAAGGGGGAGAGGCAACAGGTATGTGAGCCTGGTCACTTCACATTGACTCTTAATTCTTCTGTCAGATGTCAGGATGCTTTTAGTCTATAATAATACTCATGGCAGCTTCATAACATGCCTGGGTATACTATCATAGGAAACCTGTATAAGAAGCAAACTACAAGCAAAACATAAGTACTTTCTAACAGTGTTAAGATAAAAAAAATTTTTTTTAAATTTAAATACAAACTTCTGAACTTCAACTCTCAATTTTGAAGGTCTATCTGCTATCCAGCTGAGATTAAATACTTCTGTCCTTGCCACCAAGGTGTGTTTAAGTAGTATTGGTGGATGGAGATGATGAAGCTTCTTGGTTTAGAACGCCGTAAGTTAATGCAGCACACCTTGCTGGCAGTGGCTTGACCTCAACCGTAACCCTAACATTAACCATTAATTTCCTGAAGGGTTTGTTGGGGGGTCAGGAAACAGACTGGGAGGAAGTGCTGTCTGTCTGGGAGCCCTGATACTGGGTCTCTAAGGGTTTAGAAAGTCATTTTAGAAAGGAATACTTGTGCAACCCTTTGAGAGTTACATGCCTAACCACTTCTTATTTTGATGGTTGACATTGACAGATATCACAGACAAGCCTAAAATCTTAAGAAAATAAGAAAAAAATGTATGCTCATCAGAACTGTTTCATCAGTTCTGCTCTACAAAATCATGACTACAATCACATTGTGTCTGAAAAGCCAGATTAGCATTTTTATTTTGTGTATGATTAGGAGAAAATCGATTGAATTCAGTCTATAAACAAAACCTCTTTCTATGTCTGAATGCTGAGAAGATTCAGAATCAGTCAACTAGAATAAAGCACACTTGGCTTTTGAAAGTTAATCTTTAGACTTTAAACTGCATCCTACAAATGAGCTAAATGCTGGATGTCCTTGTTCATAGTCCTATAGATGGATAACCTCTGCACCCACGCATGATTGGATTTGTTTTACAATCTTATGATGTAATCCAATGGATTCACTCAGGATTCTTTGTGTTTTTTTCACTACTGGCAGTATGAAGTTGCCAAAAAGGGATGGTCGAACTTCGTAGGAAGGGTGTGGAGGTTATAAAATTGTAGTCCTCACCACAGACACATCTGAGTTTACTTTGTGTTCATGGTTAAATGTAAGGCACACATTTTCATTCCAGGGTAATTTTGGAGTTTTTCGGCTCACGACAGACAGGAAATGCTCCGTCTTATTTTGGATTTATAGCTCTTGTCTGTGGCTTCACGTGGTGTGGACTTTTCTCTGCTTGAGATTTTCTGCTGTATCTGTTGTATGCGAGTGCTACGAGTGTGTGAAAGGATTCCCACATTGAGGCTTGAGAGGAGCTTGTGTATTCAGTCGTTCAGGTGAGCAAGTGATTCAACAGCCAGGTTGACTGCTACAGAAGACAGCCTTGTGCTACACTTGCTGGTACATGAAGTGTTTCTGTCTGCATTTTGAGGCATAAAATTACTGGGAGTATTTAAAATTGTTCATTCATTGATTACCTAGTTGATCAACAAAACATTAATTGACAAATGTTTTGATAATTGTGGTCAAGTAATTAATGCGGCAATCATACAAACATTTTTTCAGCCTCTCAAATGTGAGGATTTGCTTCCTTTTAAGTTATTTAAAACTGAATATCTGTGAAGTTTGGACTGTTGGTCAGACAAAAGAAGACATTGGAAGAGGTCCCCATGGACTCGATGGACAGTTATTCAATATTTTTTGACATTTTATTGACCAAATGATTGATTAATTAATCGAAAAAATAATCTGCAGATTCATCGATACTGAATATAACCGTTACTTGCAGCCCTGAAAAAATGTTGCTGTAATCTGCTGATTATTTTCAGGATTAATCTATTAATTGTTGTGCATTGAAAATGTCAACAAATTGTAAAAAAAAAAAAATTTAAAAATGCTCATCACAATTTCCCAGAGCCCAAATTAACATCTTCAGATTTTACAGTCCAAGTCTTTGGGTTTTGCAACAGTCCAAAACCCAAAGATTCTCCATCCAGTTTCATAAATGACAAAGAAAAGCAACAAATCCTTACTTTAACAAGCTGGAAACAGAAAATGATTGTTATTTTTGCTTAAAAGAAAAGGTGAAGATTACTTGAATACTCATTTTCTTTAGCTCCACTAATTGTTGCAGCTCTATTTGCAGTCAGTAATCACATTCAAGCAGTTTTGGTTCAAATATTTTATCTCTGTCCAGAGTAACAAAAACAATAAGCACTTCCTCTGGACGTACTAATGTAAATTTAGGGTGTAATTTAGCTCTTTAGATCCTTCCCTTTTTTTCATGTAAGGGTTAGGGTTTTTTGTTTTGTTTTGTTTTTAAATGAATTTAATACATTACAATAGTTGAATTTGTGTGTTTAAAGCCTTTGTTAAACAAACCTTGAATGAGGTAACTAATCCTCCTGATGTAGATGACAATATCACATCTTCTGGATAGTTGGACTTTGACTTCTCACGATGATCCCACTTCCCTGCAGGATGGAGTCATCTTGTCTGGACCTTGCTCTGGAAGGTGAGCGGCTCTGTAAGACTGGTGACTATCGTGCCGGTGTGTCCTTCTTTGAGTCTGCCATCCAGGTTGGAACAGAGGACCTTCAAATCCTTAGTGCCATCTACAGCCAGCTGGGCAATGCCTACTTTCACCTACAGGAGTATAACAAAGCCTTGGAGTACCATCGGCATGACCTCACACTGACCAGGTAAACAGTTTCACAACCATAATGTTTATATGTTCTAAGACCATATGGTGAGACTTTTGACCTGGGTTAGCGGCACACAAGTGTTCTGCAGGTCCACTGCGAATACTCGAAGATAAAACAATATATTCTGAACAAATGCTGAAACTTTTTTAATCAGCATACCCCCTCCCGAAGATTAAATTCCTAGACTCGACACTGCTGTATTGCTGCTTGCGGCTGTAAATTACTTTCTTGCCTCTTGTGTTTTCGTACTAATGCACTTCAGTAATCCACTAATATTCCTGTCTAATTATTTCTTAATGCCTTTTTCTCCTTTGAAATCCCAGAACAATTGGAGATGAGCTTGGCGAGGCAAAAGCCAGTGGCAACCTTGGGAACACATTAAAGCTTTTGGGACGGTATGATGAAGCAGTGGTTTGTTGCCAAAGACATTTGGATATTACCAGAGCCATTTATGATAAGGTGGGTCATATTTTAGTGATATTGTAGAACAAGAGAGTTATTTAGGTATAGCTGAAACATCCCTTTTGTTTGTGTATTTGAGCAAACATGACTTTAAACTGTTTATACTTATACTCTCTAATTGAAAACAAGTTTGGATCCAGTTTGTTCTAATCAAACAGGCATTTAGTCATTGACAGAACTTTTTAATCATACCACATGACATGCTCTGCAACCACAGAATGGTTTTGGTATGCACGATGACTGTGGAGCGTCGGCGTATCAACGTCCAGAATAGTTTGCCAGCCCGCGTGCACACAAGTAGCTCTGGTGTCAGAGTATTTTAAGTGTATAATTACAGCGCTGGTCACTCTGGTTTCCGTCTGTGAATATCTGCTGTGCGTGCTGTAGGTTGGGCAGGCCCGGGCGCTGTATAATTTCGGGAACGTTTACCACGCTAAGGGCAAGGGCATCTGCTGGACTGGAGCTGACCCAGGAGAGTTTTCAGAGGAGGCCAGGATAGCCCTGAGGAAAGCTGCACAGTACTATGAGTGAGTTGGTATCACTGTTTACTTAAAAACACTCACTGATGTTGTTTTGCACTTATTCTGAAAGCCCTGAGGAATGATACAAATGACTTGACTGATAAATTGCCAGAAACCCAACAGTAGAGTGACAGGTTTGATCCCACAATAACCTTGTTAATGTTATTTGTTGTAGATTTTCTGTGCCATCCCACACAGGATTACAAGACATGCGTCTATCAGAAGCACAAAAACAAAAGAGCTTCAGAAAAAAACAACACTAATAAAAGTATTTCTATGTTATTTTAAATACTGTAATATATATATATTTTGGAATAGTTTCTAACAAATTGTTCACTGAAAAAACTGCTTCAAGCCTACAGTTTATCTTGATGAAGGGCTTTTTCCCATCTGCCAGGCTGATTTAAGTGTTTCATTTGTGAACAGTCCCAACAGTCCCAACTTTTTAACTTTTAAACAAGTTGCAGGCATCAAATTCAGAATGTGAGTGTATTTTTTCAAAAACATTTTTTATATTTTATCTGTTTAAACATTAAATATCTTCTCTGTAAACACATGATAAATATAAATAAGATATAAACATCTGTATTCAGTTGAATATAGGTGTGATATGAATTGCAAATCATTGCATCCTGTTTGTATTTATGTTTAACACAACTGTTTTGGAATCAGGGTTGTACAAATCAATATAAATTTTTGAGAGAGGACATTGAAAAAATGTGCTTTTCTTCTTCCAGGCTGACATACCATCCAGTCTAAGCAGGAAATTTGCTTTTTAGATCAATTGTGTACAACATCCTTTGCAGTACCATATTTTCAGTTCATTAGTCCACTGCTCTACCATGTATCAGAGCATCCTTGGGCTGTGAACTGCGGCTGAGATGCTGAACTCCTGTGTGGTTACTTTGAGGGCGCACTCACACTAGGCAATCCGTACTGTGCCCAAGCACGTTAGACCCCCAAAGTCCAGTTTGTTTGACTAGTGTGAGCACTCTGTACCATGCAACCAGCAATGTGAGTACAGGCCAGCGGGGAACTGGGGAGGAGGGACAATCGTGCTTGGGCACGGTACAAAGCAACTGGGCCAAGTGTGAGTGCGCCCTTAGCCAGATATCAAATGTAACATACTTAGCTGGTTGGATGCTGTAAATGTGTAACAAAATAAATTTGTTCCAAGTCTCTAAAGCGCAACATGGCTGCCTCAACTTTGACTTTTTGGCTGTGTTGACAAGTTGTAAAAAGTTGTTCTCCCCCTTGTCAGTTCAATCAGCCTGTTAATAAAATCTCTCTGAAAAATCTGTAAAAATCTTTGAAAATACTGCTGATTAACCAGGTTAGTCCCATTGAGATCTCTTGTACAAGGGAGACCTAGCCAAGAATGGCAGCAACAGAGAGTTACAATGGCAGATTAACAGAAAAAAGCACAATCAGGTAAAACATTTGCAAGTTCTCTATAATAAAATGATTGTGATGTGTAGTATAAATAAAAGACTGGTCTTGTTTTTCTTCTGTCTGTAAATTTTTATCTTTCAACTCATTGGTTTCAAACCATCTTTAATTAATTAATTAATTAATTGTAACATTGGAAACCTTTTTTTTTTTTAACACTGCGTGCATGCGTACGTGCATGCATATGTGCAAGCTTGCATGAGAAAGCCACCTGTCTGGCGTGGTCCATTATTGAGAAGGTTATGCAACCTTAAACTTATTCGCACTTCCGACATCCCTCACTCTGACAGACAGAGAGATATTGTCCCGTCTTTCTGTGGCACGTTTTGCCGGTGTGGCTGCAGGTGACAGCAGAAAGCATAAAATCTCAGCACCTCTTCAGGACGTCATTGTAACTGCCTGACAGCTGCGACAAGTACACAGCTTTCAGATGTCCCTGTTGCGGTTCATCTTTCTGCTGTGTGTGTGCGTGTGTGCGTGCGTGCGTGCATGCGTGCGTGCGTGTTACTCTGGTGTGTGTGTATTTAGCCCAGGATTGATTCTGTGAGGGCTCGCTGGGTGTTGCTGCCTCAAAAATCATTCTAAATAACACAAAAAAGGCTCTTTTTTGGTGAATAGTAAAGTAAAGGTGTGTATGTACCATAATATGTGTAAATGTGTATATTTTTTTTTTTGTATTTTGTTGTTTTTTAAGAGCAAACCTGTGCATGGTGAAGGAGTTGGGCGATAAGGCAGCCCAGGGTCGTACCTATGGTAACCTTGGCAACACTTACTATCTGCTGGGTGACTTTGAAACTGCAGTAGCTGCACATGAAAAGGTTGGTGGCAAATTTGTGGTGACAGTCCAAAAGAACAAGTAAGAATAGTCGTTACAAGTTTATCCATATAAATTCTTATTTTTTGTCTGACCCATCCTGATCATCCTGACCTTAATGGCAGTAATGTGAACCTATATCGTTTTTTCTGTTTGACAGCGGCTGCTCATCGCGAAAGAGTTTGGGGATAAGTCAGCTGAAAGGAGGGCCCACTGTAACCTTGGCAATGCTCATATATTTCTCAGCCAGTTTGAAGTGGCCGCCGGTCATTACAAGTGAGTAAATAAGTGAGGCTTGAGGCCTTCCTCACATTGTGAAGGTCCTTGGCAGATAAGTCTGTATGTCATCATCATGAATTAGATAAGAAAAATCTGATTAAATTGAAATGATCATTTGAAAAATGTCCTTAAATGTCCTCACAACTAAATTCTAGGCTGTCATAAATCTTTTTTTTTTTTAATGCTTGTTTATTATTTTCTAAATCCTAAATTGTGTGATTTGAAGTAAAGTATTGGTTATACAGTATAAAGTAAAAGTTCTGACTATAATATAGTTATTTAAAACAAACACAGCTATGTAGTTGTTCAGGAGCAGTAGTTGGTTAAATTCAGAAGTTTTGAATCCCTTACTCTAGCATTTTCTGGATACAGAAGCCTTTGAAAAAATGGCAACAAAGAAAAAAGAGAGAGCAGATAACTATCATTCTCCTCCACCCACCCAAGACATTCTTTGACCGTCTTCTTCCTCCTCCTCTGTTTCACCCTCAGGAGGACTTTGCAGCTGGCCAGGCTGTTGAAGGACAAGGCAGTGGAGGCTCAGGCCTGTTACAGTCTGGGTAACACCTACACACTACTCCAGGACTATGAGAGAGCCATTGATTATCACCTCAAACATCTGGTCATTGCTCAGGACCTCAACGACAGGTATCGGCCATAAAAAGCTATTTTGTGTCAGCTTTCTGCCAAACTGTCTTTGAAGTATAATGAGCATGTACAGTTTGGAAGTGGGTGGGCCTGAATTAATTACCTGCTAACACCCACGAAGCCAGACTAAAGTGCAGAAACACAAAAAAAGGCAAATAAAGTTTCAAGGAAACAGCATTTGGAGTTTTCCTTGCAGGATGTAATGTCATTAATATACTTAAATTAACTGCAAAATTAACTAGGTGATTAACTGTTTTAGTCATTTTTTTAGGCAAAACAATTAAATACTTGCTGGTTAGCTTTGTAAATGTGAGAATGTGCTGCTTTTCTGTCATTTATGACAGTAAATGAAAAATCTGTTGGGTTTTTGACTGTTTGTTGGACATAAGAAGCAATTTGAAGACATCACTTTGGGCATTTTGGAAATTATGATTGACATTTTTATAGGCTAAACAATTTCTTGATTAATCATGAAAATAAACAGCAGATTAATCGATAATGAAAATAATCATCAATTGCAGTCCTACCCATAATACCAGCTATGAGATGCCACCATAATCAATCTAAAAGTATCCAAAAGCAAAGATGTACCAAGTCATTCATCCAATACATATATTTAGATAATGAAATCATAATTATCCTTTATAGATTATATTTAAAAATGACCTCCTTCTTGATCAACTATAGCAAGCTGATCAAAAGGTGTGTCAGGAAACTTGGTGAAGCTGTTTTTTATTTCACTTTACAGATAAAGTCAGTGTATGTGGACTTCTCTTCTACAAATCTCTGCTAACAAGGCAATGCTGTAATTCCTAGCGTGGGAGTACCTCTCTATTTTTATTGTCTTAGAAAAGGACCCAAGATTTCTGGTGGTTTAAAGCTTTCACGGCCACGTTGTTATTTAAGTCACATAAAAGATATAAAATGGGATGTAATGGGAGGGACAAAGGATAATTCTTTGATTATTGGTTTTGAAAATGTATACTTACTCATACAAATATTCTTCCCATAAGTACAGTCTATGGTGTACTTTCTGTGAAATGTGTTCACAGACATGAAGTGTGTAAATATATAATTGTTTTTGTGAAATGAGGTGACGCTCATGTGTTGGTCATGTTTTTGTGATTGTACTGTATGATAGTTGATGAATGCCCTTCCCACTGTTGCACAATCTCATGTGAAGTTGCTCAGCCTGTTTCTGTCTGCGCCTCGCTGCAGGGTCGGTGAAGGAAGAGCGTACTGGAGTCTAGGAAATGCCCACACCGCCCTGGGGAATCATCAGCAAGCCATGTACTTTGCTGAGAAACATCTGGAAATTGCCAAAGAGGTGACTGTTTATGTTCACCTCCTCCCACAGAGCCCAATCAGTAGCTGCCATTAAGCCACACCCCCCTCTACTGCTCGCATGGGGAACAACAGGGAATAATAGCTTCTCTGTATGCAGCAGTTTTATGCAGGCATGCATGAAGGACAGACAAACCACAAAGCATAAAAAGGAATCCCACTTAGCAATAGCATGTGTTGTCTTTGTTTTAGAGTCATAGCATCACATCAAGCTTTGTTAAAATTAATTTTGATGCTGTTGTTGCAGACGGGAGACAAAAGTGGAGAGGCGACAGCCAGGATGAACCTGTCCGACCTACGGCTGGTCGTGGGCCTGAAGTCCAACTCCAACTTCAACCCCAACTTCTTCCGCAACACTAACACAAACAGCTGCAATCTTTCAGCAAGCTTCCAGGGTTACCCCAACCTCTCAAGTAAATCTGCACTCTTAAGAAAAGCCTGTCACTTTTAGGACAGCAATATGTCAAAACACTTGTGAATCTGAGTAATTGCATGTTTAGCAGCAGCAGTTTGTTTTGATGATTGATCCTAATGCTCTTTATGCTCATACTTAGAGATGTAAAATTCTTTGCTATGGAAAATCCATTTTTTACAATCTCCAGAAAAGGTCACCTTTAGTTAGGATGCCTTGTTAAAGCTTACCCACATAGCATAAAGAAAGTCATTGTTCATTTCATGCATGAGCATGTAAAATACTACATTGGCTTTGCAAATGACTTGTGAGGAAGGAAGTGCATTCATCACATTTGTAAGCACTCAGAGATCCACATAATGTAAACAAAATCTTTATTTGTGCACAAGAAAACTCCACATGGAACCTTACAAATCACTTTTGTCCTGTAGTTGTGAACGTGCTGTATCCATGAAAAAACGTGTGGCCACACTGGTAAAATTTTGTATTTTTGTTTAAGGGGCCAAGTCTCCATCCCAGAGAGTAGGCAGTGCAGAAAATCTGGAAGTGAGTCCAAGTCCTGACAAAAATCAAACTGGAGATTCATCGCCACATCCGGTATGTTGAAAACACTTACACTGTGAAGTATACAGTGTTTTTGTAGTCTATAATGCATTGCAATCCACTGGAAGTTCCTCACTCTGATTCTTTAAATGAACTTTTTATTTGCACATACATACTCAACTGTCCCAGTTTGTATTTGACATCAAAATCAAGCTTGTAACATACAAAACTGTCCAGCTGTATGCACTACTGTAGTTATCTAAAATAATAACTTTAATTTTTACACATATGACAAATGATGAAGAAATTATTTGGCTAATTCCTTTTGACTAATTGGATGCTCATTCAATGTATAATATTAAATGTATTAAAATCAGCCATGTGTTACTGCTTCAGAAAATGTAGGCCATAGTAAGCAGACACCTTCATAGACATTTTTAACTTTCAGTGTTTTTTGTGCAAAATAATGATACATTCCCCCTTTACCCCAAGATACTGTTCACCCAACCTCTACTGTTACCAGGGGTAAAACATCAGGCCGTTAAAATGATCTGTGTGTATCTTGACTGTACAGGACTGGGACGAGGAAGTATTCCCTGGGTCTTCAAAAAACAACACAATCAAGGCTTCTACCAAGCTCTTCCTTTTTCACCGACTGAGAAGCAAGAAGCAGAAGAACAACAAATCATCTCCTAAAGCCCAGCCAGAACCCCGCACCGTGGACTCGGCTCCTGAGCCGGACGCACCAGTGTCTCCTAAGGTATTTCTAAATGCAGTAGATTTTCATGCCCGCTCATAACATCCGTGGAGGTCACGAGGCTCATGAGCAATGATGATTCACCCGAAAGACAAATTTAAAGTGAAACATGTATCCCGTGACGAGCTTCACGCCCACATGCAGTATTAAAGTTTTAATCCTTAGGATTTCGGTCCTGGTTGTTTTGGTGACACCTGCAGTTACTGGTGATTACAGCAAAAGCATTTAAGTACGACACGACACACATTTTTCCTGGGGGCAGGAAAACAAACTACTGTTTTACTACTGTTACTGTTCTAATAAAGAAGTCGGGCCTTTTTCCATCACCTGTGAGCAACTGTGATCCGATTTTATGCAGCACACAGCCCTGTTGTTGACAGACTTTGAATAGGGCACAGTGAATGCAGTTGTCAGTGTGCAGCTCACTATGGCTGCTCCTTCTTGTTCCATTACTATTTGCAATATTTCAAACTGATCCGCTATCAAAATATACAAAAAACAATAGCTGCTGTCTTGTTTTGTAGACACATTTTTAATTGAAGATAGCGGCGTTGAACTCACTGACACACATTGTATTTCCTGTCAGGACTTCATATTAAAAGTCATTTTGTTTTTCTCTAGTTAAATCCTTTTGTTGTGAAGCTGCAGCTGCATGGTATATTCACTTTGCATTAGCAGTAACTTAATACAGCATTTTCAAGGAATGTCATCACAGACACCCAGTTCATAATACTGTAAATACATAAATATTAAATACTTTCATCAGCGGGCCATAGGCTTAGTCTCCATTTTATTACCTCATTCGGCAATAGCGACTTCAGACATTTATTTAAATGAAAACCTTTGAGGTTTTTACTTTTAAGACTGCAGGAGGAAATGTTTTGGTGTGGCAGTGTGGGATCATGTGACTGAAGTTCCAAAATAACGTCTCCAGTTGGTATGAAAGAAAAGTCCATTTAAAAAAATAATTTCATTTGAATTAATTGAAAATGCTTTTTAAATGATGTTGCATTACAAACTATATAGTGGTGTCAAAAACATTTAGCCTATTATTATATTATTATTATTGATTCATCTGTTCAGTATTCTTTGGATTCATCTATTAATTCTTTGGTCTATAAAATGTCAGAAATTAGTGAAAAATGCCTCTCACAAATCCCTACACTATTCATATTCTACAAAATCGTTGTTGATAGATAAATAATGACCTCTGTAACAGGAGCCCTCTGAAGCAAGGAGTGATGCTCTTTACCCTTTCTTCTCTGTATTTTGATCGTTTTCATTAAAAGCCTTCAGCTGTCCTGATTTCCTCAATTATCTGAAGTCTTTTTCCAAAGTTATTAAGTGTATTGGTTTTGTTTTTTTAACACTGTAGCCAGGATCACGGGACACTATTGGAGAGGACGGCTTTTTCGACCTCCTCTCTCGTTTCCAGGGCAACAGAATGGACGACCAAAGGTGCTCCCTACTGGATGGCCCGTGCCATCTCCCTCCTCACTCCTCCTCTCCCTCCTCCACCCCACCTGTAGCTGAAAGGAAATGTGAGTCAGCCCCTTGTGTTCTCATCTGTGTTCACACCATGTGTAATAGTACTATTTTATCTTATCTTTTAGGGAGAAATACAAGTGGAAACATGGAAAAAAATTCTACTTGATGGAAGGCTACAATGGTGTGAATTCAGCATGTCCACAAATGTGTCCTTTCAATATTAAATGTTGTGTGATTAGTCCTTTGTGTTTGTGTCAAAGAAAGCCGTGTTTCCACCCAAGGCAGCCATATTTTTTAGTCCAAGGAACTACTTTTTAAGAAACTAAAAGCTTCCTTCAGCCCCTTGTCTGTGCTTCCACCTAACAACCCGTGAAACTCAGCGTTTCATACAACAGCGGACTAATTTGCCTGACAGCTGTTTTTAAACTTAATTTCTTCAACTTCCATCCCTCAGCCGTGCAGCCTCCCTGCATTATTAGTGAAATAGGAGGAAACGACATAAGGCAACAGCCATTATACATTGCCATAATACAGCACTTTTAGACTTTGAATGAAACTTAACATTTCATCGGTTAAAACTGATACAATACTGTACTCTACACCCTCGCCCCTTCCCCTGGGTGCTTCCATTGTTGTGTGACGTAAAACTGCTACCTCATGAAGTCGGGAAGGAAGAAGGAAGTTTACATTTTTTTAGTTCCGAGTTGTCTGGAATTCAGCGTTAGTCCCTGGAGAAAGTTCCTATGGTGGAGACGTAGCTTTAAAGTGATACACCACCCAGTATCAAACACTCACCACGTGTAGCCTTGAAAGTAAAAGATTTGCGGTTTCAGCCTTCCTTTACAGAGCAAAGCAGCTTCTATTGATCTTTTTGACCATCCTGAAAACTGACAACTGTTCTCTGTAATGGTCATGAATCCAAGCTTTTCACAGTATTCATGCTCCGTGAAGGATGAAACTACTTTTATTTATTTTACAGCCAACTTACAATTCTATGGGGAGTGTTTGATGACCAAAAGATACATTTATGATGGAGTGTTGCCTTAAATCACATAGAAAAACTGTGCCCTGAGAACATCTCATCCATGTCAGCCTCTTTTGTGGTCTTTTCTTTCCTCTTCCCACCTTCTACAAATTGAGAATGAAGTGCTGGGTAGAAGAGTAAAAGGCACAACTCACTGTCATCCTCCATTTGTTACAAATCACCCATAGATAATCACTACGTCTGTTTCTAGCTATTTTGGAGTGCGAAACACCGTTGCAGGATCCTGGTCATTTCCTGGAGCTGCTGGCCAGCTCCCAGGCCCGTCGTCTGGACGACCAACGAGCCAGCCTGAGCCATTTTCCTGGCTTACGTCTCAGCACCTCCAACCTGCCTCGTACACCCTCCACCTCCAACACAGACCAAGTCCACCCAACAGGTAATGAAATACTGTCCATTTCTCTTATATCCTCCAGAATCTATATTCAGAATACGACTGATGATATTTTCTCCTTCCAGCCCCAGTCTCCAGTACAGAGGCCCCTCACACACCCTCCCTGTACAGTCGCCTAGAGGCAAGTGGTGATCAGCCAGAGGGGGATGATGTCTTCTTCGACATGTTGGTGAAGTGCCAGGTGAGGAAAGTAAAATCCAGTATATTGCTGGCTGTTTGTGTTTTCCACATTGCAGGTATAGATTCTAGTAACTCTTTGTTTTAACGGTCTGAAATTTCAGAATAATTTCCCTAAAATTTCTCAAGAGGTATCCTGGGAAGAACTACAAAGTCTGTTATTAATCAAGATGAGAAAAACAACTGCCCTTCGAAGAGCTGATCCATTAAAAGCCAAATAAATATTAATTCAGTTTTAATTTATTTGTAGAAATGTAATTCTCCATCTGTGTTGAACTGTAGGCTTCTTTGTGGACATATTTTACATTTGTGCATGTTGATATGACCTGCTGGGCACCAACTAAAAGAATCTCAATGGTACACACTAGCAATTATTTGGATTTCTTCTTATTGAGAGTACACCAATTTAGCCAGACCTGTGTTATTTATGCCACTTTTTTGAAAGTGTTCAACCCACTCACTGTAATTGTTTTTTTCTGTTTACACAGTGGGAAGGTGTAGAGACTGTTCTTGCAGGGTTCAATTCAAAGCAAATTGTAAATTTCAGAGGCTGAAGTTACGATCTCGGTGCACTGTATCATGTCTGACCTGATCCCCAATCAGTTTAGAGGTTGCAAGGTCACTGAAAATAACTGAATGTGTCACTGCTATATGATGACAAAGCAGGGCGGTTCCAGATAAGCAACGCAGAGTGTTAATTCTGGCTGAGTGTTATTCATGACTCGCTGTAGTGTCACATTGACACATGCTGTGATAATCTCATGAGATCAAGAGGCAGTCCACAGTCTACAGAGCCAGGTGCCGCAACTGCTCCTCCCTGACTGCAGAATCTCAATGCATGATGGGAAACAATTAGCTTTACCCTGAGCCAAGTGTTAATTTGCTCTGAAGCCTAGTCCATACGTACACAGGTATTTTTGTAAGCAGGGTGAACTGCTCTCGATAAGCATCAGTTAATACAACTATACCGGCTCTTGTCAATGTTTTAGGGCTCCCGACTGAACGACCAGAGGTGTGCTGCTCCATCTTCTGCAACTAAAGGAACAACTGTTCCGGATGAGGATTTTTTCAGTCTCATCCTGCGTTCTCAGTCCAACAGGATGGAGGAGCAGCGAGTCCTGCCGCCTGGCGTCACACAATCCAAACCAGATTGACTCCATGAGGGATTTTTTTCTCTTACTGTCTCAGGATAACAGATGAAGTAACCAAGCTTCCTTTTTTATGAAGAGTTTTTTTTGTAACCCACAGTACTCTTGATTCCTGCCTTTCTGGATTGTCTTGACAATGTTCCCGCAAGACTGCCAAGAATACGAGGGACACTACAAGGAATCAAAGTACAGAACTGGTCATTGTGACGGTAAAAAATCATGGGAAGGTTAGGTTTTCAAGATTTACGGACTTGTTTGTGTGAAGATATGTGACAGCATCTCTGGGTAGTCACCATGTCTTTTTTTTTTAGTGGTGCCCTCTGCTGTCTTTTAGACCTGGTGTCGTCTGGCTACTCTGGAGGCTTGCATCAAGCCACTCAAACTGAGAGGTCGTGGTGGTTTGTGTTTGGACTTAAGTATTCCAAGGACGACAGCCAAACCGAAGGGAATTCTGCGTTATGATGATGGACATAAAGGACATTATATGAACCCAACTATGAAGCAATTAAGCCAATTGGAACACTGCACAGCCTGTTCTGCCCACTTGCAATCTTTCAGAGCAGTATGTGTTAGTTTGAATTGATCTCAGACCTCTTCAACAATAACTCGGGGAGTCAACGGACAAATCTCTGGGGAAATAAAGGCCCACATCCACCTTAACTCTTGCACTGGTGACTAGTGGAGTCATTATAGAAACTGCTTCCTGATATTGCTTTTAAGGACTCAAAGATGGTCTGTTTTACACTTTGAAAAGTTGTATAGGTTTTTGCCATCAACTGAAATGGGATTATTTTTTTGTTGTAACAAGATTTTACAGGGAATTAACTAGTGAGAGAAAAGAAAAGAAATGTTATTATAGCTTTTATATTGATACCTTCTCCCGATTTTGGAGAAATAAAATCTCATGAATTTAAATCACGTCTTTATTTCACCTTGATTCATTATCTTCTGTGTACAACATGGGGTCCTTCCAGTGACATGCTTTGGAAAACAATACAAATCTTAAATTTCATGTCACAACCTTTTTTTTAAATTTACATATCAATATAAATAGGAGTATTTACAAAGCATTTTCTGTATCAGTGCATCATGTCGAGAACGGGGCTTAAAGGGACAGTTCACCCCAAAATCACAAATATTATCCTCTTACCTGTAATGCTATTTCTCACCTTGATTGTTTTGGTGTGAATTGCAGAGTTTTGGAGACATCGGCTGTAGAGATGTTTGCCCACTCTTAAATTTAATGGCACTCTGCTTGTGCTGCTTCAAGCCCCAGAAAAAAATACATTTGGAAAAACTAAATGGAAATGTTTCTTTTCAGAAGTCATGACCCGGTTTGTGCTTTTGACAGCGTGGGATGTAAACAATAATGGTGTCCTCCTCTGCTGAGCTGGCAGATCCATTTGGTGGGTGTAGTTTAGTAGAAAGAAAACAGTTTCAACATGAAACTGCTTGCAATAAGATCTGTGGATTACCTTTAATAGCTGGGTCATGATCTCTGGAAAGAGACATTGCTGTGGAGTTTTTCAAATATATTTTTTGGAGCTTTGAGCAACACAAGCTGAGTGCAATCTTGCCTCATGATGTCTGAGAACAGGCAGACATCTCTACAAGAGATATTTCCCAACTAACACAAAAACAATCCAGATGGTTAAGAGCACCACAGGTAAGAGGAAAATCATTATTTTGGATTTTTAGGTGAACTATCCCATTAAGTGTCTAAGTTCATCCATTTCAGCCCTTCATGTCCACTGAGGTTTGGTCTTTTCAGCACTGAAAAACCTGGGGCCCTTGTGATAAAGACCCTTAACTGAATCTAACAGTATAAAGTGCACATTAATTGTTAGGTTATAGTTTATAAAGTATAGCCTTCGGGTATTTCCACATCAAACACCTGCTATGCTTCTGAAGTCAGCCTCTCTTGATGCTTCCTGAACCTGTAAGAAAAATGTCTCAGCTTAGATCCTATCAGAGAGGTAATGTCTAGTTACTAAGAGTATTAAAATGTGCTTTGACACTTGAAGTTCCAGTTTAATTAGTGCTAATAAGGGGCACCCAAAATGGTTGATGTTGTCACATAGAAAGCAACTACCAGGACTGATCTTCGACTCTCAGCTGGATATTTACCCAGCAGTGTAATGCATTGAACCTACCTATTGATGCACTGGTCAAAGAAGCAGCTGTTGTTGTCGTCGAGTCTGTACACCCCAGAGTTTGGCAGATCTTTACACACGGACAAGAACTTTTGCAGCTCTGATGTCGGGGTTCCACTCTGCTGCTGCTGCTAAATGACCAAAGTCAGAAAAAAGTTTACACCGAGTGTCACACAGTTAGCTCTAACAGTGAAACTTTAACCAGTGGTGGAAAGTATGGTTTACTCAAGTACTTAAGTACAATTTTGAGGTACTTTTACACTTTGTGCAACTGTATACTTCTACTCCACTACAAATCATCAAATCATCAGTTGTGAAGGAGGTACTCAGATCTTTTAGCTAACTAGAAATAACAACACAGTACTATGCTCAAGTTACAAGTAAAAGTCCTGCATTACATCATATTTTAAGTAAAAGTACAAAAGTAGTAGCATCAAAATATACTTATAGTCCAAAAAGTAATAGTACTCATGCAGAATGGCCAGAATGACATATGTTATATTATTGAATCATAATCATTGATGTATCAACATGTACATTAGTTTAATGTTGCAGCTGGTAAAGGTGGAGACATTTTTATCATCGTATCTTATCCGTCATTTTATATTTGCGATTTATATTTTATATTTATCTGAAACTGCAAAATGTACTTACTTATTTAATTACTCTAGTAATCTAGTCAGATAAATGTAGTCAAGTTAAAAGTACAATATTTTTCTCTGAAATTAAGTGTAATAGAAGTAGAAAGTAGCAGAAATTGTATTGGGTAAGGCACTTGAGTAAACAGACTTAGTTACTTTCCACTAGTGCAATTCAGATGCGAAATAATGTACTGCACTACATTTATTTGATAACTTTAGTTACTTTGCAGATTCAAATTTATTATTATAGGTTAAAGTGTAAAAAATGCAACCTAGGCTTTTTTTGTGAATGTACCCGAGTCAAACCTTTGTGTAAAAGCATAATAACGACGAAAAAGCCACTTTTAAGATTTACTGTAGTTTCGTCTTTGGGTCAAAATCATTTTCAATGGCGTGCTCGGGGCAACTTTACTGTAGCATCAAAATCACTATTTTTAAAACACTAAGAAGACTCGACACAACTTTGCTCGTAGTATCACCAGGGTCTCTACACATGAACATGAGCATTAAGAACATTGTTTGTGTACACAGAGTTTACTAAAAAGAAGGTTTTTGAACAACTCACGTTAGCAGTACCGTTTACCGATAGCCTACTGTCTTCCGGCAACAACTATCCACGCGAGATCTCACGTGACTTTTCTGGCTTTTGATTTTAGTATTGTTTCTTATGAGGCTCCTTTTTCAACTTCAAGGTCAATATTGTTTTTCGCTACTGCTAACGTGAGTATTCATCCTGCAGTAAAATGTTCCCTGTCAGTGTTTTACTATTATATCTGATGTTGTATGTTGCAAATTTCCTGCTGTAAATGTTTTGAGATTTGACTAATTTTAGCTACTTTATACAATCTTTGATAGTTGAATCTACAGCAATGTACCTTCTTCTAACCATCATATATTTTTAAGTGTACTGTCCTGTCAGAACTACATATCTCTAAAAAGTCAACTATTAATGAGCTCCGAAAAATTTTAATCTTAAAAGTAACTAGTAACTAAAGCTGTCAGATGTAGTGTAGTGTAGTGTAGTAAAAAGTACAATATTCTCTGAGATGTAAAGGAGTACAAGTATGAAGTTGGATAAAAGGGAAATACAAGTACCTCAAATTTGTACTCACATACAGTACTTAAGTAAATGAACTGCGTTTACTTGAGTAAAGATCTGAGAGCTTCTTGCCTGACTGCTTTTATCTCAAAAAACAGCAGATGGATCATCCCTCAAAACTAGCGAAGGAAAAAACAATAAAGGATGATGGTTACAAACATCTAAAACGAGCTAACATCACCTTGATGGTGTCGTAGGTGTCGGTGATGATGGTGATGAAGAGGCTGAGGATCATGTAGATGAAGAGCGACACAAAGGTGTAGAGGTAGACTCTGCTGAAAGTCCACACCAGGCTGCTCTTGTGCTTCATGTTCTTAAAGGTGGGGAACATGTCGTCTCCGTTGATCAGAGAGAACAGACACTCTGACACCGTGTTCAAGGTCCGAAACTAGAGAGAGGAGCGAGGTTAGTTTCTTCTGTCCTTAATAATTAACGACTGAAACTAGCAGGATTTATTTTTTATTCTGGTTTGTAGACTTCGCTTCTGTATTGTGTAAACACTCCTCACCTTCTCATGATACGGGCCAAGGACGATCCAGCCACAAAAACAGTAACTCAGGTAGATGATTCCAGCACAGCAGATGAAGCGGATTACATTTGGGAAAGCTGCCCGGAGTGTCAAGATGAGAATCTGAAAAACAGCCACAGAACAGAGCTAAAAAATGATCACTGGAGTTCCACCGAACAAAATTTCCTGTAATTTGGTGCAATCATCTTAAATAGGCCTAAAAACCTAACAATTTTCAGACAAAGACTTTAGCATGTACAGCCAAGGTATAATGTGGCACTGCGTCATGAGCTTGGGAGTTTTATACACCAAACAATGTGTTTTTACAGCGACAAAATCCCCCCTCAAGAGGAGAGATAGAAGTCTACTTACTGGTACTCGATGATGCATTGCTGTGCACTTGATTTGTTAATGTTTTTCAAAGCATTAAGGAGTTGCCATAGTAATTTGCTCTCCTGCACCTGCTGTGTGTGAAGCCTTCTTAACCTACAGTTCAACTAAATTGCTTTGGAATGCATTTAAATGTAATGCATTACGTATAGTTCTTCTCTTTTTATAACAAGTGTGATGTGGTTTATTATGTAAATTTTCACATAATCCGAACTACAACTAAAATGGCACTCAGTAGAGCGCATACCTCCGCCAAGGCCCATCAGTCCCCTTTAATTAAATCAAGCCTAATCCAATATCATGCAACATTTCAATCCACTAGATCTGGATTTTTATTTGGATCTGCATCAAATTGTACCAGCAACCTTAATACACCTGACTCTTTTAGCATATATCCATGCATTATTCCTTAAGAAATTAACAAAAATGTCTCGCAATCTTAAAGAAAGTGAGAAAAATTCTTGGATCAGCATCAGTATTGGTAGATATCCAAATCTAGGTATTGGAAATGGATCCGAACTGAAAAAAGTGGATCGGTGCATCTCTAATAGAAACTAATGAGCATGCACTGTATTTGATAAATGGTCTTACGTTATACTTTCTAAAATAGCCCATGTAGCGGATGACCCCAATCCAGACAAACATGGTGCCTGTCCCGAGGAAGATGCTGCACACGTCATAACTTGTGAGGACCTGAAACAAAACAGTCGAGCTTTAAAATATGACGATGGACTGAAGGAATACTAAGTAAAACGTTGCAATTTAGATTTTCATTTTAATAAAATAACATGGCTCAACCTCAGTCAGACTGTAACAGTGGATTACCTTGGTCTGAATCTCAATCTTGAGAATGGAGCCAATGATGGTTAGTGTGTCACTCAGGATGATCAGGATGTACCAACCATTCACAAACTCTGACTTGTCTGACCAGGGGACGTCTTTACGGAGGTGGTTCTTACAGCAGTGTGTGTACTCCTGGTTCCAACAGAGGGAAATGCATGTAAGTTGCTCTGTAAATCTCTTGAAAAGGACTTGATATGATGAATAGATATATACAAGGTTGTGTTGACTACGTAAGAGTAAGCAGTCTACCCAACAAGCAAAGGAAAAGGACAAGAAATAATAGAAAAAGAACCATTTCCATTTCCTGAACATTATGTTGATAATTTAAGATACAAGTTACTTTGCAGATTACATGCTGCAATTCATATCTGATAGTTAGACTTTTAATCAAGTATTATTCATATGGATGACTTTCACTTATATAAAATGTATACTGGCATGATACCTTGAGAATTTTTTTTTTCATGTGTGAAACCAAGTTAAAACAAATTTTCAAGAGACTGTTTTTCTTCATGTGTGAAATAGAATGGAAAAAAAACTTCACATTTTCACAGATGGGGGAAAAAAATCTAAATCAAATAACTTTTCTTGGCAAAACCACCAGTTCTCAAGTCCTAAACACAGAGAATGCTGGGTACCTCACACTGAATAAAATGAATAATAAACATTTTCATTAAAGGACAGATGCAGCAAAAATCTATGGAAGCCCTGAGGGGCAAGTGTAATGGGGTTTCTTTTGGTGATTTATTTTTTAAGTCTGATCGAAACTTTTTTTCTTTTTTATTACATCTGTGAAAACGTGAAAAAGAAGTAAACTTTTCATGTGTGAAACTGAGTGGAAAAAAAAGGAGAAATATTATTATTCACGTGTGAAACCAAGTGGAAAAAAAAAAAATTTCATGTGTGAAACTTGATGGAAAAAAAATAAGGAACATAAAAAGATTATCTTGGCATGAATTTATTTCAAGTCCTAAACACAAGAGAGAAAATGATTTTGATCAGACTAGAAAATGGACACCTTGCCCCTCAGGGCTTCTGTAAAAAGTTTCATGAAGAAGTAAAAATGACTGTCAGCAAGTAAATAATTTGCTCAAACCGGTTAAAAAGTTATGACTCCCACAAGTATTCAGTACTGCCTTTAAAGTTTTTGACATTGACTTACCTCAGTTTTGTGAATACAGTACCATAATGATCATAACAATCATACTTTTATTACATCTGGGAGAACAGAAATGCTTTTTGTGTGTAATTATCAGTTGAGTTTCCTTACAAACAGCAGCTGGATCCCTTTGATCACTGAGCGTGTGCAGAGGCTGAAGGAGGTGAGGCATGTTATGATGATGAGGCAGTCAAACAGCACAGTCAGGTTTATGTTTCTGGCAGCTGAGAGAACACGGAAATCAAAAGTAGTCACCAAGAGCAGGAGGAGCTTTAATGAACGGCAGGAATCCTGGCCATGAGCTTAAAGCAACACAGATGATTCCTTTGTACGACACTGAACACTTACAGGCTCCGGTTACTTTCCAGTCTCTGCATTCGTTGATGTCTACATCATTTTCCAGGTCAATCTTTATCCGGCCGCTGTGAGCCTCGTTGTTGAAAGTGATCTGTGAACCACACAGTAGAGGAATGGAACTAAGTACATTAACTCAAGTTCCGTACTTGAGTACACATTTGAGGTACTTCTACTTTACTTGAGTTCTTTCTTTTCATGCCAAAAGCAGTGTGAGGAAAGAACTGCATCCCTACAGCCAAACCCCAGAGCTAAATATTTATTTGCCAGGCCCTAAAGACAACATTTAACTATGTAAATGTGTGCAAACACAACACGTTTACTTTTAGACTGCTCCGATTTGTGTCCTCAAATAGCTTCATTAAATAAGCTCAGGGCTGACTCAAGAGTCTCTTATTTCTCATTTTAACTCTCGTCTGTGCTGCGTGAACAGCTGCAGTGTCACAAGACATCATTGTCAACGTTAAGGCAGCAAAGAAGTGTTCAGATGTGACATAATGCTGCTTTTAAAAGACTAAGTTTGATGTGATCCGCTCGTGTTTACTCAGCCTTGAGGATGAGTTAAGTGACGTACAGTTACATTGAAGTCGTAGCAGTCTGGCAGCTCTCGATGTCGCACTGTCTGTAAATTTATGGCCTTCAGGACAAATGTGATTTTGACAGAAAGCATCCTGGAAGACAGAGCATTAAGTGATGAGTTATTGCTTTCGTTTACAGAAAACCAAGAGAGGAAAGAGATTTATGTACAAACCTTTTGAAATGCAATTCAAAATCTGAAAGTGAGTCCCGCAATGACAGCTGATACATCGGATATATTTCACGGCAGTCTGTTGGAAACAATCCACAACAGGAAGGAAACGACAGTGTAAGACATGTCAAATGTTTGCAAAATAAAAACTTTGTTAATTATTCTGTTTTCTAACTCAAACACAATCATGCAGACATACCAGTTTCCACCTGGGCATCAATTTCAAAGGTTTCACTTCCTGGGAAGATGGTACCGTTCCTGTAAAACTCCTGACACACTGACAGGGGGGTGTAGGAAGTGCCATTTTTCTCATATTCGTGATTGCCTGTTGTGATGTTGTGCAGGTGTCCGTACTGGAAATGAATCATTAAAATTTCGGGTAAAATAAAGTCAGGTTTGTTGTTTACAATTTGACAGTGACTTTCTGAGAAGAGCAGCTGCAGCAGATTTATGCAGTCAGTATATACAAAACAAAACGACACACGACTTGAACAAAGTCCAATCTCGTGACGAGACACATCTTATCATGGGAGCTTGTTAAACTTTATTGCCATATAAGCATGAAGAGTTATAAAAGTCCAACATTGATTTGCAGCAAAACAAAAGTGAAATTGCCTTTCTTTACCTTTTTTTTTTCAAAAAAAGTTTAGTTTGAAAGATACACACAAGAATATATTTGTACCTGTACAGTCCTGCACCTGTGCAAATCTAATTAGGGTTGCACGTTATGGTCAACATATCATAAAGCGATTATTTTAACAAATATTGTGATTGGGATAATAGGACATGATTCACATTTAGCCAGAATGATGATTTTTGCATCACAATCTTCATTTTCAATGAAGGAACTATTAAAATCATGATGTTCTTCCCACATACGCTCTCTTATTCACACCTTCTGGACTTGTCCTGGACTATCCTCTTACTGGACCTCTGTTTTTGAGACATTTACAGAGGTATTTGGGAATCTATTTGTAGTGACATGTAAAAGCATTAAGTAAAGCTTAAGAAATGATGATGATGTGACTTGTAATGGCGGATGTACTAAACAAACATGTTTTTATACATCTGGAGAACAAGATTTGTAGGCCAAGGCATCTCTACTGCACTACAGTATTTTATCTTTATCAAAAAACTGCAGCTTCTTGAGATTTGGATATTGCACTCGGCCATTTTGTGATTATATTTCAATTACTTGTGCAGCCCGAAATCTAATCTAAAGATCTACTGTGTCACATCAAGATCAAAATAAACAAATTCCAGCAAGTACATCAAGCCTTTCATGGCTGAGGAGGAAATAAAATGAATAAAGACGATGATAGTATTCAGTTACCTGTCTAATGATGTAATCGATGTGACCATAAACATCAGCCTGTCTGTAAACAGCGTACGTATCCATGCCTCCATCGATATAACCTTTTAGGAAGAGGTGCTTGAATGCCATCAGATTTTCCTCCTTAAACGTAACAACCATCTGGTTGCTCAGCCCAAAAGACACTAACTGAGATGAGGAGGGAAAAGATATTAGTAACCAGAATGCTGGAACAACACAATAAACACCTGTTCAGGTCACGTCTGGGATGACTACCTGGATAGTTATAATGGCAATTTTGATGATCTGCAGGATGAGTTTCCATGGTTTGCGGCCGCGAGCGTGGTACTTCTCACAGGGGTTCATGAAGTGATATTTGATCTTCCTTCTGAGACACTCCACATTGTCCAGATCCTCCATATGTTGGTGGTCGTCTGCCCATGGAGGGGGGCTGTTTGTCTCATACACATCATACAAGTCACTGGACTCCTCCATGTCTACAATGCAATAAAAATTGGCATAACAACATTACTGAGATCAATGACGGTAAGAAAAATGCAACATTATTGATCACAATATTTTAACGTTTACATGTCTGTACTTAAAAAAAAAATAACGTGTAGCCTTCAGTCGACTTCACAACCAACTGATCAGATGGAAGGCTTTAGGTTATATGAACAGCTGTAAAGTGTAATGAAACAAAATAAATAACCCACAAAATACCAGTGTTGGTACCATGAGGTGGAGAGAGAGTCTGTAACCATTACTCTAAAAAAAAAAAAGTGAACAGGAAGAACAAATTCTACCAAGTACTTTATAACAAGTGAAAATGCAACCAGATGAACTCATCAACAAAAGATGCAGAAGGCCAAACACCTTTGCTGGATTATTCAGATATTATTATTTTAATGTGTATCATTAACATGATATCAATATTTCATTTTTTTAACCCTAACCCTTCTCTCTGACAGCGAGTTGACACAGACATTATTTTCAAAAGGCCTGATCTAAATTCTAAAATGTAATATTTACTGTTTTTACTACAGCCTTTCAGCTGTTCTCTGCTACGAGCTGGTATTGAACATGGTATTGAATATTGATGTTTTTCAAGGTAATGGGTTGAAGTAAGAAATTTGAGTATCGTGACAGCACTTTATTGGACTTCAACATATGTGATTATGGGCGATATAACGGGAATCAAATGAGCTCAGAGTGGATATAAAAATTTGCATAATGGCACATCATAATTAGTAAATCTGTTATTTCTTGGTGCAAGATATTTTTAGCACATTTGAACTCATCTTGCTTTTAAAAAGAGGTGTGGACATGTCCCCAGTGTCTCCTGTGTAAGTGACACTATGGTTGAACAGAATCTTCTCACTATTATGAAATCCAATACAGTTGAAAGGGATGACCTCAAAAAGGTTGAATAAATACTGAACTGAATCAACAAAAAGTGAGCATTAAAAGATTCACTGCAGGACTGTCGTACTGGCTTACTTTAGACTGTTCAGGTGTACCTGATCAACTTTTACCTAATGTCACTGCCAGGTAATGTTACAGGTTATTCTTCCTCGTTTTATTTCCTTTTAAAAAACACTTTGCACAGGGTCAACATGAAGCTCTTATAGGCTGTAGTTCTGCTTCCATTGTCTTCACTCTCCAGCGACTGTCTGAGGAGGAAGGAAGGAAGTCAGGTGCACCTGACCTTTGTTGAATAATAGACAGCAGCTCAGTCTGAAACCTGAGCAGCCTCCATTGCGGGGAACTATCAAATATTCATCATTTGTTGTGTTAAAGTTAACAATATAACCTGTCCACACTGACCCAGAGTGAACAGGAATGAAATGATATATATAACATTAGCCAGTGGCTGCTTACCAATGTCCCGCACGAGGTTAATCAACTTCTAATTGAATCCACCTGTCGTCTGTGGCACGCGCGTTGTCTCCAGATTTCTTGGTCTAATTAAAATTCATAACTTCCAACAGTCGTTGTTGTTTTTCTGTGAGAATCTTTGCTCAAGCGTCGACTGGACTTCCGTGAGTGTGTGCTGTCTTGTGACCGGACTCCTCAATCTGTCATGTTTCAGGTAACTTCAACTATTATGTGACGTCATGTCGCTGCTAGGCTCTGATTGGCTGTGGGATCTGTCAGTCAATGTTTGCTTCACCACTGTTACCCCTGGCAACCAAACAGTCCCATTGATGAGCCAAGAAGTAGAGTTATGGAGAGGATTTCAAGCTAACTACTGTAGTTTAACCACCGGTAAACTTTATTTATTCATCTATAAACCGCCGTTGTAAATCCCGTTAGAAATGCGGATGCTACACGTTACGTTATACAGATTTACTGACTTTTAATAAATGAACTGTATCCCTAACTTTGTCGTTACGGTTACCCCTGCTAGTTAGCAAGTGTGCTAATTTCTGCTAAGTTAACCTTAGCTAACTTTACTCTGTGAAGCTCACTCTTTACTGAAGCTTACCGATAGCAAGCAAACAGCTGAATGAAATGGTAGTTAGATATATTGTATTGTAATAAATATTAACCATTCTGTTATGATACTGTAACGTTAAATGTCGTTACTGCTGTGGTGTTATGACCAGCAATGTATGCTCCATCCATAACATTGGTAGTGGACAGGAACTAGGTAGTAGGCTTACTGCACTTGTGTGCAATATATTCTTCTACTTTCCTGCATTTTAGGAGGACACAGAAGGACATTAACTTTCTATACAGTTATAGCTTCTGTTTAGAGATTATAGTTTTCACCACATGATGAATTTCTAAAGTAATTTACCTAATATTTAAGTTTATGTATATATGTTTATATATTAATTTAACTAATTTAATGATTTTCATGTTTACTTGTGATACTTCAGGCAAGAAAGTTTCCAACAAGGTAATTCACTGTGCTTTACATAAGTCATTTAAATAGATTAAAGGGGCACCAAGTAGTTTTGGAGAAGAAATTCAAACTCTTCAAACTTACGATATTAATGAGGTAACAATACAAACTGAGAAATATTTATTTTTTCCATAACTGAATAAACAAGTTGTTCTCAGAGGAAAATAAGGTCCCCAGAACACTGTTTGAAGCTAGAAAGGTGGCAGGGTATGCCACATATAAACAAAGTAAAACAGTATGAAATTGTGATGTCTTTTAAGGTCAGTTTGTTTATTCAGTTTAATCAGTCATAAAAACAAAGAGAGTTTGTTTATTTGGTTTGTTTAGGCAGGGAAAAAAATTGTAAAAGGCAATGTGATCAAAGACAGATCAGTAGAAAAAATGGAAGAGCTAAGCTCAAACTGAATAGACTAGAATGAACAGATGAACACATTAAAAGACAGTGATGCTAATGATTATGTACCTCCTGCAATTGTATTCTCGTATCCTCCACAAGATGGCGCCACCTACATTGATAATGATAATGATGTGTCTGCACTCTGGACAGACGCTGCTCTGCCACTTTGTATAACACAAATTGAAATGTATATTGTATATGTATATATAAGTATGTAGTTTGGTCTTTGCTAGGAGAAATGTTGCATTGTATGTTGATGAATTTGTACATAAATTTTCTCCCTCTCAATAGTGAAGCTACCCTAAGAGCGAGGATGCCACCAAAAAGACGAAAAAGTCAAAGAAGCAGCGCAGGTAGTGAGGGGAGAGGTAAAGGTGAGTGTTTGATACAAAAGTGTTAATGTGTGTGTGGAGAGACAAAGTAAATAAAATTGACTGTTACTTCACCTTCACATGTGGAAAAGCCTGGTAAGATAATTGTTTTTACTAATTTATGAACCCATTGTAAAGTATCATGCAGAAGAGACAATAAACAAACATTTGATTACTTTAGAATTTATTTTGAGCTTAGCACATTCACAGTCATGTCAACTTGAAAATATAGCTGAACAATTGCAGTAAATCTGATGGTTAAAGTGAGTTAGATTTGTCCATACTCACCATAGATGCAACAATTTAAAAGTTAACAACAGGTTTTTATTAGTATTCTGCAGGTCCTGAAGCATTTTTTTATACTAAATCCTCACTTGTTCATCTTTAAATCCTGTAAACTAAAGCAATTTAAGCCTAAACTGTAGTTTTATACATTTTGAATTTAACTTGACAATGAGTCCATTTGTCTTTGATTACCTTAGTTTATTTGATAGGACAGGGTTCTTTTAATGAGATGACACTGATTCAGATTCGTCTTAGATAATGTAGGATACTTAAATCACAGGAACTGTCATTCTTTGAAGTGAGGATGTAATAAACATATCTGAAACTAATAATCAGACATGTCTTTGAGGACTTGGAGAGACAATATGCACTCTTCTGATGTGATCATGAGTGTACTGTTGCATAGCCTTTGGACATGCTGTCTAGTCAGCTGTGGTTCCCCATTGTCATGGTCTGGTTTACTGTCAACATACCAGCCCTGGGAACATGCTTTTGGTCAAATGCAGGTCACCAACACTGGATCTTTTTACTTTAGATTGGGTCATTTTCTGTTGTGGGTTAAAAGAAACATTTTCTGTTTCTGAGTTATAGGTAAATCAGATTCAGATTGGCTCTGTTTTGTACATTTATTCAGAAATTTCCAGCTTAGTCATGCAGGCAAGATTTACCCTAATCTAGCCTGCACTGCGACCTTAAACTTCATCAACAACAGTGTCTTAAATGTAGTGGTTAACCTTGTGGGGACCAACTTTTTGTCACAATGAGTATATCTTGGCCCAATGACACAAATATAAATGCTGCTACTGAATTTTTTTTTTAAGGACATCGATAAAATAAGTGATGGATAATCTTATCAGCTAATAAATGCCATTCTTTAGGCTTAAATTCCTCACTAGTATCAGAAGAAAAGATAGCAGACAGCCATAATTACAATGCACTGTGGTATAGTATAAATATCTTACAGTATGCAGGCGAAAATGCTTCCTTTCAGTGGATTATGCAAGAGGAAACAAATTTAAAATAACTCTTCAGCGTAGCCGACAAATGCAATTTAATTGCATTCTTTAGGGTTGTGGAACATTGCACATCACACTCTCTTTGTCTCTCAAGCAAATATTTCCCATGGATACAAATGCCATAGTTGACACATAACGCTGTGAAATGAGGGGTGTGAGTTTCCACTACAATGATTTGGCGTGAGGCCTAAGTGGTGTGAGTGGGAAAGGTTGACACACCCAGCTGGGAAGTGGTTACTTAAGCTGTACTTTAGCATTCCTGGCGTCCCCGCAGCAACCTTGTGGAAAAGACTTTGAAGAGAGAGACCGAGAGCAGGATGAAAACTGTCATTATGCAGAGCCCTGTTTACTGTTGTGTGCCCTGGTCTTAGCCTGGCCTTAGATATGGAGGAGACTGCTGGGATTGTTTATTAAGAAAAAACTTTGTAGTGGTGATGGTGCAGCACTGCGGTTTTATATAGTAACAATCATTGTAAGATGTCTGTAACTGAGCAGTCTTGAATTCATGCATTATTGATCAGCCTCTCACATGGCAGTATAGGAGAAAATACAGCAGCATTCCCTCAACAAGGACATTGCGTATAGGCATTTCACTAGGATTGCATTTCATCCTGTGATATTGTAGGGTGGTCCACCCTGCAGGGAGGGGCAGGTAGAGGATCAGAGGGGTTGTTGTGCGTTTGATCGGAAAAGAAGGGGCAAGAATCTGTGTCAGAGTCCGTAGGCAATGGTGACTTTTAAGCCTCTCCATTGTGTGAATATCACTTGACAAGGGAGGTTTAGGCTCGTAGCTATTGCATCTACATCTACATTCCTGCCCATCGTGCTCTTTTCAACACTGTCTCATCTATTTCTACAACAATTCCTGCTTCCTGTAGTGCGGTCCTGTCTGTCATGTCTCACTCTTTGATCCCTGTAGTACTAACAGTATAACTCCTTTTGTTCTTTATACTGTTCAGTACCTGCAAACCAATCATTAGCACTGTCTGGTGTTTTTTGTTTTTAAACCTCTTGGTTTTCCTCCATTCAACTCTAACTGTCAGATAGGAAAAACACAGATTTTACATGCCGGACATAAGCATGAATAAACAATCTATATTTTTGTTGTCACAGCTCCATTTTGCCACCTCCAGTTATTTACGTGAATGACACACATGATATATTTGTATATTTCATTTCAGGAAGATTGTTTTTAGATGCACAGATGATGACAGCAATTTGTTTTGTACAGTCTGCAGGAAAGACGGAACACATAGACATGACAATTAAACACATAACTCATTAGTTCATTGTCGGGACCTTCTGACAAGGTCTGACAAAAACACCTTGACTTATGACTTCAGATTGATTCTTAAAGGGTAACTCCACTAATTTCACACATTCAATGTTTGCAGGACTTGTAGCTCCAGAGGAAGCTGCATTAAAAAAAGAAGATTATTAATTTTATTATTATTTATTTCAGTGGAAGCTGCGTGTGATCTGATAAATTGCCTCCAATGAGTTCACTCAGTGGTAAAGTTGCATTGTGGGTAACGTAGGCACCAAGTTTTGAAAAGGAAGAAGGATGTGAGGAATAAAAAAGTTGATATCTTTGGTTCTGCTGTATCCATTTTGATAATTTGTCTGTCCATCCTTATCTGTCCATAGTAAGTCCAACAGTGTTATAGGAGTGCAATGCCAGACCTGGGGCCTACATTGCCCACAATGCAACGTAGTCACTAAGTGACTTCGCTGCACTTTATCAGATTACATGCAGCTTCTTAGCCACAAAAGACTTTGTAAGTCTTTTTTCACATATGCAGTAGTACTCCCCAAGACTTGTTAACACACTTTAATGTGTAAATTGGTGGAGTTACCTTTTAAGATTGACAATTTATGGGGCCCTTTACCTGCAGATTAACTGATGTGTATCTGATAAAATGTGTAATTATTATATATATGTGGAAGACTTCCTTTCGTGCTGATTTTGTAAGAACAAGTTTCAAAACATCTCTAGCTCCAATGGTAAGAAATGGTATTTTGAGATGCGAGTATCGTTAGCTTGAAAAGTCACCCATAATCTCCTCTGTCTATCATCTTTCTCGTCTATATTGATTGTGAACTCTCCCACCAAGGTCACCCTGAAGATATCTTCCCCCTGGTCCTGACATCAGCCACCCAGGAGATCTTCGGCTGTATTGCCGATGAGGACGTCACAGGGGAGAGCCCTTACAAGCTGCTGCAAAAAGACGACATCATACAGGACATTAAGCGAAGAGCCGCAGTGTCCGATTTCAGCCCCGTGAAGAAGATTGTGCTGGTGAGGCTGATCCATTGTCGTAGAGATCATTGAGACAATACCCCCAAGACACTGTGATGACAGACAGACCCCAAGTTAAAGGCTGTGGGAACAGACTAGTAACCAATTTAACCTCAGTTCCCCTCTGTCTGTGGTCTAGATGGTAACCACTCTTTTATTTATTTATTAATTTATTAATTTATTTATATTACACAAGGTCAAGTACATACACACACACACACACACACACACACACACACACTAGTATGTTCTAGGCCATATTTTGGGTGCTGTCATGATTCGAGCCTAGATGAATTTAGCCCTTTCGTTTTTGTCTGTGACATTCAAGTAAGTCACAAAGGTTTTGGTCGATCAGTAAACCTTCAATATTTACATTACCTTAAGAATTAAGTACATAGCTTTTTACATTTTAGCCAACACCAACACGAGGAGCTGCTGAATTCGGGAATATACACTCAAAGGCAAAATATAGCTATTCAAGTCATCTGGTCAAAATTTCTGTATTTTGTCGTATCGCAATATGTATTGCAGAAAAGAAATATTGCAATGTCAGAATCGTGCAGCACTAACATATAGAAATACATACAATGATAGATGTATCCAACCATACAATAAACATATATACATCGCACATTCACCACTCTTACTTTATGCATTCATGCCCCTTCTACCACAACACATTAGTCTAATGAGACCAGAGAGCCCCCTCAGGGTCCCAAACCCACTAAGCTGTTTTATATCCTAAGTAATGTCAGCTTTCTCATTTGGGAAACAGCCAAGGCCTGGGTGTGTGACTGTGGTTGATCTTCCTCTGTGTTTCTAAATCCAACAACGTCAGTCTTCATGTCTGAAATCCCTGCTTCACTCTGCTGTCCACCTTCTCGTCCAAATTACAGCTGTACAAAGTTTCCTTGTGGTTGCCAGAATCAATTCAAATACACCACATTAATTATTTCCAAAGAAGTTTTGTCTGAATGTTGTGAATTCCAAATTCCTTTATCTGACAGGACTACCCAGAGGATGAGATGCTGCTGGTTTTTGACATGGACTTCACCTACGATCAGGCTTTCTACCTGGTTCTGACACCGGAAGCCAAGGACAGAATCCTCAATGTAAGCAGACACTAGTTTCTGTGATGGTAACGTAGTTTACTTTCTTCGAAATTGCTTTTGTTGTTACTAATAGCCTTTTCCACTGCTTGTTGTGGTAGAGTGTTGCAGTAGGCTTTTGCATTGATTGGTCTAAATATGTTGATATAACATTTTCCGAATTAATGAGGATAAAAGCTTTTGTCATTTAGCGTAAACCTATTAGCAGCAGTGTGGGGCCAATATTTTACTGCAGTTCTGTGGGCAGAAATGTTTTTTATAATTTATGTTCTTTTTATTAGGGAGGTATGTACTTTATTTACTGTATCACTTATCAGCTGTTACTAATAGTAATGACTGGTATCAGAGGTCATACTGAACATTTGCAAGGCTCATTGCTTTGCCAGCTGGCCTATTTTCAATGTACGATTAAAATATGATACGTTTTAAAACTACTTCACTATCTTCCTAGATGAAACATTTCATGACTGTGACTGTGTGGGAAGATTTCAGGTCAGTGTTGTTGACAGTTTCAGGTAACTGTCAACAACAGTGTACTAAATGATATTTCACTTTAGTATGTCCTCTGATCTTTATATATTCTTGTAATTCTCTCTGTGTTCTGCAGCCCCCAGAGCCTGAGACACCAGAAGTGTTTGAGAATGAAGTCAGTAAAACCCCAGGACCAAAGCAATGGATATCTCTTGGCAGTGAGCAGGAAATAGAAGAAGAATCTGTCAAAGAGACCAGAAAAAAGGTACTGCAGTAAATAAAAACACATTAAATACATATGACATGTATATTAAATCTGATTATTTTAATTCTCTACTCTGTCTTCTTTTTGTCATCAGCTGTGTTACAAGTTCTCCAGAGTGCGAAGGAAGTTTGGGGCACCAGTCTGTTTTTCCGACCGCAACGCTGCAGATGCTAAGGATGGCTTCCTAGAGTGTGTTTCCTATCAGGACAGCAGATTCAGCATCAAGCAGATGCAGAGGGACTGCGGGGTGCAGGCTGTTCCCAGACTGCAGAGCAGCAGTGCTCAGACACAATGGTATGCCAGCAAATCAGAACACATAAAATGAATTTGTTCTGCAGGGGGAAAGCACTTTCAGGTTTTGCCAACACTTGCCAGTCTGGTGAAATACTTTCACCTGTTAATGTATAAAGAAAATAAGATTTTAACACTGAATTCAAATTTAATCTATTTGTGAGACAAGTATTTTCCTGTAATCCATGCCTTTATGCCTCATATATGGTGGTGAGATTATATAGCTATATATTATAGACACATTCATTTTCTCTCTTTGTTTTAATAGTAAAATCATCCCCATAAATGTGCTGTGTAATTATTTTTTGCCCACTGTTCAGGAAGTTTCAGAGGAATATCTTTACCCAGTACGTGCCAAGGGAGTTAAGCGACGAAGAAAAAGAGAACATCCTCCAGTGTGAGAGTCTGAAGAATTTTTGCAACTCAGTGACCCCAAGGTAAAATGATATATGCCAGTAATTCATGGTGCCTTCTGTCTGCTTCCTAAGGGAGTACATATTGTATAGAAAGACTGATAGTCAACCCAAGCTCATAACTTACTGTTTCAGCCTCAGGGTAATCAAACCCATGCATTATTACCACTGTAGGACCATTTTTTTAAAGCCATCTTCACCTTCCACTATATTTTGTGTTTTTATAGTTGCTTTCACAGCCCAGATTTTGGGTTTTAAACAAAGTTTTCAATTATACTTTGTAATAATACACTCTCCCACACCCACAACTTCCCTTTGCGCCAGGTAAGAGAGAAGACAACATCTGCAATATTAGAAGATGGAAAGATGATGATGGAGGAAAATGAAAAATGATGCACACTATGAGAAAAGTTTTGCTACTAAAGGTTTTACCTAAAAAGTGTTATTTTCTACAGGGTTTTGCATGCCCTTCAGCAGGAAGAGATCATGAATGTGTTCTTTGATGACTGGAAAGCTCTGGGGACAGGTGCTGAAGGCGGTGACTGGCCTGGGAAGGTTTCCCAAGATTTGATGCTTTTTCAGGCCTTCACGGACCACAAGTACACTAAGGACAAGAAAATCAGCAGCGTTAACTGGCATCCTACCATCAACGGTAAAGTGCAAAATCATCCTTAGGGAAGAGAATTTTCCAACAGAGTCCAGAAGACTTTAAAGTTGTCATCCATATCCATATTATTCTGTCAGTTTTTAGTTTAAAAAAATGCATTATTCGGATAAGATTGCTTTAGTTAGTGTAAAGTGTATGTTTTGTTTTGTTTTGTTTTTGTTTTGTTGGGGGTTTTTTGTATGTCAATTCAGCAAATCTGGACAAAGATAGTTGATTGTTGAGTGTAATTCCCATGTGATCAAATAGCGCTGCCGGACAAAAACTACGTATCGATTCTGAATATTTGAAACTGTTGCAATACTCATTTTAAACTGTATGGATACACCAGTACTAGCTGTGTTTTTTTGCACACATGCAACGCTGTAGTGCCCACATTGGCCCACCTCCTACAGAAGTAAAATGACTTACAGCAGGTGATGTTGTTCTTAACACACCGTACACATGCCTTGTTACATTTATCTTTTAATGAAAATCAATAATGCCCTCAATAATATGTAAAATTTTCCCTACGGTATTGAAAATGGTATCGAAAATGGTATTGAATATCCATATTTTTCATGGTTTTGTATCCATATTACAAATTACACTACTGGCCCAGACCAGGCCACCAACCTAAGCTGTCAGTATTTAACACCCTGGGAATAAGACACGATAATGACCCGTCTTTCTTCCTTTTTGGGGCGGTCTATCACCAATCTAACAGCACCATAAATAGAATCTATTTTGACTCTAACTCAATGTTGTTACAAAATAAAATTAATCATATCATGTATTTGCATTAGCTTGGTGCTTGGCCCTCCATTTCATTCAATTAATCGCTAGATTAAATTGAGGATTTGCTCACTTGCTATTTTTTAGGTTGTAACATTATTCTGGCAAAACCTTTTTTCCCCACCAGTTCTCAAGTAATAAACACAGGAGAGAAAACAACTTGGATCAGACTCAGAAAACAGTTTACCAGAAACAAAAATGTCTTCAGTTGCCCCTCAGGGCTTCTGTAAAGATGCTATCAGTAAATATAACAATCTCACTGGCACTGACAAGTATCAGATTTTCAAATCTGTATCTAATGTAAAAGCATTGTAGTTCTTTACTACTGCTTAGTAATATTGACCAGCATTCATCACTCATAGAAACATGTGATCAGTGCAAATATACTGTATGTTTTTTAAAGAAGGGATCAGAGTTGAGTCAGCAACTTCTCAATCAGGAAAGTTAAAATGACTCTAATTAACATCTAATTGACATCTCTTTTCCTGCTGCTGTGTAGTTGACACGATGTATGATGTGTTTTTTGATGTGTTAGGTGTGATAGCTGTGGCTTTGACAGGAAAAAAGGAGGAGCAATTGATCGATTCCACAACAGCTGTCACCAGACCTTCTCTCATTCTCTTCTATAGCTTCTCTGACCCCTCTAATCCTCAGGTATGGAAAGTATATCAGAAGGAACCTCTGAGTAAATGTGGAAAATGTACAAGTTGTTTGAAAAGCGATTGGTAAGACTGTATGTCTCTCTCTTATTGAGAGCTTACAAGCAAATTAATTTCTATATCACCTCCTATCTGTTTGAGACACACTTTGATAAGCGGCTTTGTGCTGTCATTCAACACCATTATTTGCTTTAGCAAAATTTGAGAGGCTCTATTGATTTGACCCAGACACTCAATCAATAAAACTGAGCTACTAAATCACTCACATAGTAATATGAGTTCTGGATGACGTACGCCTTCACTGGTGTATGTGTCATGCTTTGGTTTCACTGTCTGCTGGAGCAAAGAGGCAATCAGAAACACTATATAAAGGAAATAAATATATTTATTTAGTGTGGGTAGTGAAGTGTTATTGTCCTGAACTGAAGAATGACTTTTCTTTACTGTAAACCCATCCTACCCCTCCTGGGTCTTTTTTCCCCTTATGCCTGATGAAATGGAGTTGGAGGTTTTGTGGATTGAAAGCTGAACTTTTTATGGAGAGCCCAGAATAAATAAATACTCATGATGGCAAGCACCCAATACATGGAAATGTCTACTTTGAAATGTAATATTTCTGCCCTCTGTATGTGGGTTTTCTGTGTTGTTTGCAGTTGCTGCTGGAGTGCCCGGTTGACATTTCTGCCTTTGAGTTCTGCCCCTCTGATCCAAATATTATTGTTGGCGGCTGCGTAAAAGGCCAGGTGCTGACTCTGACTCTCTGCTTTGTTATATCTCTGGACTTTTCTGCATCATAGCAGTTTTTGTAACTTGGCACTTTCACAACAAGAAAAAACAGCTAGAGATAAATATGATTCTCAAATAGACCTTCGGTCATATCCTGTGTAGTTCCTGTGTATTGTTTCTGCTCCCATTCTGTTTTTAAAAGATCATATGTATCCATATTTGATCTCCAGTAACTGCTTTTGTGTGTGTTCCTGTTGCCTCAGGTTGTGTTGTGGGACATTTCTGCTCACGTCACACACTTACAGGGAGCACAGCCTAGTGCTACAAAGGTCCCTGTCAACACTGACACATTCGTAAGTACCCATATCCTGTCTCCAATGTGCACAATGTTGATACAATAATACATGGTGTTCTTTATCTGTGTTGGTGTGCTACACGTGGTGCCAGTAACCGTAATTCTTTTGACATCCTCATGATGTCAGCTCGGTTTATTTAGTTTATCAAAGCATGCAGCGTGTTTGCTGTAAAAGACAGGCTGTTGACTCCAGTGGTGCTGTATGACAGAGTGAGATGATGATATGTTGACTCCCCAGTTCTCTCCTCATCCTCACCCTTTCATTAGATGGGAATGCTGTGGGCTAATGGTCCTTTTCAAGCCAGCCACAGCTGTCAAAACTAGTTCCACAAACGTACTTATGCCAGGAGTAAATCTGAAAGCAAGTTTATATTATTACATGACCCCAATGCTAAATGTAAGTAGCCTGAACTCGTCATACCGAAGTGATGTAACTGAATTAAAAACTCTTGACTGAAGACTCAAACTTCGAACTAGCTTAAAGTATACTTATATACTTATAGTTATATTTTTAAGGCATTTCTGCTCTGTTTAATGGTATAATGCACTGTAGAGTAATAAAGAAAAGGTCGAGGGAGAGAGAGGTGACAGGTGATTACGTGAGGCTACGTGACCAAAAACAGGACTCAGGTTTCATCCCACAACATAGCAAGTACATTAAGTCCACCGTAACCTGTTGAGACATCCAGACTCCAAATATCAAACCTGTTCTGTCCCTTAAGCCTGACCTCCACTGACATCTTCCACTCGGCTGCTGCCCAGTGAGCAAAAAGTGGTCTAGATCACGTCTTTTAGACGTCATTTAAGGACATCCAAGACGTCTAAAAGACGTCCTCTGGGGAGCCAGAATGAAAGTTTTTTATACGTCTTTTCTGGACGTTGTATAGACGTTTATATGTTGTTTATCGACTAATTCTGGCTGTCAGTGGACGTCCAGATCATAGCCAGTATGAACGTCTATTCACAACTAACTCTGGATGTCAGTGGATGTCTAGATTATGGCCTGACTGGACGTCTTTTCTCAACGTCATTTATCGACTAATTCTGGCTGTCAATGGACGTCCAGATCATAGCCAGTATGAACTTCTATTCTCAACTAATTCTGGATGTCAGTGGATGTCTAGATTATGGCCTGACTATTGACATGGCCAGGCCATGATCTGGATGTCCATTGACGGCCAGAATTAGTCGATAAACGATATATAAACGTCTATACAACGTCCAGAAAAGATGTATAAAAAACTTTCATTCTGGCTCCCCAGAGGACGTCTTTTAGACGTCTTGGATGTCCATAAATGATGTCTAAAAGACGTGATCTAGACCACTTTTTGCACATATGCCCCATCATCCAGCCCTCATTTGCTTTGTGTGTTTTTATTACCTCTACAGTGGAACAGCTGTCTCCATCCCTGTCCTCACTACTTCCTTTTTTTTTTGCTTTCCCCTCTCCCAACCCCCATACATCCCTCTATTCTCTCTGGCCTTGTTTGCTTTTCATTCTCCAGAGTCAACAGCATCAGCTCACACACTCTCACAGCTGTTACACCCAAACCTTCCATCCATCCTCCTCCATAGTTTGTCCCCATAGAAGATAACACACGAGCAAATCAGATCACTGCCCTCCCTTGTGTTTGCAGTGTAAACACTGGCATTTGTATCTGCTAAAAGTCTTTATTTCCATGTTGAGGGCTGTGAAAGCTGCACCACACCAGCACTTGTTGCTAGCTTATCAGATAACGAAAGAATTAACATTCTCCTGTATAGATTTGTGTTCTGTTCACACCGTTTAAATCCATCTGCAGGTGCACAATCAGACTCCCAGCATGCAGCAGAATGATTGGATGTTTAAAACTAATCTAACTTTAAAAAAAAAAAAGTGGAGATAAAATAATATTTGACGTGCAAATGAAGTTTTGAATTTGGTAGATGAAGAGCTGTTATTATACCTTGTTGCAATAAGTGTGCCATTATCCATTTTGCTTTTAACACCAGCATGCTATTTAAATTTTTATACAAGAGGACATGGTGATACTGAAAAAACGAAATCCATTGTTGTACATTCTGTTTCTGGATTTAAAGGCACAGTCTCTTTTTCCCAAACATTTTAATTATGCTTTTCAACATAAATATAAACAGCACCAAAAACACCAACGACACACAGTGGCCACATCATCATAGCATCTGTGTGTGTGTGTACTTTATATACACACACGTATACACACATAATAAGTAATGCTTATCGGGAGAAAAAGAAAGACTGCAAAAAAATAAATAATTATGTAATAATAAAATAAGTTATACTCCCCCAAAATATCAAAGGATTAAAGGTTCATTCATTGGTCATTTTACAACATTAGGGTTGTAGAACGAATTTTGAGTTCAAGTCCCTTAAAGCTACATATAAAAAAAAGTGAAGTGAAGTGTGGAGAATGAATTGGGTAGTCTCAGCCTGAGGAAATAATCTGTAGTCTGGTGATACAGCAGCAGATACTTCTGTATCTGTTGCCAGACAGCAGCAGGGTGAACAGACTGAGGCTGGGGTGGGTGTTGTCCTTCAGTATCATCTCACTTCACCAGTCTCACTAATGCTCTGTAGATGAGAACCAATGATCAATTACCCAATCTATCATTCCTTTTAAAACAAGCATATATAAAGAAGGATGTCCAAGTATTTAAAAAAAACTCATCCATTTTACATTTAAATTTGTATGTTAGATAGTGATCTCAAATATCTGTTTATGCCAACCCACGACTCTAGGTGATGTATTAGGGCTGGGCGATATGGCCTTAAAATAATACTGTGATATCTTTGGGCTATATTGCAATACATGATGTATATCTCAATATTTGGAAATCTCCAAAGCTCAAAAGCATACTGTATAAATGCTAGGACTGAGCAGCAAAATTGATGTAATACTTGTTGCTAGAAGCAATATATCCACCAGAAGGCAGCTCAGAGTCAAGAGTTACTGACAACAACATACTGTACATGGCAATGGTGGAGGAGGTTGTGATAATGTACCTGTTAGAAAGAGGAAAACGCAGCGGCAGCGTTGTCGACAGTGGTGGTCTGTCAGGCCAACAGATACTTCTTAACCTGTGGACGTAGAATGCTTTATTACTTTACCAATGAGACAAATTGATGACAAACCTAATTTCCAATACTTTCAGATGTCTGCCATTGTTCAAACTTTTTTGTCGTGTGCCATGATCGACAGTTTTACCCCCTTCTCCTCAATATGGATATATGTCCTCATATGAAGGTCTTTAAAAAATTGTGCTGCAATATATATTATTTGTTATGCATGGTACAATTGAATATCCAGCTGGGCCATTTTAGGACAGATGTTCACCACTGTGTAAAGTCTTTGTATTTAGATTGAATTGTCAGACCTCACTGTACTTTCTGTGTCTGACGTCTCACCAGGGCATCGTCGACCACAAAGGGATTAAGACTCCTGTCGTGCAACACTGTGCAATGTCTTCCTCAGACGGCTGCCACAAAGCACCAATTACTGATGTCCAGTGGCTGCCACCAACTTTTGAGGTACACGGGTGGATGGGAGGGGGCAACAACTGCAAATCTGACATGAAATATCCAGAACACCGAACACTGTGGACAGATACTTCTTGACATTTCCCTCAGGGGTGCATTTGATAGGTGCTGCAACATTTCACATGGTTAACCAGTGTTTCATTTGGCCTATCTTGATTATTAAAAGGTGTATTGTGTGACCACATGGCAGTGCTTTCCGGATCTCAATTTTCTTTTAGCATATCTAATGTAAACACATGGTTTCAAAAAAAAAACACAATAGGGTCAGTTCTCTAATGATTTCTATATCTAGTTTTGGATTATTGACAGAGTTTTTATCTGACTGAGGTTAAAAGCTGCTTGAATGTAAACAAGACTAACAGGAGATAAAGGCAGTAATGGGCACAGAGCAGTCAGAGCAGATAAAAAACACCATGAGGGTCAGAATGTAACATGATTCAATGAAAGGTATTAAAAGATTCAAAAGGAAGTTACAGAAGGATGACACTGTTGCACCTAACTGCAGAACATTAACTCCACAGCATCACGGTCATAAAAGACTGCATATTAATCACAGCCTCGAGATGTTTTTTGTACTTGCAGACTTTCCTGTTCTGTTGTCCAGCTTTTGTCTGGTTATCGTAGCCCAGCATAAAAGAAAGTCTTCTGTGCAGTACACGTGAAAAATGTAATGACCTGAAGTGAAATTTGCTGCAGTGACACTACAGTGTTCTAGTCTGTGACCCAGCACAAACAATAATAACTGTGGAAGCAAATGCTAGCAGCCATAATAATATTCATACATTAACAGCAAACTTTGTTCTCATGAAGATTCATTAATTCTTACAGTCTGAATACAATGAATAAATTATAATTCTGGTTTATCATAAGTGCCAAACTCTTGTGTCTGTAAAGTCAGCTGTAATAAATCATGACACCCGCTGGCACTCATCTGGATAAGTAAAATAAGGCAATCATCAAAGTGCCCCCAGGGGCACATTAAGCTCCCATATATCTTCAGGAGCCCTCTTCACTAACATCAGCTCTATATGATACTGAAGCCTTACAGACATTTGTGACTGTCTCTCTCTCTCTGATTAGGTGACCAGGACAGGATTACCAGTGGAGAACAAGAATAACCTCTCAGTTCAAGTTGTCACATGCTCCCTTGACTGGTAGTTCTCAAACAGAACATTTTAATGACACCAACAGATTGTGTATCAGTCAATACTCACGGTTTAAATATGAACTAAACGATTAAAGTTACTGTTAACTTTCAGGTTGATGTTAGTTTTTCATTCCACTGTTTTTGTTTGTCTCCCTCTCCTTTTAAAGCACCCTAATGTTCTGGGATGTACGAGTGCAAAGACTGTTGAACCCTTCAGCGTCAGGCAGGAAGCAGAAGATGGATCCCAAAACCCAGCCGACACCGAACAGTGTCCCTGACACTTTCAAACACCTGGACCGGACATGGAAACCTCTGTTCAGGGTACAGCAGGGTTCAAGGGTGCAATAGAAAACTCATGATCTGTGTGGAACCATCAGTCTTTTGGCAAAAAGTATTTTCTAAATGAATATAAATGAATATTCATATTTTTCTGTTGCTGTTTGCCTTCCACTGTTACAAATTTAAGCTTGATGTTGAAACACTGGACAAAATGGATTTATGTAGATATATGTATGCACTTGCATTTCATAAAACGTCACAAGTAACTTAAAGTTTTCAACTCCACAAGTCAATTTGGAAGATTAAAATTCAGATGAGAATATTTTTTAATACAACCAATTATGAAATTAAATTAAATACTGAAAATGAACTCCCATTTCCTTAAAATGCTGAAATTGAGCTCATTTCATGTTTTTAAGTGTGCGGTTGCTTTAGCAGCCTGTGAATCTGTTTTACATAATAATAGTCTTTCAGTTCTTCAAATGTCTAAAGTTTTCTTCTTCTCTGCCACGTGTCAGGTTTCCCTGCCAAAGATCGATACCAGTGGAGAATACATTCCTTTGAAGTTCAACCTGGAGCACTACATCTGTAATGATAATAATACAGGTAAAACCACAAGTGAGGGATTTTACCCTTCAGGCTGCTTCAGTTTATTTCTATTTGTTTAGCTGACTCTCCCTTTTCCTACAATCTGTCACACAAAGGAGTATTACTCAATTGCAATGATTTGTATAATAGTGCTGTCTGATTTTAGCACCTCATGAAAGTAGGTCATAACTCACTTACTTAGAAGAACGCTAATTTTATATTTTTGTAAAGGTCAACAATTCATAAAATTTCTGGATTCTAAATCTTTGTGTGAAAAAGAAGAGAGGAGAGCAAATAATGAACATTACACACTTCCTGGTTCTGACAGTTCTCAGATGTGTGTGCAGTCTGTTTTTGTGGAGATCTTGGATTCTGCTTTGGATGGTTGAGCACAGTGATCAGTGGGGGCAGGGTTCACTCAGGTACTCTCGTTCTCTGTCTGTCTCCCTCCTCTCTTCTCCGGTTTCATAGCACTTTATTAAGTGAAACTTCCAAAACAAGGCCCTCATAGTTGCAGAGCATTAGCCCTGCTGACTGTCAGCTCTTTGCAATATGCTGCTCAGGCTCCTCGAGGGCCACAAGATGATCGTGTGTGTCCTGACTGGTCAAGAAGAACCCTGTCTTTGTGTGGCTGAAGGTCTGCCTCCATAAACACAGTTTTGGTGGTGGGCGGTTATAGAATTAATATGTTCACTAACTGAGGCAATAAATCCGATTTTCAGCAGCCCTCAGGCAGTCTGTTATTAAGCTTTTAATGAATCCTTTCGTGATTAATATTTTAGTGCTACTTAAGATGTTTGACTGATATTGATTGAGTCTACCCTGTCCGTCTCTGAGCTCTGTAGTCAGCACTATGTGCTGTGCCTTTTGCCATTTCTGATGCTGGACTCACTAACAGTAGTAGCCACTGTAAAAAGCTGCAGCAGTACGACATGTTTTCCACACCAAAGCTGCGTTTCCACCACAGGAACTTTCCACTTTTGAGGTGCCTTTCCACCACAGGGACCAAGGTCTCAGTTAAGGTCCAGGGACATTATTTTCCCCCCAAAAAAGTCCCTGTTTGGGGGAAGTGCTTTCCAAAAGTACAGGGGCTTGCAGTGATGCACATTTCTGATTGGTCGTGTGCTTGCAGCATTTTATTTCAGCCATGTTTTTTAAAATCTGCTGCTGCAAACTGGTTTGTTTTTTGTTCATTGTGCTTTGACACATCAATATGGAGTTAAATAAGAAAGCATACAACAGATTCTTCTTATTATAAATATATGGCATCATTATTGTTGTACAGTCGTGTGAAAGCAGCTGTCACTTTTTCATACGTCAGAGGACTTATGTACCTAACCTTCACATGTCTTTTGACCACGGTGGAAACACAAACAACACAGGCTGAAGGAACCTTTAAGTTCCATGAAAAAGTAGTGCCTGGGTACTTTGGGTGGACACACAACTCAAGTTTTTTTCCGAGCAACCTCTCATGGGGATTAAGCAACAGAGCAGCAGAGCAGTGCAGTAAAAGTGAAACAATGTCGACATCTGTAGCTGTGCTGTATCGTCTGTCTGATATCTTTACACACATCTTAACTGGGGGAAAGTGGATTTAGAAGATGTGATTGGGTAATCGGATCTGACCTTCAAGAGCTAATCTAGCAGAGTGAAGCTGAGACTTGATTGGGTGCGGCCCGCTGATAAGGGGGTGTGAACGGATAGTCCTGCAGTGTCCCTGACAGACAGTCAGGCTTTTGTGATGGAAAAGGCCTTCTCCATCACAGCCAGTCCTGCCTATCTCAGCCGTCCCACCCTTCTCGCTTACTGCCCCCCCACCACCACAATCCTCACTCCCACCTCCACCTGCTTTCTTTCCCGTTCCCCTCGTATCCCCTCTTACAACCCATTCACCTCAGCTGTACCCCTCCCCACCTCACTCCCTTTTGTCCTTCTGTTGTCTTGTTCATGGTCAGATTACAGAGCAGGCCGCGCCAACACTGATCTATCGCACTTATTTCCTTACTTTTAATCAACAGTCCATGTTTGTGATTGTTATTCCCTTATTGTTGTGTTTTACTTTAGTTTAAACGCATGTTTAAGAATTTGTTTTGTTTGCAAACAAGACCCAGAATAGCTGTGTGAACATGAGCCCATGAACTAATGCAAAAAGACAAGTGCTTAGTGATTGTGTGTGTGAATGTTGCGTTTTTCAACAGCGTTGTCAATATGTTTTGTCCCTAATGAGGATCTTGCTACCACTCCTGACTGACTGAAAAAAGGCCCATGATTGTTACAAAAAAAAACGCGTTAGTTTAACTCATCTTTTCCTTATTTTCTGCCCCACTCCTTACGCTCCCCTTGTTGTTTTCCCTGACAGATGAAGCTGCTGAAAATGAAGATGGCTCGGAGGTCATCCCAGACTACAGCCAGCTCAGAGCGTCTTCAGCTAAAACACTCAGGAATCTGGAGGATGTCAATACCAAGCTCTATATTGGAACAGCGGTACATATTCCTACCAGTAAAATCAACATCAAGCAGAACTTAACTTCAGTGTAACTGCTGAATAAGATTAATGAGACGACCTTTTGAGAGTTTTCTTCTTATTAATAAATGAACAAAGACAAAGTCTGATCTTAAACCATTGGAAGAACCCACAAAAATCTGTTTTTAATCTGTCTATCATTCAGAATTGGGATTTTGTTAACAAAAGGTTGTGTAGGTTTATTCCATGATGATCCATAATGTGTATATTTTTGCTTCAAGAACGGAGAGATAGTTTACACTGACTGGAAACTGGAGAAGGATGACTTTGGACGGCTGCACAGTGAGTATTCTGGCTGGTTGTTATTAAAGCTAGTTGAAAGGAACATAAACCCTTTAAAAGAGAATTCAAGTATCCCGTTGATAGCTTCAGCTGGCAGCCGCGACATGTTTGCAATGACTGTCGTGTAATCCTTTGAGGCAACTCCAACTACCAAAGTTACGTGCACACACTTTGTCTGTGCCATTCACACGCCTATCTTGTTATTATAAGTGTTTGACAACATTACAGAAATAATTCCTTCACAGATACACCTTCTTGTTTAATAATAAGATCCTTTTTGTTACCAGAACGTAAGTCTCGTTCAAGTAGAAGTCTCGCTCTCAAATGGTAAAGTGAGTTGTTACAATTGTTGACTCATCTAGATTGGTCAAAAAAATCAGTTAAATATTCAATCATGACTTTGGAAATAATTCTTGCTGGCAGTTCTTCGAAGTAAACTCCAAACTCCTCTCTCAAACTCTGACTCACATTCCCACCGTCGTATTCCTGTAACAACTCACATCTCGCAAGATATTAGAACGAGACTTCTCCTTTGACGAAACCAGTGTTTTTGGTAACAAAACTGATCTTAATATTTAACAAAATTGTCTCTGTGTGTTGGAATTGTTTCCTTAATGTTGTCAGAATTAGACAGAATAACTACCTTAGCTGGTTAACACTTTTAATGGATGTAACTTTGACAGTTGAAGTTACCCATAAGGATTGCGTTGCAGGCATTGCAGCCATTGCCACTGCTGCTCGACTGATTCCAAAGCTTTTGGTAAGTACACTCCTCAAAATTAGGTAGTGATATTTGGATATGGGTACATATGTGCATGTGCATGGATATGCAATAAATGTCAAATGAAATGTGTTGCATTGTTTTTAGGGAGCAAAAATATTCACAAAATAAAAATTCAGATATGTCACAGAATAAACAATCAAGTGAAACACTAAAACATCCCTAACTAATTTTGAGTAGTGTAAACATAAGGCCCAGGTTTAAAAAAAACGGATTTCTTCTTTGTTGTAGCAGTTTGATGTCTTTAACAACCACTATCACTGTAAGGCAGCACTTTGGTAGTCATACTGAATGTAATCACTATCTTAATTAGTTGATACTCCTACATAGACCCACAGGGTTAACTGTTCCTTGTTTTGCATTTTCCTGTTAAAGTTCTTTTTGTTTTGTTTGTTTTTGTTTTACTGTCAAATATAATAGTGTTCATTCTCTTCCTGTCTCTCCTCTCTCACAGGTACCAAGCCTCTCCACTGCTTCAGTATCCATCAGGGGTTGGTGAATTCAGTACAGCGGTCGCCCTTCTTCAAAGATATTATTTTGACAACAGGAGGCTGTAACATCGCCGTCTGGAAGGAGGGAGTCATGGTAACAACACCCCTCGCCTCAACTACAGCAAAAAAAATCCCTGCAGACTGTTAAAATCAAACCAGACTGAATCAGTATAAAATTACAGAAATCACAGTTATCCAAACCCAGGGGTTCTCAAAGTGTGGTCCGTGGGCCAGTGGTGGCCCTCAGAAACATGTTGTTTGGCCCCCCGAACACATGGAATGCATGCATTATATTTTAACCATCTGCAGTCCATTACAATACTCTCACTTTCAATAGCCAACACTGGAGTGACTTGTAGAAAGTTTCTGGTTGCATAACGACTAGTGGCACCTCGCTTGTATGTCAGGAATTAAGTCCTGTCATCGATGCTAGTGCTGTTAGTTAAAGTGAGCGATTTCTGCAATTTAACGTGTAAGTGAGTTGGAAAAGTCAGCACGGAAAAAACGTTGTATGGTAGAGAAGAAAAGGGGGTCACAGGGAAACAGGGTGACAGTCAAAGTGATCTGCCTTATCTGCAAACAGGTGAATTTGATGCTTAACGAATTTAATGTTAGACACCAAGGATTTTCCTGTGCAACACTAAATCATATGCTGGCTCCCTAAATTGGCATTCAGTCATCAAAGCTAAAAGAGCCCCTGTTCTACACGTTTAACATAATCGATCCTTCAGTCCACCATGATGAACAACATGAGACTCAATTTATTGCATTTGAATCCACTGACTCTTATTTGACTTCTTGTAAACTATGACATCCAGGATGGCCCCATGCTCCTGTCATCAAGTTCTGAGCAGGATTGCACTGCGGCGTGTTGGTCCCTGTCCCGGCCAGCTGTTTTCTTCATTGGGAAAAAGGACGGCAGCATTGAGGTGTGGAACCTGCTGGAAAAGACCACTGAACCTACGCAGGTCCAAGAACACGTCACCAATTCAATGATTACCTGCATCAAAGCCTGCAGCGCCTCCCGTGAGTTCGACAGTAATATGCTTAACTTAATGACAATAGATGGAGGTAAGCCTGTCTTGAGTACTCTGCTATCAACACATAAGCTATATCAATCAAACTATATTTGTATTGCAGCTTTTGTACAGGCAAGTGCCATTAAAAGTGCTTTACAGATGACTGAAAAAAATGCTAATACATCCGTACAAAAGACAGTACAAATGTAACCAGTAAAACGTTTTGAGATTGAGCACATGAGAAATAAGAATTATGAAAAATGCCATAAAAGATAACAAAAACAATAGGGAATAAAATAGTTTAAAACATGACTACAATAAAATAAACGGTTAAAAAAATGGCCTTAAACATTTCACTGTATTCTCTTGCTGATAGAAAAAAAAAAAAAGTAAATGAAACTCATTTACTGGATTTTCTATTTTAACATACAGCTAAGCAGCATTTCTTGGCTGTGAGTGATGACCAAGGACTGGTCCGTGTATTAGAAATCCCAAAGACACTCTACGTTCCTTCCAAGAGTGAGGTAAGACAGGCCAAACACCTCCAGCGTACTCACTTTGAAGAAGATTATCAGATGTCTGTTTACTTATTAATTTGCAAAAAGAAATAATAATGTACAAATAGAGGCACTGCAGCATGTAAACACTAGTTACATTTATTTTTACTGCTTTAAAATTGAAATTGTGAGTTATTGTGTCATTATTCATGAGTTTATATAATGCCTGCCTTATATACGTCAGAACTGCTGACCTTCTCTTTTGTCTGTATGCAGAGTTTGAGTGTGAAGAAGTACTTTGAGCTGGAGGAAGACAATATGAAGGTTGTTTTGAAAGAGGAAGAACTGTGTGAAAAACAGAAGAAGGAAGCTGAGGAGCTCAAGAAGAGGACGGTGAGCTGTCGATAATGACTGTAGAAAGAGCAAACAGGCTTTATGCAGACGTTACAGTAGATTGTTTATGGAGGGGCAGCGATGGAGGAAGTAGTCAGATTCTTTACTTAAGGTACTAATGCTCCTGCATTGAAAATGTTACTTAAGTAAAAGTAAATATAATCAGGTAAATGTACTTAAGCTACAAAAAGTAAAAGCACTCTAAGCACAGTAAAAATGTGACTAAAAGTAAATGAAGAAGAACAGCAAATGTTCTAAAAGGTACCTCAAATCTGTACTCGAGTACAGCAGCAAACGTACTTAGTTACATTCCTCCACTCTTGTAAGGTTGTTTGTTAGGATCCTAATGATGATTACCCTCCCAACCATCAGTTCACTGTTGAAGTGGCCTTGAATGAGACTTTGTGTCCTCAGCTTCACTCAAACCTCGACGGTGTTGGCGAACAGTCCTCTGGACGTACAGTGAGGCCAACAGATGGTTTTAAAGTGTGTACACCAGTTCAAATATGACACTGGAAAAGCTGCAGAAGTCTCTTTTTCTTTTTTCGGTCTCCCTTATTTTCTTTCCTTCTCTCTCCCCTCATGTTTAATTCATTCAGATCATTATTTGATCCACACCGGGGACAGTGGAGTTATTGATAACCAAATCCTGGCAGTCTGTCTGCTATAGAAGCTAAATATTTTAGTGTCTTTTAAATGTTTAAATCTTAGACTGGATGGCTGATGTGAATGTAGATGACGCTTTGTTTTATTGTGGTCATCTAATGTTTGTTTATTAACGTTTTGAATATTCTCTTTATCAATCATGTATCATTATCTCGCTCTTACAAATCAGCCATAAATATCTCACATATGCTGGTAAGTTTACTTCCTGCCTTGGCCGTCACTTGACAAGGACAGTGGACCTCAGGAATTGAATGCAAAAAATACTGTATGATTACTGTTCTTCTCATGTCAGTGTGAAAGTGTGTGTAAATGAGTGTGTAACTGGGCACGTGCAGGATTGTCTGTGTTTGTGATGAAAAATCGAGTTACTTATTCAAAACAATTTAGCTAAAAAAATTGGTTTATGTTTCATGTTACTTCGATATGATCTCAACATTTCTGCTTTAAACAGGAAAATATCAGACTCTCAGTAGAGACGAGTTTTAAAATGCCCCATCACTGGCTATAGTTTGTTAATGATGATGATTCTTTTCTGGTTTGTCTCTTCAGGAGCCTGACAAGCCAACAAAGTCCCTGGATTTGAACAAAGAGGTTTACGTGACGGAATACAGCGATTTCCCATCGCTGAATGAATGCAACCTGAAGAGCATCGGCCTGTGGGTCGCTACGGCCGACACACCAGATACCTGATATTACACGTACACAAATGGTATTTTATGTTTTTTTAATAAATCTGGTACTCTTCTATAAAAACACTCAGGTTTGTATGTTCGTTGCTGTTTTCACAATATTTATATTTATTGAAATATAATATACAAAATACCTAGATGTAAAGAAAACACGTAACACAGAAAGCATTTTTGTCGTCAACATTCGGATCGTTTGTGGGGGTGGGGCTTCAGGGTCACCGATGGATTTTTCTCTCTTCCACCCATCTTCGATCTAGTTACTGGGTGATGCCGTCCATTAGCGCCCTCTTCTCCATCGCTCTCCCAGGAAACAGTCTGGAATAGCTCAAGGACCCGACCTTGGCTGGAAGTCATTTTATGGCTCTTTGATGTAATGAAATTGATCTGTTGTTATCAAAAGCTCCACTAATAAATTAATCAGTTTCGTAGTGCTCATATTGTACACTGTTGCTAAAGACATGTTTTGTGAAGAAGGAATTTAAAAGTCACAGACGACAGAAATAACTGTTAGTATCCAATCATAACTGAGAAATGGTAAAATTATGTAAACAGTATGTGTCTTGACCAAGGTAACAGTTCAAACAGCAGCAGTCTGTTAGAGTCAGTCGATTAAGGCCCAACTGTGTTTCAGTAAGGTGAACCTAAAATAATATGTACAACTTTCTTTAAATGGCCAAAGCTGCTCTAATCAACATTCCTAAATAAACAATCAACAAAGTGAGTGTGCGTCGGTAAAAGGATGACACAGAGTTATCGTCCAACTCTGAAGTTCCCTTTAGCTCTGTTAGCGTCTTTCAGTCCATTTCCTACGACCTGTATCTGTATTGTTTTGGTTGAGTGTAGGGTTATCACCATATCAGAGTTTCACTACACGATTATCGTGGCCTAAAGAATGTACGATAACGATATCATCGCAATTCTTATCTTTGTTTGTTTGTTTTTGAGTCACCAGCATCACCTGCTAATCGCCATAAAGTGCTGGCTAGCTGCTGTCCAATGGCTGGTGAGACTCAGCTGTTTTGACATTGCAGAGGACTGTATCTGAACGAGTGGCCTTGAGACTTAAGCAACAGGAACAAAGGGGTGGAGGAGTACTGTTTGCTCTGACAAGGAGCTCTGCAGTTAAAAACAGTCTGGTTTCCTCATTAATTTTCATTTACGCCACAAGTGAAACTTTTTTACTTCTGCACCTTGTTTACAACATTTATGAGAAGGCTGTTTTCCTCGCAGTGAGCACCTCTCCGGCTCCTTGGACTCCATTAGTTTCGCTCCTTCATGGGGATAGAATAAGGATGCCTCAGAGCGCCGGGTCCACCTCAGGTCAAGAGCAGCCCAGCAAACCTATAGTCACAACTGACAGCCGGTATCCTGCCAGAAAAGAGGCCGCAGGGACAGAGGGAGGGGGGTCGCTGCATAATATAGGGGCAGCTGTCTATTGCCAGGTTTTCACACTGTGTCTAAGATTCCTTAAAAGGGAAGAGAGAGGATTGGGAGAACAGATGAACAGCAATACAAATGTTTGAATGTTGGGTGAGAGGGGGAAGAGAAAGAAGAGATTGAGCTGATTCCCATCAACAGGAGTGAGCTCAACGTCACTCCGGCCATGACTCATTCACGTGGACGGTCCTGTCATGGAGAGGAGGGGGGTGGAGGAGGGTGAAGAATGGGCTGATGTGAGGGTGCACAGAGGCAGGCGTCCATATGGCCCCTGAGGCACCATCAAGGCCCGGGTGACAAAAAGGGGCCTCTGCTCTCCAGTCGTCCCCTCCTCGAACCTCTCTGGGAATCTGTTCTGCAGTCCCTCTCTCCTCTGCGGAGCCTCTCACTTTCTCCCAGGCCAGCTAAGGAATGTGCCTCCTGCAAACCAACACACACACGGGGAGTGTCTTCACCCTCCGTGGTTAGTTATTATTGTAATGGATGAGGCAAAGAATGTTGTGCAATTGAGAATGCTCGCATGCAACGTAAACACAACAGACAAATGTGGATACGTTTGCAGGCTGGGCTCGGCTGCTCAGCACTCTTTAATGTGTTGGGACAATGGCGAACAGCACAGCCATAAACCCAGTGACCCCCCTCCTGATGTCAGATTTTCCCCAGTTGATTTCTTCATCTAAGTCCAAGAGATTTCCCCAACATTAAAAGAAGTCTTTCACTAAGGGGGGTGTCTCCCTGCCGTCCACGTTTTATCACCAATTTCTCAAAAGTTTTCAAGCCAAATCCTGGGAAACAATGTGAGGCAGGTGCTGAGCAAGGAGGGGCTGTAAATCTGGCCTGGCGAATTAAGCCATTCCCTTGGCATTGTTCTGGCTGGCCCCTGAGCTGCTCCTGCTGGGGAGGGTGTTGGGTGGGGTGAGGTGGAGCGAAGCTCTGCTGCCTAAATCTCCCAACATGTTGGCGCCCTGCACATTTCACACATGGTCATCCCAAGTTGGACCCCAGCTGCAGGCAGAGAGGTGCAAGTCACACAAACATGCAGGAGAAGAAACTTGCTGCACGACAAATACAAGAACATTAAAAGTGGGAAATGAATAGCACATTGGAAAATAGAAACTGCAATTTGTCTGAAAACATATTTCCTCTTTCAATAAAGAATTCAATCAGCTGTGTTTCTTTGCTGTAAACGGTGAAGCTGTTTCCCTTTAAGACGTTTGAGAGGCTGGTGGTAGGTTTCATTAGTTGACCCTTGACCTCATAAGAGATCAGGTGACCAGGGCACTGCTCTGGAATGTTAACTCTTGACTCCTTTTCATTTTCTATTTTCAAAGCTCTTAAATGTTTGGATTCTTGTCATTTTACCAACCCTAACCCTAGTCTGCCTTTACAGGCTTTTTCTCACAGGCTTCTGTCGAGGGAACCAGGGCGATGCTAACCCCTGGGGGGATCATCCCTATGTTCCCCGGGTCCTATGTTCCCCGCTTTGTATGTGACCGGGGAACATAGGACCCTTTTTCTAAAAAAAGGGTCCCATGTTCCCCGCTGTTCACCCAAAGGGTCCTATGTTCCCCGCTGTGTATGTGTCCGAGGAACATAAGACCCTTTTTTAGAAAAAGGGTCCTATGTTCCCCGCTTTCCCCCAAAAGGGTTAGGGTTAGGGTTAGTTACTTAGGACCCTTTCTTAGAAAAAAGGTCCTATGTTCCCCGGCAACAGTGGGGAACATAGGACCTTTTTTTACAAAAAGGGTCAGTAGTTGTTGCTACGTTGAAATGAAAGCAACTGCTGGAGGTGGAGGTAGTTTCTCTGATCAGTGTTAGAGGTTTCATTGTGGGTTAAAAAAAAAAAAAAATCAACAATGGCGTTCTCATTTACCCCAAAATGCTATTACTTCAGGCAAACATGCACAAAAAAATAAGTAAAAAAGCATGTGCAAAAGCAATGCATACAATGGATTTATGTGTGACCTTCTTATAAAACAAACTTTATTTCAAGAAACATTTGCTTTCAATCGCTGTCTGTTGTTGTTGTCATCACTGAAGAAGTGTCAAAAAAACAGTTTGGAGTTTCCATGGTCATAAGAAAAGCCTGAAGGGTTTTCCATATGTTTGCTTTGATAGACTGATAGTTCAGATGACAGATCTGCTTCCTGGTCTGGGTTTATGCCAAGATATTGTATGAAAAAAATCTCAATGTTTAATGTGAATCATCCCCCAGACATGGCTGCTGATGGACTGAAATTACAGCACTTGAACCTGAATTCCTCTGGTAGACATATTGTGAGCATTTCCTCACTTAAGTGTCGTCTTTTGATGTAGATCTGGGGTTGAGTGAGAATCTTCTGTCTGAGAGTCCTTAAATAATAACAGTGTAGACTATTTTTGTGGAAGCGCTCAAGGATAATTTACTAGCTTTTTCCTGAACTGCACATCTCATTCATCATTAGTAGGTGGCAAAAGTAGAAGCAACAATCCCTTGGAAAAACACAAACAGTTTTACAGTTTTCCTGGGCTTTCAACCACGTCTCATGGTTTCCATCAGTGGATGGAACTGCTCAGAAAGCAAACTTGCTGATGAACACTGTCGAGCAGGAAGCTAGCAAGTAGACCTTGAGTCAAGTTTATTTTGTCAACCTATACTGTGAATTTTTTTGCCATGCTAGCGGCAACATTAGTCACTCTGTCTCGAAAATTATTGAATGGATTGCCATGAAATCTGGTACATCCCTGTCTGGATGAATTAACCTATATTTATTGTGATCTGTGACTTTCACATTTCAGTTGGACCAATATTCTGGTGGGAAAATATACTTGCAAATTAATGACACTCTCACCAGCCTCAGTGGTACTTTGTGTTTTGAGCTAATTAGCAATGTTAGCATGTGAACAATTACATGAAGACAGTGTACATGACAAACATACCTGCGTATCATTAGCAAGTGAGCATTGTCATTATGAGTTTGAAAGCATACTGACCTTAGCATTTATCTCAAAGCACTGCTGTGTCTAAGTACCTTACAGAGCTACTAGGGGATCATCCCTATGTTCCCCGGGTCCTATGTTCCCCGCTTTGTATGTGACCGGGGAACATAAGACCCTTTTTTAGAAAAAGGGTCCTATGTTCCCCGCTTTCCCCCAAAAGGGTTAGGGTTAGTTACTTAGGATCCTTTCTTAGAAAAAAGGTCCTATGTTCCCCGGCAACAGTGGGGAACATAGGACCTTTTTTTTCAAAAAGGGTCCTATGTTCCCCACTGTTGCCGGTTGATGAACAAACTGGGGACCTTTTTTGGGAAAAACGGGGAACATAGGACCCGGGGAACGTAGGACCCGGGGAACATAGGTACGCTCCCCTGACCAAGTACTGACTTCTCATCTTGTGACGATATCGGGAAAAACACTTGCCTGGTTCCTGGCCTAGAGCTTGATGAGAAGATCGATACCATTGACATAGTTGTTATTTGAAAATGAAGCTACTGCCAGCAGCCAGTTAGCTTATGGTGCATTCATGGGGTGTCAGATTAGAAGCAAACATTTTTACCTAAATGGGAAAATACGCATTAATGCGGAACTTGAAAACTATAATAACTAATTTTATGTCGGATGAGAGTCGGCCTAAATCTTTGGTGGACTCAGGGGTTACACCCCGCCTTTCCGAAACCCCCGCTGTTCCGAAAATAGACTTCCATTCATCGTAATGGCGGGGTTTCCCATTTTTTCTAAAGAACCCGCTATTCCGAAAAGGCTATTGGGGAAACCCTAACCCTAACCCTATTGGGAAGTAATTTGAAGTTGAAAGTCGGAACAGCGTGTTTTTGGGGGAGGGTCGGAACAGCGGTGTTTCGCAATGGAGGGGTTTCGGAATGGAAGGCTGTCCCCGGACTCAGGATATTTCAGGGGCAGGGGCGAAAAAGCCTAGTGGCCTAACTGTTTGGTTAATGGTTAGAAACATTTTACCAATTCATGCATTGCTTATCAATTCTTTTGCTCTAAATTTCTAAAATGCCGATGGGTTGTAACTGGGTTAGGGGGTTAACCCAGCTCGTCTTTCCCCTCTTTGTAGTTTTTGTGCAATGCTATGGTAACCAGCTGCTACATGTTGCTTCATATTTATCCTACAAGCATGAGTGGTATCGATCTTCTCATCTAAGGACGCACTCACACTAGGCAATCCGTACTGTGCTCAAGCACGGTATACTTTCTTAGCCCTGGCACGGTTGGAAGAGGTGTGCTTCGGCACTGGTGCGCAATGTGGACATGAAGCATAATCAAGAAATCCAGGAATGTGAGAGGGTGGTCTATGACCAAAACAACACAAAATAAGCCACAAAAGTCAGTACAGTCATGTTCTATGTGTTGTTCTCCATTGTGCCGCAACAGCGCTACGACATGATGACGTAGGTAACCGCGCTCAGGCCCGTGTTGTGGCCGGAACAATGTGAGTGCAGGGCAGCGGGGGACTGTGGAGGAGGGAAAGTCGTGCTTCGGCACAGTGCAGAGTAATTGTGCCAAGTGTGAGTGCGCCCTAACTCTCAGGAAGAAAGCAAATAAGTGTGTTTCCCAAAATAAGGAACTATTCCTTTAAGAAAAGAGCCTATCGTAGCTGGAAATCAGCATCATGGAGGCTTCTGAAGCAGCAGGTGAACTAGTTTTTACTGCTGACAGCTGGGGAGTGCTCTGCTGACAGGAGGCAGGCGATAGCATCCACTAAAATACCAACTGTGTCACTCCACTTCCTCTGTGAAGAACAAAGTTATCACCGCGCCTCATATCAGCATGATGTTACAGGCTGGTTGGAGGATCAATCGCTACAAAAGGTGTGCCACCTGCAAGTTTATCAAACCACGGGGGCCCAAATCTTCTCATTGAGGCCGACCACAGCTGCTGTCAGGGCCTCCTTTCAGTCTCACCTTTCACATTTTTGTCTCCTATCAAGCGGAGCAAACCCTCACCCTCATCCTGTCCTCACGCTGAAAGGAGATTGCTCTCGTCTGGAGGAGTGGGAGGGGGAGATGTGATGAGCAGCTTACCTCTAGGAGGGATTAGCCTTATTAAAATGAAATAGTCTAGTCCTGAGTGACAGAGCAATGGAGGTGGAGGAGGGACGAGGCGGGGAGGACAGAGGAGAGGGGCCTACGTTGTGTGAGGCCCGGCCCCCGAGGATCTGAAGCGCCGCTCCTCTGTGTTCTCCTTCCCTCCATTCTTCACTTTCACCTCTCGCTCTCTCCTCATCTTCTCCCCCCTTACCTCTGGTCTGCTCTCTCATCAGCGCCGCGGTCCAGAACAGGCCGATCTGTCAGCGGCGCGTCAAGAGCTCTGCCCCGAGGCCCTCAGATGGGCTGCCAAGTACAGGGGCTGGATCGTAAGGGAACAAAAGACCCCCAAAAAACACATCAGAAGGGCTGGGACCTGGGTAAAATGTGTTTAATAGCCGTCCTATTGAAGGGCACTGCATGTATGGAATGTGTGCCCAGGGTCACTGCGTAGAGGTTCCCAGCAATTACCCAGGCTTAGCTCGCCATGTTTATAAGGAGTAAATGGTAGTATGTACTGGAGGACATTCACCAACCTGAGCCTCTGTGAACACATCCAGTGAAAGACGTACAAAAGGACTGAACATGCTGAATATGACTTTGTGATTTGTACCTAATGACATGTACACTGTAGTAATCCTTGTCATGAGCATAAAGCCATGTTTGGATCAGAAGACCAGAGTGCACGCCGTGTTGTTGTCATGCGTTGAGCCTGAGTGAGTACATAGATCACACTTCTTCCTCTGGAGACAACAAGGAAGATATTAAAGCCTCTGAAAACTAGGTTTCTCTGCATCGTTAAATAGTCATGACTAACTAAATAAAGTTAGAGTTGGTCTAAACAAAAACATCTTTGCTTATTATTTATTGAGTTGAACTGTCATAAGCTGAGCTAATTTGCTTCATCTGGCCTGTGTGGGGTTGTTTTCATTCACTTTGATTGACAGTGGATAACCAACATAAGCAAACAACCTACCGACTGTCGTCAGATATTGATTTAAACATCAAGTCTTAAAAAATATTTTTAACTGACTCGGCCCCTTCAAACCAGTGAGAAGAGCACCGAAAAAAAGTGGAAAGCAGAGAAGAAATAAGCCAAACTATTCTACATTTGGTGGGAAAATTGTAGGATTGCTCAGACAGAAGAAAAATGTTTTTAGCACCTTCAAAACAATATGTTACGTTTATGGGATGCTGGCATCTTGGTCAACATAGCTGCTTAGTGATGAGAACTACATCGTCTCGCTCAACACACGTCATACTGACACCTGCAGTTATGTGAAAGTAGAGTTGAGCTCATATACAGGGCCGACTCTACAATGTTTAAGTTACGGGTTTTGGTAAACGTTCAATGAGACAGCGTCACTAACACGACTATTAGTTGTGTAGTCTTCAAAATTAAGTATTTTCAGTTTATATTTCATTAGTTTTATGACAAACTGAGACTTTCTCAAGTTGTAGAATTATCCTTTATATTGACAAACATCATATGTGTAGTTCATGGCACAGTACACGCAGGATCAAAAAGTTATTGGCCTCTCTCCATTCGCAGTTTTTCCAAAATAAGGTCCCATGAGGCGAATCGGAAGAGGCGTGACTTCGGCTCTCTCCTCGTAGCCACCACTCTAAGCTGCAGTAAGACCAGCAAATATTTCTGGTGTCCATGAATCAGCAGCTGAGCTCAACCAGACAGCTAGTCTTTTTAGTGAATACAGTTTTCTTGTTACGATTCTAATTTTTCACCAAGCATCACCTTTGAAAACGGTCTCTAGTTTTTTTTCTGATTTGTAATCACTAGATTTAAATTTCTCATCAAGACATAAGGCAAACTAATGACTTCAGCCTTTAGTTGAAGTGTGTTTAGCTTACTGCCTACAAGTAGGCCTCGCTGTGCAGCTACGTGCGTCAGGGCAGTTAAAGGAGGTTAGAGGATGTCGCTTATGGCCAAAATTTGAATATATCATATTGGACCTACAAGTCATGTTGTGGGCAGAAATATTAGTCACAAATTTCCCTTTTTGAAAGAAATGAGCCAGGAAGCTGAAGTATCCCAGTAGTCCACTGTTGTCATCAGCACAACTTACAGACCTTCTCACTCGGAGCACTTTAATGGGCTACCAAAAAAACTGCAAGGGCCAATCAGGAGGAAGGTGTTCAGAGGTGGAAGGTGTTTTCAATGAACTCATCAACTAACTGTGATCAAGAGCCGTCTAGTGATTTATCAGTGTTTGGGTTGTAAGACTGCTCACCTTGGCTGCACACACCTGATACCACTTCTTGTTAAACGTGTTTAACGTGCACAACATAAAAATAACAGGCTTTTGGGGGATTTTTCTGCCCTTATTTACTTAGGATGTGCTGTAACAAAATAAATCAAGATATTCCAGTGTAGTATCACCGACAGCTTGACTTTAATGTCGCACGTGTCATGATTTGAAATGTCTGCTGTGACGTCTCATAGCTCAGCTCTTACTGTCACAGTTAACACCACACTATAATGGAAAAAAAGTCTGAAACAAAGACTGTGTTTGTGGTTGGCTGGTTGACTTGCAGCCGTGATACTGACTCAAAGGTCAGCAGAGAGATTAAGGGAACAGAGGAGAGAAGACGACGGGGAGAAAAGGTCTGGTTTCACATGCAGGTGGCTGTCAAGGATGTTTACCTAAAGAGACCCATATCTCCTCTCTCTCCCAAATTAGAAATGAACAAAAGTTTAGTTCAGTTCACTCGGGCAGACGGCCTGATATCAAGTGGCGACCCTGACTGTCCAAACAGGCTCCGTGTTATTATGTCTACCTCTGTCTTCATATGGGATTTCACTCTTGCTTTTATTGGGGCTGAGAGCTGCTCTGCAAGTCAAACACGGACAAAGTGCTTTTAAAACGGCCACTTGGAACGATTACAGTCGGCACCTGAGTCCAAACATAAAACCTATTTTCCAGATGTTTGAAGATAGAATATAAAATGTCGAGATCATTTTACATCTCGAGCGACCGAAAATAACTGCAGACTGCATCTGAAAGGAACAAATCCTAAACATTTTTACAATGTCAGAGAAATATTTGGCTCCATCTCCACGAAAAATTCCACTCTGACTGTTTATGAGAGTTTAGTGCAGGTACGTATTTTTTCCTTGACCTCAGCGGGGGTATAAAACAAGGCTGCAGGCTGCAGACAGGTATGTGTACATTCTGTACCCTGGAGCTCTCTCATACCTGTTCAAGGCAGCCTTAAAACATGATATGAACCTACAGTAGTGACATCAAACACGGCATAAAACCATTTAGTGCTGAAAGGCCCACGGCTGCTCTGACTTCTCATGCTAACTGCCAGAGATGTGTATCACCTCAGCTGGAGCCGCTTGGGCGCAATTTTCATGGTCCTGATTTCAGATCTCATTTTGGAAAAAAAATACTTAACTGTTTCAGCAAACTGCTCTGGGGTCTACCTGTGGGACACACTCAGTTCTGCCGGTCATGTTGGTTTTTGGGAGCCACAGTGAAAACGCAGCCTCCCAGCAGTGGATTTTACTGGATGGCTAAATGCAGCTGCATCCTGGGAATGTCCCTGAAGCTGAAAGTCATTCTGGGAGATTCCCACAAGCCAACAAGGGCAATTCCCTGACTTATTTTATCTGTTTTCTCTCTGAAGCTGTGTCACAACGCTCCCACAGCAAAAGAATCTGCAAAAGAAACACAGGAGTCCAGTTTGCTGAAGTTAAGGTCATCTTTTGTCAGCTGCTTTTCATAAAACAAAGACGGTGTTTAGAATAGGTCGGGAGAGTGCGGCTGCAGGGTCGAGTATTATGACGACTGGGCCACATGCAGCATATTTCATGTTTTTATATGTTTATGTGAATGAAACCAGGCTTGTTCGTGTGCGTGGGAGTGAGAGGATGTTAACTGTGCGCTAAAACTGTGTGTAAACTCAGATATTTTGGTATTTTAGGCACAGAAATTATTTTTTTTCCTTTTTATTTCTGTTTAGACAGCTGCACAATCAAATCTGTGAAATCCTGTTTCAGTGTTAGTGAAGCTTTGTGTGTTTTAGTTCTGGGTAGCTGTGGTCATTCAGTTTATGTCAGTGTCAGTGTTACAGAAGAGTGATCTTCCATCTAAAACCTTGATTTTGTTTGAAGTACTAACAACGTAGTAAAAATAAGGAAATGTCTCTGAGATGAAAGCTTAATTACACCATTGTCAGATTATATGAGTCCAGGAGCCATTACATTTCTTTGTCTGGCAAAAAAGACACACAGTCCACAGATGAATGTAAAATAATATACTTTATTATGACCATACATTTCTCAGGATCAATACAAAGCACTTCTCTGTTTTGTTTAGTGATGCTTTCAATGTGACATTTTCTCTCCAAAGGACAAAGAGGTGAAGACAGGAAGATTAACCATGTTAGATGTACACATAAAAAATTATGCATGTGGTTTGCTGATATAATCTGCGACAGAGAGGTAAGAAGGTGAGAGGATGCTAAAACAGACAGGAAGAGTAACAAGTGTGTTAAACCAGCCACAGCTGAGGAAATCTTTCTTTTTTATCATGACTTTTATATTTTCTCATAAAAACATCTCAGTCAAATTGGATCTTTGAAGAGTTTGCAGGCAGGAATTCACATTAGCATCTGAAGAAATTCAAATTATATAATATATTCTATATGAGATCAAAGTACATGTTTGTTTCTATACTGTGAATGAGGCCCTGGTTCTGTTTGTGTTGGCCGGGCAGACAGATGGTTTAAAAGCTGAAACCCACAGGACTGTGAACAAATACCATGCAGAAGGGTGAGGGGATGAAGCGAAGAGTATATAAATAAGAAAAGCTAATTCTTCACCAAATGTCCATCTTACCAGGTAAATCCTTTTTCAAGCCAAGCCCCATTTCTCATTCTTTAAAAAAGTGTTCAATTCTGCAGCTGGGTTTCACTTTTCAGTTCATCCTCTAGAATAAAACATTTGATTAAAGATTCTGGAAACATGCTCATTTGGTAAGACTGAAAATATCTTCTCCAATTGTCATATTAAAATGTTTAAAACAAGACAATGAGTGAATATCCTGTGTATTCACAGCAAAAACATACAATTTGCAAGATAGAGCACAGCGGCGAGCTGAACCCCTGTCCGCCTTTAAGTCCTCTGGAGAAAAAACCTTGACCGATGCAGCCATCTGTCTATTGAAGGAACAGGGTGACGAACAAACGAGCATACATTGCAAAATAAGTCTTTTTACACATAAATATCAGATACAAAGGCAGATGAGAAGGAGCCTTGTTTATGTCAGTAAAGCTTTTGACCATGCAACGTTCAGTACCTTAAAAATAAAAAACACCAAAAAACACAGCTTAGTCCACCAGAGACACGAAACAATGTCAAATATATACACAATACGATAAAAATAACAATATCACTTTGTCTGCAAGAGCACGATTTTATCATATATTTTACAGCTAGAGTTGTACCATTAGTCCAGCACATTAAGATGTGTACAGGTAGCTTGAGGGGAGGAAAAAAGCGAACTATTGCTACAAGTCAACACTACACGAGGTCATCAGAAGTATTTAAATACGCCATTGAAATAGAAGCTGTAAAAATAATATACTCCGAATACATTTATATAATTATATACATATACATATAGGTTAAATACTGATCATTCTGAATCCCTGGATTGCTGAAAACGTCCTTTGTCGATTTAGGCAGCTAGCTAAGTCGTACTAACTGAGGCCCTCCGCTAACATCTTCCACTGCTGCGCCGAACATTGTGCTTCACATTTGGGCTGTTTCACGGTTTTGCCAAAAAAGCTATGAAAAGCAGAAAGGTGACTGGTTGGTGGTTTTTAAAGTACTAGTTCGACATCTTGAGGAAATTCTCTTTAATTAGCTTTTTTGCCGAGAGGTAGATGAGGAGATTGACACCACTCTCACGTTAGCTTATCTAAAGTATAGCGTGATGACCGTGTACAACCAAACAGATGAAACAAATCAGAGTGAATCAGAAGTTGCTAAGCTAACTATCTTCTAGCTAGGGATGAGCAAGCACACCGTTATCCATATCTGTATCAATTTACCCAACTAAGTTATCTGTATTACTGTCCATACTTGAAATGGTCGTGACTTAAACGGGAAGTGAGCGTTTGCTGACATCAGAAGTGGCCGTGGCTAACCAGATTTATTCCAAAGCTATTTACACAACATGCTCAAAATTGAGCTTCAGATCAATGTTTTGGATCATAAGCGAAATATTTACAGAAGTTTTTTATGAACTTGAATAATAATAAACTTCAGTCAGTTAGCCTACCCAACGGATACGGATACTGACACATTTTATTTGGATTATACTTGCATCTGTAAAAAGTACATTATCTGTATGATACTCCTTTCAGCCAAATAATCGCTCAACCCCGCATCTAACTCTAGCTTCATATTTAGCACACAGACATGAGACTGGTCTGAATATTCTCATCTCCTGTAACTCTCAGCAACAAAGTGAATAAGTGAACTTCTCAAAATGTTGGACAATTCTGAAGCCACATGAAACACAGCTTCTCTGTTTTTAGTTGCCTTTTTCAGATAATATAAATCAGCTTTCTGTTGAGTTGTATTACCCTTATCTTACATTTAACTCTAATAGATGTGCAGTATCAAACAATGCTGAAAGTAAATACATGTCAAGCCATATTTTTTCATATTGATCTCTAAGAGGAGGTTTCAGTGGCGGCTCTTCCTCCTCAATTCAGTCCAGTCAATATTATTTTTTTTTTACTGCATGAAATATTATGACAATCTACTAAACTACTGCCTGCCTCATAAGTGCATTATTGTTGTACAACATTTAGTGTTTCATACCTCAATAGAAAAGCTCTCTGCTGCCTTGAAAAGGAAATCCACTCTCAAACAGAATGTACTTATGTTCCTCCCATGATCTTGGTTTAAATGCTTGAAAATAGACGGTAAGAGTCAGAAAACAATGTTTCCCATTCAGCTTTAGAGACTAATGTTCCTGCCAATAATAGAAGGGTCCATTTAAATACTGGAACATATTTCTTCCACTGCCAAAAGTGATAGATGGCTGGCTTTGACTGCAAGACCAAAAACTTGGATTTGTTTCCTTTGTACATTTTGTATTAATTTAATTACTTAATTCTATATTTTTGTTGGAAACCAATTCCTAATTGAAAGACAGAGTGCATCCCAGATTTTTTTCCTACTACCGCAAAGATGTGGAAGAGTCCAAATTTCAAATGCTGCTTTAGAAGACTGCCAAAAAAAAGTACTTGGGGGAACTCTGGAAGCACTGGGACGCTTTGGTCGGTTTTAATAAGTGAAGAAATACATCAGTAACTTTCCATCTACAAATGTTGGATCAGTATCACCGATTAAAAGCTTGCACGAGGTGATCCTGTAAGTTGCAAACGCTGAATCAAGATCATACGAGGGGAGACATTTTATTTCAGGGTGGATTTTCCTCTTGACGTACCACCTTCACACAATTAAGGCACCTTTTAAACCCCTGAGGGGTCAATGGGTTCTTCTAATAAGAAGAGAAGCAACAATAACAACATGGAACACAGAACCGGACTGAAACAAACTGACAACAGCAACATAAAGTAAGACAGTCGACAAAATAAAAGGAAAATAAAAACATTACGGAATGTCTATGGGTAAGGTACAAATGCCAGAAGTGCCCCGTTACATTTCTTCTCATCTCATCGTTTAGGTTCGTACAGCAGCACCACGAAACGCTGTCATGTCAACGTCACAGGATCACAGGATGGAAACACTGTTGCTGAATCCTGAAGCACCTCAATCGGTGAAGAAGCTCTTCCCCGAACCTCATCAGGCTTTATGAGTGTGTGAGTGGAGAGGTGTGTGTGTAGGAGTCAGTATCCGACGTTGAGCTTGTTCTTGTTGAGCTCTCTCTCCAGGTTTCCTATCAGAGTGTCGATGCTCTCCTGCAGGTCTCTCAGGTTGACCCTGTTGCTCAGCACGGGGCTGATATCCTGGATCTTCATGTACGCCTGGTAGGTGTGCTCTTTGGGCAGACGAGGGGGAAGGATGTGGTCGCACACCCTCTCCTCCTCCTCTTCCTCCTCCTCCTCCTCCTCCTCATCCTTGTCCTCTAATGGCTGCCCATTGCCAGAACTATCACTCTCTACTTGTTTCTCCTCCTCCTCTTCCTCCTTTTCCCCCTCCTTCACCGCCTCGTCTCTCTGAGGTTGCTCCAGCTCGGCAGGTTCAGACGCAGGGCTCGCTACCCTCTGCCCTTCATCTTCCTCTGCGTCCTCAGGCTTCTCCTTCCCCTCCTCAGCTGCCTCTGTATCCTCGGAGGGCACGTCATCATAGTCCGCCTCCTCTTTGCTGGGAGGGAGCAGGATGTCACAGGGGAAGTAGCTCTCGCCGCAGCCGCTCCAGTCGCCGGCGTAGCGGTTGCTGGGGCTGTCCAGGCGTCCCGGTCTAGGCCGCAGAACTCCTGCCATTTCCGCATCAGTGAGGTTCAGGACCTGGGGGCGCTCTTTTCTCCGCCGTAACGGAGGAGCTGATATCAGGTCAGATGAGGCCGGAGCCAAAGAGGCTGCAGTGGGCTGAGAGGAGTACTGGCCGTGTGGGTCCACAACTGGAGGAGAAAACAGCAAGAGAGACAACAGATGGAGAGTTAGTCCGATGTATTCAGGTCATTTGAAGAGTCTTAAGGTAATGGTTCGACATTTTGGGAAATATGTTTATTTGCTTTTTTGCAAAAAAATACGTACAGCACATTAAATATGCTTAGCTTAGCTTAGCATAGAGACTGGTAAAAGGGGGAAACAGCTAGAAGCGCTATTAGGTGAATATTTTGCAGTCGCCTCCAGTCAAAAATGTGTTTTTCTTCTCGCTCCTACAGTCGACTGTTTGAGCTTCTGTGTAGAATGATGTATGTGCAGACTTTGACACTAAAAGGTTGTTTTCACAGACGGGCTCATGAGCATGATTTGTGACATACCAAATAGTCTGGAAGCCAACAGTGGTCCAATATTCAGCAAACACAAGTGTGATTTATTTTTAAATAAAACAATGTGTATATACATATATTCAGGAGTTTTTAATCAGGGAGAAATAGGTGCCATTTAAAGGATTTTAATGTGGTAATTATACATTTCCCCCCCTGCAGAACCATGTCAGACACATATTAGAGAATTTGTATGTGTCTTAATACATGTGTGGAGGGGATCTTTATTTTTAAGAATATTTCCCAAAATGACAAAATGTTTTTGTAAGTGTTAGTTCACCTAAATTACGAAGAAAAAAAACCTTTTCTTATATATCACTAGTGGTATCTAGCAACGTAGAGATATTTTTTTGCCCAAGCTTTTATAAATCAATCTCAATCTCTGTCCTTTTGATGACAAAATACACATTTAGCCCAAATGAGTCTAGATATCAATCTTTTACTATGAGAAAAACTGAAACAATCTGCAGATCCAGGTACCATTAGGAGTAACTGACAAAATATGACTTTTTGTAGTTTGTGTGAACTGACCCTTTATCCCCCTTTTGTAACGTCATGATCAATATGACATTTTAAAAACATGCCTTGAAAATAACAACCATTGTAAAAAGGGCAACTAAAACATGTAGATAAGTGAACAAGAAGTTAATTAAACTGTGGGAGCCTGATAAATAATTCAAACGTGATCATGCCATGCTGTGCTCAAAGTCAGACACACACATGCTGAAGTCACACCACCACACTCTGTGACTCTGATGCCATCCTTCTGCACTGTTTGTTATCACCTGTTGACTAAACCAAACTTAAAAATTAACTAAACTGAAACCTTGTTTGGGCAAGAATCATCTGACTGTGCCACCAAAAACAGGAAACAGTGAGCACTCCACCACAACCAGCACAGTCCGGTTACCTGTCTGTCTTTATCTGTGTGTACCTACACTTGTTGACACCGCTAGCTCTCGCTTACTGGATAGGAGAGGAACAAAAAAAAAAAAAGTTAAAGGTTTGAGGCTGCAGGTCACGCACAGTACAAGAGGAAATCAACACTGAACTTTAGTTTGTTTTGGAAGCTTCAGATGTTCTCCTTCCATGCCTTAAACCAAAAATAATGAATTATGAACCGTGTTGACTCCATTCCATTCATGAAGAGTGGCAATTGCAGATTCAGTATTTATGCGCGGCGGTTGCACGCCTTGCAACTCTCCTCGAGGCGAGAGACTCGAGCAATTATCACCTTAAAACAAACAGAAATTATCCTCCTCTAAGAGGCAACGTGTCATTTAATCTCAGACATGATTCACTGGAGTTATTAGCCGTCAGCAGAAAAAATGAGGACAGGAAGCAGACGAAAATACTGCACCTTGTGTCACAACGGGCAAAAATGTGTTTGTAAAATGTAAAGTGTTATCCCTGCACGTGATAACAAGACACAAACGAATGCTCGCGCACCACAATCACACACGTTCCCCTCTTCTTCCTGTCATTCTGTTTGTGTAACCATTTGTTTCACCCAAATTGTAAGGAGCTGCAATTTTTTGATAAAAAGTGTGACACTGAGCTTTATAATGAAGTCCTGCAGAGATGCTGCGGCAAACAAATCTTGTTCTCCAGATGTTTGTTTGGTACAGACTCCAACATATGTCACATCATTGTGATTTTAATAGTTTTTTTTCAGTTATGTTGAAAACTGTGAAGCGAAATAAACATATGAAGTGATTGTGAATCATACCGCAACAGACCATATTCCTCTGACGTCACACTCGGAGTGGGAAGCTTGAATGCTGGGATAATGTTATGCTGCTGCGTTCCAGCTGGTTAGTTTGGTTAGTTATCGTTGATTACATCCAGAGCATTTCACTTCCAGGCTTAAATAAATGTGTACAAGGTGTGTGTTTTATTTTAAAGGTGCTCTACGTAAGTATATCACCAGAGTAACTGCTAACTGCTGCTAACTGTACTCGGTTTCTCCATCCATGATTGTTAGCTTGCTGTTTGCTTGTTAGTTCAGATAGCCATGCTGGTGTTTACACTGCCAGCTATGGACCGCTGGGAGAAAGAGGTTTTCAGGCCTGGGGCTAGCTGGTTAGCATGCTAATTTCAGTAGATAGGCCTATCTCTTCGACGCACTTGATACATGGATGTCTTTTAGCTACACAACGTCACAGCTTTTGTGTTTTCAACTAAAAAATTCTCACATATTGCTCCTTCAAGCCTTTCCTATCATACCGTGTAGCATATCAAGTGGTAATGTTAGCTAGGAAGGGGTTGAATGCCAACGTTAGTAGTTGTCTAACTGAAGCTAATGGGTCGTCATGAGGCAGTGAAATGATAATGAAATGAAAGGCAATATTAACTCTAAAAAATCATGGGTTATCAAACATGTTGTTTTACCTGGAAATATGACCAGAGTTTCACTATCCATCATGTTTTCAGTTACTCATCAGTCGGAAAGTGGCGAAATGATAACAAAACCTAGAGCATGATGTCAGAGGAAAATGGCTGCCGTGTGAATACTGGCCAAAATAATCCCAATATGGTTTTTTTTGTAATTCCATGTGCAGCTCTTCAGTTACGACATTATTCACACTGGACACCTCCTCGGCCTCTTCATAACACATGATGCTCATGCTCTCTCACACTTCCTGTCAATAGTGTCAGTAGATGCCTGGAGTCCTTGCACTTGCCCGGAGACATGCACACTTGAGGGCTGCCTGCGTAACAATGCCTGGGAGGTATGTGCGTGAGAAGTGTGAAGAGGCGTCTGAAAATATCCCATAATGGTTGTGAAATGTTAGGGTGAAGCTTCGGGGGCCGAGGGCTAAGGTTAAGCCTGGAATGTCTTTAATTACAGTCCAGGCGTCCTCTGTGCTGTGGGGATGCGGGCAGAATGGAGATGCCACTGAGGGTGTAAACAAAGGCTTGAGCCTGGACTGACAGGTATGTCAGGGTTATTAAAGGTCATTACAGGCACTAGGTGGGTGACATCAGCCAGACACAGGAGAGCAGATTAAAACCATTTTCTTCAGACTACTTGACCCCATCGCCCTCTGTCATTGTCTGCATGTACGCTCTATCCTCTTGAATATCTTTGCACTTTTCTGTGTTTATCTTTTGAAATTCCACTTGTACTTCACCCAGGCTACCTGCAATTATGGGATTCACATATGCTGACTTATTCAGTTGCTACACTCAGTTTCCCCTCTCCGCATGTCTCCTCCTATAGTTGATGTAAAGGAGGGCGGAGGGTGCTCGACGTCAGCGGTTTACACAGGATTGGTTCAATGTGGGAGTCTGAGGATGCAGTTAAACTTAGAGGTCAGACCAGACACAGTCAGTGAGTCTTCAGACGTCAATCAGCAGATCTGGTTAAAGCTGCAGGTCACAAGCTCCAAAGATCTGTCCGTCCAGTGTGATGTTAGGAATGTTAGGATTTTTTTAAATACAACGTGTCCGGAGGCAAACTGACGATGAGATGAAGGCCAGAGAAAATCATTGCACTACTTTCGTATGATTAAGACAAAGTAAGAGAGCTTTGTTTTTGAGTGACCGTGAATATTTAAAATTGTATTATGGATTTTCATACAAGCTCATAACCTTAAAGGGACAGTTCAGCATAATACAAAATACATACTTTTCCTTTCACCTGTAGTGCTTTTTATCTAGATTGTTTTGAAGATGTCTGTGTTCTCTGGAATATAAAGGAGGTACATGGCTTGCGGCGCTCAAAAAACCCCAAAAAAAATACATTTGAAAGGCTAAACAGCAATGCCTCTTTCCAGAAATAATAACACAGTTCCTGGAGATAATCCACAGACCTTGTTGTGGGCAGTTTTATGTAAGAGCTTTTTTCTTTCGGTGCAGAGGGAAGCAGCATCTATTCAAGGCTACGGCTGCATCCAAATGTCTGGACTTCACTGGTCTTGCAGACCGTTTGTGTGTGTCTTCCCAAACAATTAATTCAGTGCACAAGGGCCCTAAAACAGACTTGACAGACTGATTTAATTACCCAAAATTCATTGCAACATGGAAGTGAAGTAAAATAACCTATTATGAATGTGTAAAGCGATTACTTTATTAAAAAGTTACTTGAATCATGTAGGCCAGACATAATATTCTTCCACATCATGATACGCAGAAGTACAGGCTATAAATGTAATCAAATGCACTTTATTGTTGTAGTCTTTAGGCCTGTCTATCAGTCAGTGAGTCTTAAGCCCTCACAGACTCGACGTGATGACAGTGAACATGTCACAGGACGTACGACTGAAGAGAGTGGACATTTGGATTCAGCCAAGCTAACTGAGCTAACTGAGCTACCTAACATTACAGCTCAGTTGAGGAGGAAGCCTTTATTTAATCCATGAGTGAGTGCATGCTTTCTTCTGCACGGCGATGCAGTTGGCGGGTGTAGTTTGACAGAAACAAAATAGTTCCTTCAAGAAACTGCTCACAACAAGGTCTGTAGATCATATTGAGTAACCTGGTCATGATTTCTGGAAAGAGACATTGCTGTAGAGTTTTTAAAATATATTTTTGTGTGCTTTAAGCAACAAAAGCTGATTGCAATCTAGTCCAACCTAGTCTAGAGAAGGAAGATATCTCTACGGGTGATATCTCCAACACTCAGCAACTCACAACAAAACAATCTAAACAGCACAAAAATGTGCTTTTGGATTTGGATAAACTGCCCCTTTAATGTTAATGTGAAAATGCTAATGACCCACAGAAGAAAATGCTTTTTTTTTTCAGCTGAGGTTTGAAAAGGCAACCTGCCAACTACTACAACAGTAATGAGGTTATGTAACAGTAATGGATTTTCATACAGTCTTTGTAATGTTTTGTTTTAGTCTTCTACAGCGGCCGAGATTAACTGCACTCCAGCAGCAACTGAACGGCTCACACACTGATTAGAGACGAGGTGAACACAACATTTAAAAAATTAAACACCTCAGGTTGAAAAATATCCAAGTAGTTGCTGTGACTAATACAAATCCCCCCCCTCCGCCTGCAGCTCTTCTTCATCGCTCTCCCTCCTCAATGATCTTTGGGTCCCTTCATATCTCACACTGAGCAGACAGGTGCAGCTGCAGAGAACAGCTGTGCAGACAGACAGATGACCTGCTCAGAGAGAAGCCGGTGCTGGGTATCTGTCTGGTTTCTGTCCTTGGTTGGTGATTTATCTAAAGACGGTGGGCCACGCCTCAGAGGTTTGGTTTACATTGGGGCTTACTGGCTTGGCTATGATTGGCTCAGTCTGCCATGATGAAGCACTCTGTGGAGAGTTTCATCTCAGCAGCCCACAGATGGTGGCCAACGGCTATCAGAGCTGTAGTTATGCCAGTGGTGGGTAACCTCAAGGATCAAAGCAGCGCAGGCCTTTAACAGCCCTTTGTAGAGCTGAACCGCAGAGCTGGCATGGATTTGTACCCCAGAGTAGGCAGAGCTAGAGGCTCCTACAAACTTACTTTAAAAAAATTATGTGTTTCAAACCAAAAAACCTGCAAATCTTTATCTAAAAATGACATTTATTTACTAATTTCAAAGAGAAAGATGAAACAAGCCCTCACCTGGCCAGAGCTGGAGCAGGTAGTGCAGGACCTCGATGTGTTTTTTGAAGTGCAGCGCGCTGGCCAGCTCCTCAGAGTCGATGAAGACTCGGTTGGTGTGGCAGGACGCCTCCTGACGCTGGCTGAGCAGCACCGGGCCGAAACACACCGCCAGGTTCTGACACGTCATCTTGTTCACTTCCTGGTAGGACGCTACCAACTTTAGGTGGTCGAGGAGCCTCCGCAGTGTCACCTGTTGTACACACACACACACACACACACACACACACATACACACACACACACACACACACACACACACACACACACAGCAGGCACACAAACAAATCAGACATGTTATTATTATGATTAGTAGTTGTAGTAGTACCGCTGGCAGCAGCAGAGCTTCACTACAAAATCTGTTTTATCAGGCTGTTTTCAGCAGTCAGAGTCTATATTCTTGTACACTGGGCTGTTCTGAATACTGCTTTCATCTACCATGAGTGTCAGCTGGCTCTCATGTTTGGCATGGTTGTAGCCAAGAGGGTTATTTTAAGGGAATGGAAATCCTCATTGACTCCTTGCTATAGTAAATGGCTCAATGATATGATTTGCTGTATATACCTTTAAGAGATAAGGTACTCTGTCTGTCTAGTTTTCAAAGATTTGGGGATCCTCTTTGGATTATATCAGGAGGCAGGGTGTCGAAGTAGTGCATTTATTCGTGTCTTAAAAAACACCTGGTGACTGTTCTTGGTTTCCTCTGGCTCCCAAAAACTCTATTCTACTGCCTGTTCAGCTTCATTTTGTATGTCTGTCCAATTTCTTTACACTATTGTAATTTGCCTCATATATTCTTGCCTTTGTTTCTGGGTAGTCGGGTTGGGGAGGCTTAGTCTCAGTGTTGATGAAGGTTCTCAGTCATCCAGGTCATGGTAAATCTAAGTGCTGTATCGTAGGCAACTGGATTTGCTTCAGAAACAAGTCCAGTTGCCTACGATACAGCGCTTAGATTTAGTCTCAGTGTTTTTTCTGTTTTTGTCATTTAAGCCACATTTTCCGTATCAGAAGCTAAAATATTTTTTTAAAAAAGAGCAATAATTCTCAGTAAATTAGTAATGACGAGAAATGTAACTTTTAGCAAAGAAAGCAATATTATAGTTAATGCTACAACTATATGCATTGCTACACATCTTTTTATATGTCCAGCAGTTGTGATATTGTGTGTCATTGTCTGAAATTAATTTGTGTTACGGGGCTCTGCATGGTTCCAGAAATGTTATAAAGCCGAAAATTCAGATTTCTTGCTTGGAAATCTTAAGTTACATTTGCCAGGGTTGTAATGGGGAGAACAGTTTTATGTTTTGTGTTGCAGCAGTTGAGCATTTAGTGTTACTTATTGTTGGTAGTAATCAGATATTAGTGACAGTTTAATGTATACGTCAGGTCACGATACAAGTTTTAACAGATTCATGATAACAATATTATTACCATATCTGTAGAAATTTGCAAAAAATGCCAGCAATCAAATCGATCTTTGTTTACTGTATGTTTTGTTTATTTTTTGGCAAATAAATGACCCTCAAAATACTACTGTAGGGAGGTGGAGAGAATCTGTAACCATAACTTTTAAAAAAGTGCACAGAAAGAATAAAAACATTAAATGTATATTGTGTATCATGATATTGCAACACCCTTAATGTCACCCAATAAGTAGTGCTGATACAGTATGTTTCAGGTAGGTTTACTTTTCAGCTGGAAAATGTTCCACAAATCTTAGTCTCTCTGTGATCTTTGTTATATGTGATGTACTAAAAAAAAAAAAAAGATATTAGTATCTCCTTCAAAATTCTATTGCAATTAAACTTTAAACTTATTGTCATCTATCCAAAATGAGTGAAATGGTGTAGAGAGAATGAGACTGCTCCAGGCTCGTGGACTGAACACCACCACTAATATCACCTGGTGTAAAAAGCCGACGTAACAGAAGTTAGACAGTAGTGATCTGTAGTATTATAACCATCATTATCTGCGCCACAATTATCCCTTTCGCCACCACCTCAGTGACAATATTCTGACACAATGATGTCTGTGAGAGGCAGCAGGAGATGTTTGTCTTCCTCACCCTCTCCACCTCCGGAAGGTTGTCCAGCAGGCTGACGGTGTGCTCAGAGTCGGCCTGGTCGTTCTCGCAGCCCGACGCTCCAATCCGCAGAGGCCTCGTGGCCATGGACTCCAACACTGCTTCATACAGCTGCTTGGTGATCAGCGGGTAGGGCAGCTCTCGCAGGTAGTCCTTCAGTACTCCTGAAAGAGAGAAAACAGTGTGAGATAAACAGCTACAGGAAGACAGTGAGTGGATGTTGAATTTGTTCTTTGCAGCATCACTGAGGCTCAGCCTGTTTTCCCACACTTGAACTGATAAATACTTATTCTCCTCCCACACAAGCAGCTTTAATACCTGACAAATCACCAACAATATATCTCTATGCAGAGGTGTCATTCAGATATAATAAGCTTTTATTTTCCCTCTCTTTTAAGCTGCTGAAGTTGGCGAACTCTCTTGGCTGCAAATTGAGGTCCCATTGTTTCTGCGGTTGATCCTGTGGCGTCTGCGGAGATGCCTGATTGGAGTCGGGCGTGACTCGGCAGCCAAAAGTGTCGGGGGGCCTGGTGTCTGTGACGGCCCGTTCACACCTGTGACTTCAGCCTCCCGCGGCTCAGACAAAAGCTACGGGGGAAAACATGAAACCCACGCTGTCTGTCTCCACTAAGCCCCTGAAATATCGCTGGCATGTCTTTTCATCAAAGGCGAAGGGGCGGGAAAAAAAGGAAAAATACGGGAATAAGAAAGGCTGTTGGCAGTGTGACAGCTCTTTGTGGTGAGTGTCTGCTCTCTGTTCCCTCTGCATGACGCTGGATCAGTTTTCAGAGACAGCTGGGGGAGTGTCATCAGTAATATTGTTCATGCTCCAAACTAATACACACTGAATGTTTACAAAGAGTAACAAGAATATATTTTATATGGCTTAAAGGATATGTTCACCCAGAAATGAAAGTTTAGTCATTATCTACTACACTCGTGCTGATGGGTGTAGTTTCCAGTCTACAAGTCCACAAAACATTTCTGGAGCTTCACAGCAAAACAGCGTTGCAGCGTTCTTCTTTCACAACAGCGTGAAAGAACAACAACAACAAAAAAAATCATTAAATGGCTCCATACAGCTTGTTCAGTGTAATCTAAGTCTCTGGAAGCCCTGAGATGCCAAATTGATTTGAAAAGATTTAAAGTTATTTACAGCCTTTTATAAGCCAAAACCTTCCACTGGAGCCACTCAGCTAAAAGTGTCGCACCTCGTCTTTTTGGCTGTTTTGTACGTTTTAAAACAAGTCCCCATCTATTTCAGTTGTTTAGGAGAATGCTGCTACGCTGTTTTGCTGTGAAGCTCCAGAAATGTTTTGTGGGCTTTGAAACTTCACTTGACCTTCCATCGGTATGAGGGTGAATAGATAATGATTCAATTTTCCATTTTGGGTGAACTTCTGCCACTATAGTGAAAGGACTCACGATGGACAGATAAAAGAAAATGAAAAGAGTTGATGATGTAAAATCACAGATATCATCCTTTTATTCCATGCATTCTTCTTCTGGAGCCTAAACTACCCACAATGAAACTCAGAACAGTTCAGTCAGCAATTCAGGTGTGTTACGCTAGCGGCTAATGCATCCTCAAGCAGAGATGAGGAGCAGGTTAGAGGAAGGCTTTATACAATGATCTTCTTCACATGCAGTTCAAGGTTAAACTCATTTATGGCCCCAATATGCATTTAGTTTGGTGATGTGGCTCTGCTCATGTTATACTGCAGAACACATCTGAACAAGCTTGTCACAGACGGCTCGTGAGCTCACATTTAATGGACATGATGTTGAACGTTCAAAATTCACGTTACATTTCTGACAACAGGCAGCAGTGTAGAGGCAGTGATGCAGAGCTCAGTGTTGATGTATGAGGGCTGAATTAAAGCCAAATGTTTCTGTATATGTGACGGACATGTGTGGTTGGAGAGTGAGTGAAAGATGTGACTATAAAATGACTTCTTTGACTGTCTGAACGATTGTACTCCCAAAGACCTGGTTACAGACTTTGATGTGTAAAATCAGTGGGTTTACCCTTTAAAAGAAAAGTTTAAGCCAGGAAACAATCTACAAATGAAGTGTAGAGCCAGTTCAGTCAGATACATTTGGTTGTGCTGCTGCAAACAAATGTGGAATCCTTTACTCGACATGTATGAATACACCCACAGTGAATCCACACATGCACACTGCACCGTTAATCCGACGTATGTCTTGCAATGAAGCAGTTTTGTTCTGCGACGCTGCTGCTGCATATTTTTAAAAACGAGTGAAAGCCCACCTGCCAACAGTCCAATTATGCTGCTTCAAGATGGCTTTGTTGAGGAGAGGTCACACTGCTGTGGCTGCAGGTGTTTTGGTCACTTATCTTATCAGCTGTTAGGTTTGAACATGCACTTCAGGCCAGAATAAGAGATTTCCTGCCCTGGCTGTTTGCAGCTTTGGACCATGGCGACAGTTTTCCACGAAGATACCAGTGATCACCGCTCCATACACCGAGTGCTTGTACCTACATGTTTACCATGTAGCGCCTTCGCTCTGTTGTTTTGTGTATTTGACACCATCAGTGTGCTGTGACGATACGCTTCATCTTTCGTTTTGTGTGCAGTATTTGCATTTCTCAATGGAGGATTAAGTTCTTCTCTTGTCTGATCTTATTTTTCATGCATTTGTTTTTTGGCACGAACATTATGATGTATTCATGCTGCTGATTTAAGCAGTGGTGAAATATGAATATGCAGGTTTTTCAGCTGAAGGCTGCAGGTTGTCATATTGTTTCAGGGATTTTCTTTTTGGCTCTCAACATACTTAGATCTCTGGTAGAGGGTGTGATTATTTATCCGCTCGAGGGATGCAAACGTGACCCACTCATATGCCTTCTTTCTCTGTAATGTTGAGCTTCGTGGTGAACATGATTAACATTTTCTTCATACTCTGAATTTACCTAAGCGCTGGAGAAATATTCCACTCAGCAGGAGTTTGTTTACGCTCATTTTATTTTAATTACGTCTGACAGCTAAGTTTGTTTTTTATGCCTTACAGAGCTCATTGTTAGATGAGCTTACACCAATATGCTAGAAATGTTGTTGATAATGATCTTTCTTTAATTTCAACATATGTTAGGTAATATTTATATGTTTAGAGGTGCCTTCTGAGGGAATCTTTTTGCACCACTAACCTAAACCCCGTTCGCAGAAATCCCAAAGTAATGACACAATCCCCTGAGCTTTTGTAACTGACTCTGATTAGGATTCTGTAAATAGGTGCTCCTACTTTATCACTTCTGAATCTCTGGATTATCTCCTATACACCCGAGGTGTTTCTCTTGCCTTCTATTTACAGCAAACTACAATAAGATTCGCCGTAAATCCACTGACATCCCTTCAGGCCCAGTGAGAAGAACAGAGGGCACAATTTAACACGCTCACTGTTTAATCCCAGTAAGTCCCGACTCTGCTCTTTAAGGGAGCCCGAGGCTTACAGCTTTTCAGTCTATTGCTGTCTGGCATTGTGGGTCCATCGCTCATTAATCTCTGGAGAATAAAGTGGACAGTCAAGTGTTTGAAAATGAACCTTAAATTCAGGTTTTTTCAGGTGATGACACCTAAATTTCAGCTACATGAGAGTAAGAGCTTTTGAATATGGGATATAAGAGTGAAAGAAATAGATTCAACAGGTAAATATCGTTGAAATTCTATGAATTGCTGTCACCTTCTTTCTCTTCAGGTGTCAGAAGGTATTAACCATGACTTCTTCTACCTGTTTATCCAGGTATGTTTCTACAGAACTGAACTATCAGTCACTTCAGTCACAGTTAATCAGGAGTCTTGATCTTTAATGAAAACTTCTCTACAACTACTGGATGAATTGTTGACTTTGGCAAAGATAATCATGATTTCTACAAGACAAATCTTAATAGCTTTGGTGATCCCTTGACTTTTCATCAGCGCCATGTGGCCGGTTGCAACCTGAGATCATCAGCCAAAGCTTTGCTGGCCATTCCACAATCTAGGCTGAGGACCAGAGGTGACCGGGCCTATAGGAGATTAGACTAGTTCAATCAGTACTTCTAATTTTACCAGAGTCTGTTCTACACAAGTATCTGAACTTCTACCTGAGTAAAGAATGTGTGTATTTTTGCCATCTCTGCTTAATTTACTGACATACAGCTCAATTTGCCACATTATATACCCTTTCAACTGTTTTTAAATTGTTTTTTGTCTGCATTATGTTTTGTTTTGAAAAATTCCCTTTTGCTAATTTTGCTAATCTGCTAATAAACTAATGACTAAATACCTTCAAAGTTATTGATATTCCACCAACCACAGCTGTACTTGATGTGAATAGATGAAGCTGGTGAACATAATAATTATACCTTCTGCACATCGACATGTCAGCATCGAAAAGCATTGAGCTTAAAATCATTTCATGGTATTTTCTTTTTAAATTTCAAATGTACTGTATGTGTTTTATGTACTCATTACATATGAGCTCAGACTGTAAATGCTATGATATGTGGGATTTGATTTTTTGATGATTATTCTATGCTGTGAATCTGTCCCGACTTGAAAAAAGATAAAGAATAAATGTACTGTTTGTGGCAGCTGCCATCTGTACAGAAAAAAACAGCAACTTTGTTATCTTGCTTTTGAAAGCCCCTTCACAACTCTGTGCCCTCCTCGAGATTCAACATGTCCTCACACACACACACACACACACACACACATAGATACTGAGAGAGAGTGAGAGAGAGAGAGAGAGAGAGAGAGAGAGAGAGAGAGAGAGAGAGAGAGAGATTGTGCATTCCTGAGGCAGTCCGTGGTGGCTCTGAAGAAAAACAACTCATACCAAAACAGGCACGCAGGCGTAATGTCAGCCCTCCATCTCAGGTGGACGAGCACAATGACAGCTCGAAGTCAGCAGGGTCGCAGTTTAACACGGCTTCAGGCAAACATGCACTTAAAACATCATAAAACGTCTGTGCAATCAAACACGTCCCCCTGCTCCCTGTGAGCCGGCGTAGCTGATCTGTGGCGGCATGTTTGCATTTTGTTTTTCAGCTCTGATTCACATTCTTCTGTAATCATTTATCTTCATGAAATCTGGTATGAGCACAAGATACACTCACTCTGCGTAACGCTCCTCTAGACGCGCTGATTTCCAAAACAGATAAAGAGAGAAATGCTTTGTGAACATCCTCCCGCTTCCTGGTGTCAATCATGGCTGACACTTCACTGATAATAATAATCTGCTTGTTTCATCGGAGGGAAACGACTGCCTGGAAGCAGAAATGAGCCATGTGTTTTTATCTTTATCTTGGAAAAGCCTTGCTTTTGTTGTCAAGAGTGTGCAAATAAAATGCAGAGAGGTAGTGTAACATTTGATCTTTTTTTCCCTCAAAATGGAAACTCAAGCACAGTGGACCCTCTGACCTTGCCTGTGCTGTGAGGCAGATCATCACTCAGCAACAGCAGGACTGTTTCACACTGGCACTGCCTCATGAAACAAAACATCATCTTTTTTGCCTCAAATGCAAACATGACTACTTAACAGACACATTTGAGTTCTTTCTATTTCAGTCATTTTAAAAATACACCACTCAGTCAAACCGTGTGTACGTGCGTGTGCACATGTGCTTGTGTTTGTCTGAAGTGAGGAGAATACAGCCATTCAGGTAAATCATTAGCCCGCTATGAGTCAGTGCCCGTGTTTACTTTTGTGTCTTAGCCCCTGTTGGTGCCTGATCCACACACATAAACACACACGTGCTCAGTGAAATGTCAACACACACACGTATACACACACAAGGTCATGGGCTCAGGGGTGAACAGGTGTGCCTCCCCTGCAGGTGCTTCACTTTCTTTCACAGCCAAGCTGAAAACAAGCGCATGCTGGGTGTCTGTTCTCTCACATTTAAACTGTCGGGGTTTGGCTTTACACCAGCAGAGCTACGAGCGACACATACTGCACATTTATCTACAGCCACATGTATGGCTGGTTAAGACCGAGGAGTAGAATGAGCCCTGTGTTTTCCAGTGTTGTAAAAAGTACCCAAAAGTCATACTTGGGTGAAAGTAAAGATATTGTGTTTAAATATTAATTTGGTAAAAGTGAAAGTCGCCCAATCCGAATGATTCTTCAGTGACAGTCGACATTACAACCACAGCAAACCATGCAGGAGATCCGCCAGTCCACTGTGTCACTGTTATTTTTGGCCTTGCCTACCCATAGATTCAATAACACAACTACATACAGAATGCAAAGATGGTGCCTATTCACTCCAGTGAGAACTGCTAGGGCGGCACATGTGCCAAAAAACGTTTTCTAGCTTCTGGGTTTACTTCCTGGTTGTGCGGGCTGCCGAATATAATGCACAGTCGAGATTCACCTGTTGCTCCACTTGCGAGTTCCAACTCAGCCGATAGATTGAGAAAAGGTTTACAAATATGAAACCTCCATGAATCAAAATTTCATAATACAAAGAGTCAGAATTGACCTTGTTTGCAGTTCAAGGTGTCCTGTCGACAGTTTTACAGACGTCTCTTTTTATTCACGGTGTTGGTGTGTTTCATTTGGTCCTTTGTTGCTATAACTTTGTCAGAGAGTGAAGAAGGAAGTCGGTGAACGTAACTACACGTAACATAAATATAAAGTCATGTACATAGATTTTCATTAGTGATGGTGTTTGGTTAACAATGAAGACAAGAACTCCGATGATCCCACACTACTTATATCTTTTGTTTTGTTTTGATTCAGAGACCTCTAGAAGCAGCAATTGTGTACATGTACTCTATTTAAATATTGAGAGTACAAGTAAGAGTAAAGTATATCATATTTACTTGTATGTATTTACTGTATTGTACTGTCATTATTCTGATTATCTAGTCCGTGTTTTTAAATCAAGTTTCACATAAAATACATTATTTGAAAACATAATCTGTAATATGCAATCTAATCTAATATGTAATCTGCAAATAACTAGTAACTTAAGTGGAGTACAAAATTTGCCTCAAAAATAAAGTGGAGTGGAAGTGGAAGGAAGCATGAACTCAAGTAAAGCACAACTACCTCAAAATTGTACAGTACAGTACTTGAGTAGATAAACTTAGTTACATTCCATCACTGTTGCAATCACTAGCGGCTCAAAGATAAAGGAAAACAAACCCCTGAAACTTCAAAACATTCAATTAAAGCCACAGATAATTGCAGCTTAAAGCATTCTGATTTAAATGTTTCTTTCGAATCAATTCAGACTTTCAGTGTTTCAAATGTGCCACCAAACACTACAAGGCACACAATGCACTGGGGCACGGCTCTACCTTTGACCTGTTGTTCAAACAAAGCGGAAGGTCACTCCTCTTGTCAGCGCTGCAGTCAACGCCTCGCCTGGAGAACAAATGGGGGTTTGTTCTCCGTCTGGCCCCCTCCCTGCTGTCCTGCACGCCCCCACAGCACTAGGGGGGGCCAGAGGAGATGTGTGTGTCGCTGCCTTGTCCGGTGGCACGGTAAAACTTTACGCCGTGGTTTCTTCAGCTTTTACACAACCCCCCCAAAACCACAAACGAGCAAACCTCCATGCCTAACTGTGGAAACAGCGGTGCTCTCATGCCACATTCGTCAGAAATATGTCCACAACTTGATTCCTGACTTGCAGTTTAAGAAATATTCTGACACCCACACAGGCCTGCAGCTCTTTGTAAAGTGGTTGCCTGCTTCCCCGGGCCGGCCCAGGGTTCAGCTAATCCCCCATGCGTGAGCCAAATACCATCTGTGTTTGTTCGGCAACAAAGGGGGCACTTGTTAATGACTTTCCATGTCTTCACTGGAGTACTGCGGAGGGTAGGGTGGGGTGGGGGGGGCAAAGTAGGGAAGTAGGCTATGGAAAAGACGAGTCAGGCAAGTCAAATTAAAGACCGCAAACTAGGATCAATAACTGTGCCGATCTTTCCACCAGCAGGGCTCGAAACACACTGGTTTGATTTTCTGAGGACAAATATCTCCACCAGTTTCCCATCACTGGATCAGCTTTGTTTTCACACAAAACCCACAACAGGTTGAGCCGAGGGCTTAATCATTAGACAACTTGTCCTATAAAACCAAACTTTTTCTCAGGGATTCGTTGCGCATGTTATCATTTTATCCGGTCAGAATCATCTGGAAATAAGGTGTCATTTAAAGGTTAGAAAGGTTGTAAACAGTTTGAGGTTATACTGCTCATGCTGAGTGACACTTGGCAGGCACTGCACAAAGCTGCCAACAGCCCTGTAAGACTTTACAGCCTCCATTACCACTTCAATCTACTTCCTTACCAAACACAATCTGATATCATGAGTTTTTTTTTATCTCTTAAAACTATATGGAAACACAAAGTGCCACTGAGAAGCATCATTACACTGTAAAATCTGAATGGTGATCTTTAAAAAATTGAGGAAACCGATTACCTCAGAATTACCAAGTAAAGTAGACTATCAAATTTAAGTTGTACAAGCTAAAAAGTTTTAACAACTTAAAGTTAATCGTCTACTTTACTTGGTTATTTTGAGGTATAATCAGATATTTTTTAGCTGAGCTGTCAAAAAGTTTGAGGGAAACATAATATGAAACACTTTAAATACTTATTTAAAGGTATAGTGTGTAGTATTTAGGGGTATCAAGCAGCGCGTTTGCAGATTGCAACCAACTGAAAACCCTTGTTTCACTGAAAACATGACTGCCCCTCTCTAGTGCCAGTGTTTGGTTTGGCCGTTCTGAGCTACTGTAGAAACATGGCCGTGCAACATGGCAGGTTTCATGAAAGAGGACCTGCTCTCTCTGTAGGTACAAAGGGATCATTCTAAGTTGAATGAAAACACAACAATTCTTGGTTTTAGGTGTTGATGCACTAATAAAAGCATATGGTAATGATTTGAAATGATCATGATTGAAATGAAAAATGATTTTGACATTTCTGGCATCCCCCTTCATCCTCACACTGGACCTTCAGTGAAATCGTTACACACTTTGGGAAAAACACTAATCAGCTTTCTTGCTGATAGTTTGTAGAGAGGATTGATATCACTCTCAGGTCTGTGCAGTAAATATAAATCAACTAGCATCTGGTTAGCTTATCTTAGCTTAGCATAAAAACTGGAAACAAGAGGAAACCGCTAGCCTGGCCTTGTCAAAGTGTAACAAAATCCACCTACCACCACCTCTAAAGCACATTAAGTAACACATTAAATCTTGTCTGTTTAATCTGTACAAAAACCAAAGTTTGAAGATGACAAGTCGTTTTACAAGGTGTAGCCTATGTGAAGTGAAGTGAAGTGAAATGAAGTGTCTGAAAAACTTCAAAAACTTCCAGGTGTCCATTATTTGGCACAGAAAGTGTAAACTGAAGTAGCTGAGAATTAGAAACAGCATAAAAACAAATGGACCCTGGTGAGTTGTTGGGTTATTACCATGGGTTGATGGAGTTTATGATTCCTTAAGATCCACCTCCACATCACCCTGTGACCTCTCTACATCACATCTGTGACAACCTTCTCAAGTGTCATACGTGTTCACAGGAAGTGTGACGAGCAGATGAACTACAGATCAGAAAGAGTGACGACCTGCTGAAGATTCCCGGCATGTCGCTCATGTTGACAACACTGTTCTGGCTCTTTTGGCTGAATTGTGATGTGAAATAAAGGACTGTGATTTGAAACAAAGGAGGGCAGCACACTGAGCATGTTTTGCAAGCTTTGGATTGAACTCTGATCCCTGGATAATCCCTTTCACTACCTCCTCTTTTAAATTAGCCGTGTGACACGCCTGCCCTCTTAGCTCATCCGTTTGCTGTTCGCTTATTAGCCTCTAGGCTGACACCACACTGCTGGGACTCCAGTTTAATCCAGTAATCAGCCTGTACATTTTAAAGAAGTAGACAGTTTAACACGAGGGGACATTTTACTGCAATTGCAATTTGAATTTAAAGGTATTTCTTGAAACATGAAGAGATTAAACTCAAAGAAAAAGTGAAATAAGGTCAATCAACTGGCAGATTTTCACCAAATGTTTCAGGAAAGTGTTTTAAGGCTAAACCCGTGATTATATCCCATATGGACATTTTTGCAGCACACCATAAACCCCTCATCTGCCTCCCATCCCCCTCTCTCTGCCCTCTTCCACTCACTCAGGCCCATCTGCAACAGCAACTCGCTTGGTGGAGCAAATTTAGGCAGCGAGCAAAAACCAACAATCCACGCTGGTGCTGGCCCTTTTTTTCTAACCCGTTCAACTGTTAACTGTGTTCTTTGCCCTGCCATGCAAATGCATGTGGATCAAAGCAGGCATGATAGGACGACGCCTATATGGGGCCTCTTCCCAAAACCAACAGCAGCTCCTACAATGCCCAGGGGTTTCCATGGTCTTCCTCTTTTTGTGGGAGAAACAAAAAATCATGACCAAGTCATTTTCTACAACAACTGCGCCTCCCCCCTCATCTGTCGCACTGCTGGAGTCATTACTCAATCCAATGACACGGCTGGTTTTGTAAACTGAAGGCTCTGTGAGATGTTCTGCAACTCATCGTTTACATTTTTAATTTCACAGTGATGGAGCGGAAAGAAGCTGCAACTTAAAGGAACCTCAGTGGCATTTAACTCACGGGAGATTTCTGGACATCTCCCTCACTGATTGTGGGACAATAAATCAATTTCCAGACTCAGACTGAAGTCTTCATATTTGGAAAAAGAAAACTAAAATGTGACCTAGAAGGGACAGCACAGAGCAAGTCTCAACCACCAACCTGAAGGAGAAAGAATGACCTGAATGTACAGCATGGCCTGATGTGTGTGTGTGTGTGTGTGTGTGTGTGTGTGTGTGTGTGTGTGTGTGGGCCCTTCCCTCAGGCACCGGCCTTTACTGTTAGTTGACTGCTGGAATGCTTTTGCTACAAACAGCAGACTCATGCACGCATGTGCTGACCTATCTGCAGCGGACACACCAGTTCAGACACGTTCACTGGGGCAACGACTGGATCAATACCAGACTCCATTTGAGTAATATCCTGTTTGTTTTATTATTAATGTGCATGTGCTACAAAGCCCTGTTCTTAATATAGTAACTTTCTTGTTCTGTCACACCAGTTTCTATTCTGTTTTTATCCTTTTTATTGTAGAGCTGAAACTTGTTGATCAAAAAGCTGGTTCCAGCTTCTTAAACGTGTGGATTTGCTGCCGAGAGTTCTGGGGTTTTGGACTGTTAGTTTGACTAAAGAAGCTGTCTGAAGAAGACACTTGCACTTGGGAAATGGTGGAGTGTGTGTCGGTGACCCTGTGCTTTGTTTGCCATCTTAAGTTCTCTGTTACCGGCGATCAGTTTACCTGTGATGACGTTAACGTCAGGGTACGTGTTTTCACACAGCTCCACGGCATAGCTGTCTCTCTCAAACGCCTCTCGTAGCTCCTTCTTCACGGCTGCAGATCCACACAGACGATAGAGACCCACCACCTGGAAACACACAAGTGGGTCAAGTAAACAAAGCATTTGACAGAGAGGCCGACGTTTTTACAACCCTATCGATCACGTTCTATGTCTGTGCTCAAACAATGTGCTGGACAGAAGCCAAAACTACTTTCACAGAAAAACTCACGTCTGTTTTATCCCTGAAGCTTACTTTAACAACTGACGACTGAATTACAATTTAATTTAATTAAATTTTACTATGATTTCATAGTTTAATTTAAAGCTTTTCGAATACAAATTCCAGGTCACAGTTTTTCTCAAAAGAAACCTTCAAATTCCAATGAATGGACTGACTTATTGTTGTTAATATTGACCTATTTTACTAAACATACCTTTATATTCTACTTTATATCTACTTAATCGTGTTTCTCTGTTTCTTAATTCTGCTGCTTTTTTTTATTATTGAAGTTTTTTTATCTGGGTTTTCCCTTACAAAACGAGGTTTTAAGGATAGATGGAGTCTTATGTTGTACAGATTTTACAGATCTGACACATATCCCGGCCAGACAAATAAAACACATCTTGACTGACAACCAGCTGCCTTTTCTCAGCAGAAGATCGACTCAGCTTTTAAACATTTAAAGTGAGACTATATAACTCGCTGAACAAAAGTGATAAAACCTGTGAATTATATTTCTGACATGCTAAAATGCATTTTGATATGCAATTTGCTAACATTAGCCAAAATAAGCTAATGCAACCAGATACAGGATATTGATATTGAGTGCTATAAGCAATGCTAACAGAAGCACTGGTGGACTCAGGGGGGGTGCAGGGGTGGCAATCACCAACCCTGTTGCCCTCATGCTAAAACAAACAAAGCAAAGCAAGTGCCCTCTCGGACGACCCAACAGTAGATAAAACATGATAAGTTCCCTCTGTGGAGTCCTTCCAGTGGACAAACACAGTGCCCTCTCTTCACTATAAATACTGTATATCCCGACTGTCTGGATGCTGGTGTCCCACCGCATACAGCTGGTGCCCTTTATATTTGTTTCGCTCCAGCCCATTAAACCTCCTGAGTCCATCACTGAACGGTAGAGTTGTACACACATATTTTGAGGGGCCGTTGGCAATATGGCAATATGGCGCAACAGGATTGAAAGGTGACAAGCTACACTTTGTTCTGAGGAATATGTAAAGATTTGTATACACAGGGTATCCCATTGGTTATACTATTCGGTGTTAATCATTTCAACAACTCCAAAAGACTCAACAGGAGCCCTCACACAACGGCAACAATGCCAAGTTTTTCACCTCTGGGTCTTGTGCTCTTAGAAAAGGGGAGAAAAGGGTGATTCCAAAGGCAATCCAGGACCACCAAGAAAAGAAAATATCAAGAAATGAGGAAGGAAATATTAAAAAGCTTAAAAGGCTCCAGCCCTGATGAAAACCTTGGGGTTGAAACATGTTGGCTTTTTTAATAATTGCCCTTTCAATGATTTAGCCACGACAATAAAGGCTTTTTAATATTTCCTTCCTCCTTTCATGTCTTGACACATTCGTTTTTGGTGTGCCTGGATTGCCTTTGGAATCAATTATTTAGTTATTTTTGGTCCCTCCTCCAGAGAGGCAGCTCAGCCAAAGAGTAAAAAAAATGGACTGTCGCTTGGGAAACTTGAGACTGGTCTCAGGCATGTCCTCGGATAAAAAGAGTCATCACATTAGTAAACTAATTCAGCGATGTCAGCTTCACAGCAATGTTTATCTGAAGTCTAAAGTCAAGTGAGGTCGTAGCGGTAAAAGTCATGAGTAGATTGAATTGAGCAACAGTGCATTTCATTACTTATGAATTTTAGTTTTTAATTGTAAGAAGATGACTCACTGTTTTCTTCTTTTAAAAGATCATCTGACTCTGAACACTGTTGTGCAGGCGGCATTATCTTCTACACATCTGTGAGCATCGTCTCTCGGCTTATTTAAAGTGAACAAGAGAAAATGTGCTCCGTGTTTCCCTAAACTGCACTCGGAGGTGTGATAAAAACGTCACGTCCTTATGACTGAACGGATAAACACTGAGCTCTTCTAAAAACACAGCTGACAGCTCCGCATTAAAAATGGAAGCTCTGCGCAATAAACCTTTAATGTTTCTTTACCTAAGCCTCCAGTGTGTGACCTGAAGGAACTCTGTACAATTTCCTCGAGACGTTGACATTTGATAGTTGGAACTTGGCACCGCTGGTCTCCTTGTTATGTTGGGATTAGGCCTGGCTACAGACATACCATAATTTCTCCTACATGTGTCTGTCTGGTATGTGGCATAGCAGACCAACTGGTGTGGTTGCCCCGGTAACGTGTTAAGTCAGTGGGCTGTGAATGGCGGGTCGGGTCCAGTTCCACACAAACACAAATACACACATTTGTATTCACACACACACACACACACACACACACACACACACACACACACACACACACACACACACACACTGCTGGCCTTTCCGGGCTCCAGCGTAGGAGCACTATAATGTCTCCCCACCAGAGCAGCTATTTGTGAGCTGTCCTCGTCGAGTTGAGCAGTGTTTTCTAAACCTCACACGAGAGGGAGAGAGGAGGACAGATTAGGCAGGGATTTGGCTTTGTGTGAGAGTAAACAGAAGTCACTGGGCACAATGAACAACAAGTCCATTCAGAAAAAAAAAGAGTCTCTCTTTGAGGGGGGAGAGCCAAGCGCAGGCGGGGAACAGCTGTTAGCAAAAAGTAGGGCTTGCACTTCTGCCCTGTGGCTGCCGGGCAACACAAGAGGCAGCACCAGCCAAGACCTATATGTAGCATGAGGCACAATGACCGCAAAACCAAATGAGTTCCCTCGACAGGAATGCTGATGCTCTGTGACTGTAGAGCCAGTGATGGGATCAGACTTATTTTGGTCTGGGATTAGCTTAAAGTCTTTATAGGAACATCAAAAGAGAGAAAGAAAGTGTGTTTGAACGCACTGATGCTCCAAAGTGTTCGACCAGAGTCAGTCCACCTGTTTCCTGTGTGCTTCCTCTAAACATGACTCACCTTTGTGAAATTAATGATCTGTTCTCACCTTCATGACAGAATGACAGAAAGCCTTCCTGGCATGAGTCAAAGATTCCCAACGTGAGTAGATGAATATATCACAGCAGAGCAGGCATACGTGTATAAGTGCATGACTACACACACACAATAGTTGTAGCCAAGAATAAAAATAGGGCTGCACCTAATGATTATTTTCACATACCTGCCAACATTAGGCTGTGAAAAATAGGGAGACTGACACACGTCTGGCAGTGTTGTTTGCGCACGCTCACCTCTGCTTCTGGGTGGGGCTGCCAGGTCCAAATCACCAGAGTCAGCGCTAACTGCTGCCAAGTGTAGATGCCGTTAGCTAGTTAGCTCAGTTAGCCATGTAACTAGCAGTCCGGACTGGGAGCTTGGAGGACCAGGGGAGTGTTGGTGTTTACACCACAAGCACAGGAGCTTTGGATTGGGACAGGATGGGGCTAGCTGGCTAGCATGCTAACTTCAATAGATAACTCTATTAACTCTAACTCTAGGCAATTTTTGAATGTTTCAGACTAAAATTCGTACACATTGCAGCTTTAAAGTGACTTCTCCAAATGACTGGTGTTGTCCAAGCAGCCACCCACAACACAAGGAAAACAACAAATACTAACATTCGAGAAACAAGTATTTACAGCTCCAAACTAGAATGAACCATCCAACCAACCAACCAACCAACCAACCAACTCACCAACTAATCAACCCATCAAGCAACATATTGTCTAGCGTGTTTCATTTTGCCATACTTCCATACTATTGTCTGTTACGTCCAGAAAAAGGTGATGGTGTGAGCATCATGCTTTTGTACTGTTGAACTATAATATAAAAAAGGCAGCAGATATTAAAAATGTACCCAACAGACAATGAAATGAATGAGAAAAGTTATTAAGGGACCACCACTGAGAAACAGAGTCAAGCATCCCTTGTGTTCATGGTCATTAACTCTTTAGCTGCAGGATAATTGGTTAATAATTTACTCTGTCGTCTGTGAAACAGAAAAATCTTCAAGTAATCAGTTTCTCCAATGTGCCAGATCCTGCATGCATTGCTGCAGTTCTGGTTCAAACAGTCCTGTCATGTTAAAAAAAGGGTCATTACGTACCAGAGGCTTAGATTTGAAAGCCCAAAAGCCATTCCTTTAACAGACAGATGAAGCCAACGATGTTACTGATTCAACGTCTGAAAAGAGCTTTAAAACCTAAAGCTTTAACAACGCAATGTTCAGACGTCTGTTTTGTCTGAAATGATGCATCTGTACAGCCCATCATAACATGTCACAACATCTGTGTGCTTCTTCTCCCGTCATGTATGGTAATATGCAGGTTTCTGGGACAGATCCTTTTAAAAAAATGTCTCTTTTTAATGGGTACAGAGTGCTCACATACATAACTCCAGTCACTGACACACGCATTATCTGCAGTCTTTTCAAAACACCCACAATCATCCAGAGTCTTAAAAGCTCGGAGAAGCCCTCAGGACACTGATTTCTAAGAGACTCAGAAAAAAAGGGTCTCCATCAAACATCCAAGATAATCATTTGTAAAGGCACACCGCTGCACCTCTGGCCTTGCGTGCTTCAGTGACATAACCTGCAAATTCCTCCGGAATCTGGTGTCAACCCCCCGTACTAACCCCTGTCTGCCTGCAACCTGGGGGAGCCCTTACATTTGATCTCAGACTGATACTCTGTGCAAAGTTGACTGCTCTGCATCTTTGTAATGAAAGACAGCAGCAAAACAGAGGGGAGAGAGTGAGTAGAAGAAATGCTGTGAGGGACAGGAGACAAACGGCTTCAAAACAAAGACAGGAGGAGAAACAGAGGCAGACGGGAAGAGACAGAGACAGATAGGAATCATAATATTGCCAGACGAAGCAGAGTGAAGTATATCAGCAGGAGAAATCTGGGCCAAAGGAATACAAAGTCAGATATTAATGACCTGAGGAGGCAGAGATCACCATCAGCGTCACAATGACATTCATTATCGATTAATCTGTTGATCACTTTCACGATTAATTGATTGATCTTCAGTCTATCAAATGAGTGAAACAAACACTTATAACAACTTCCCAGAGCCCTGTGTGACGTCTTCAAATTCCTTCTGTTGTCCAACCAACAGCCTAAAATCTGAAGACTCTTCATTTACTATCATAAAAAAACAAGAAAAGCAGTGCGTCCTCACATACATATGTAGCCAGCAAAAATAGGATTTAATACAACCAAACATATGTGTGTTATTCTAAAAAACGCTTACTTCCACAACTGGTGTCTTTCACTGCAGTTATATAATGAAAATATGATAAAACTTTTACCAAATCCTCAAGAGGAAATGTGGGTAAACCTAAACTACACCGCATTTAACAATCTCATTGTGTGTTGAAACAATTCCTCCATTCATCAATCTATTGCTCAACAATGTTTTTGATAATCTGTTCATTACTTATCAACCAAAAATGCCAAACAGTCTCTGGTTTCAGCTTCTCAAATGTGTGAATTTGCTGTTTTTCTCCATCTTCTATTATTATTAAGTTGATGCCTTCAAGTTTTGAATGAATGACTAAGTGGGTAAAGGCAAGTACTAAAGCAAGTAGAACAGTCCAGAAAATGAGTGTGATACAGCCTTCAAAACTTTAAAACACACTATCCAAATCTAAGATGATATATATATAGTCGATTATCATGATAAAGATATATTTTCGATATACTGACTGAACTCTTGGCTTAGAAAATTTGAATAATTTGGTTTCTGCAAAACTGTCATTTTGACGATTTTCTGACATTTTAAAGACCAAACGGTCTAATCTTTCTAATAGAAAAATGTTCTAGCACTAATTAAGTAATCAACAGATTAATGGATGATGAAAACAATCAATGATTGGTAACCTATTCTTATGCACTACCAACTATGATTCACAGGCTACTAACAAGAAAACAATGTAATGACACACTTCTTTTGACATCAGCAAATAAAATAATTTGCTCCATTTGAAATCAAATCCAACAGACTCCTGCTAGAAACGTGGAGTGCTGCACAAATGGCTGAGGCGGGGCGGGCTCTGATTTGACAGACAGGCTCCTTGGAAAGGCCCTAATGTTTGCCTGTTGGCCCCAGGCACCCGCTGCCCCTGGCATGCCCCCCTAGAGTGATCAGTCAGGACCAGTGGCCAGACACTTTTACTGCCGCTGTCTCAACTCTAATTAGGAGAAACTCTGCTGCCTTTCTCTCCTCTCTTCAAAGAGCACATGAAACATGGAGGGGGGGGGGGGGGGACAAAACAAGAGCTGGTCACATGATCCAGGGAAACACTCCACCACGTCGGTCTCTTAACTCGGAGTCTTTCTCCTCTCTGAATAAAAGAGCCAGTCGCCCCAGGAAGGCTCAGAGACATCATGAAGAGCGGTACATCTCTTCTATCCATTCTGTTCGTGCCACTCAGCCAGTATTATAACTGGCTCCAGGGCGAGCACTCATCTCACGGCATACGGAGCCAAAAGGATGCAATGAAGGTTGGATTATCTTCTTCCCTGTTCTCTCACTCACTACAAAAAATGCATTATATAATTGTATCCTGCCCGTCGTCTTTTCAAATGAATCCCCATCTGTTATCAATTGACAGAATAGGATTTGAATGGCTTCCATCCACGTGTGCTGTGTCCTCAAACATATTTATATATCACATGGAGCTGAAATGATTATTCATTATGTTATTAAATGAATCTGCAACTATTCTTATAATGAATGAATCATTTCTCAAGCAAAAAATCCAAACATTCTTCAGTTCTAGCTTTGTAAATGTGAGGATTTGATCATTTTCCCTGTTTTATTTGGGTTTCGGACTCTTGGTCAGAAAAACAAGATATTAAAAGACGACATGACACGTTGCGATGTGGTGTTACTGCATTTGACAGTTGTCCTACGACTTTGAGGTATGGGAATCTATTTAAATCAATTAGTTTCACCATTCTCTGTAATTTCACAACTAAAAGAATTGACAGAGAAAACAATTGGGTTGTTGTCATTTTAAACAGAACATGGTTGGGTTTTAGACTAAAAAAACAAGCAATCCCGTTACCTTGGGTACTTGATTATAATGGACGTTTGTCACTATTTTCTGATGTTTTACAGTCTAAAAAACTACTAAAATAAAGTCACATATTTCTTCAGACAGGTCTGAAGATGGCCTGAGTCCAAAATGTCACACATGGACGTAATACTTGTTCATGGGAGTATTTAATGTCTAGTGTGGGGCCTTTATTTTTTTTATTTTTCATTTTTTTCTTCTGCCCAGCACCTGATGTTTAACAGACTTGGATGTACACGCGTTTATAAACTATTTGCACAGACAATTAACAGAACAATTACTGCTGCAGCATGTAGCTTGTCACAGTAACATCTGCTTGACTTCTTCTCTAAGAAAACCATCACACTTGTACTCACCTGGCAGCCTCTCTTTTCGATCTCATTGATGCACTTGCTGATAATCAACGGCACCATCAGTCCCGTACTCTCCCTCTCCACCACCCTCCACGCCTCCACACCAAACACCTGGGGCTCCCTGTCTCCGTCTGGCCCTCCATCCAGCGAGTTCTGCCACTGTTCCATCAGGCTCAGCTTGACGTAGATCAGCCCCCTCGGCTCCAGCTTCACCGCCAGCTGGTGGCTACGCGTCACCCGGAAGAGCGCCGGCAAGACCACCGTGCCGTGGCAGCAGACACGGTTGCGTCTTGGCGTGGGCTCCCAGCTGAACACCACCAGCTTCAGGTGCTGGGCATTCTCCAGCTCAATGTTGAAGGTGTGGTCCATATCTAGGAAGGTAGTTCGACATGTGAGGAGAGCGGTTCGTGCTTTATTAACCGAGTCCACTTGGATGGCGCAGTAGACATCTCGAGAGTCGATTCGTGGAGGTTTGAGGTCCTCAGCACCATAAAAGTGCAGGCTCATCAGTCCGGAGATGTACTGGCTGCACTTGGGCTGCTCTGTGAAGCTGTAATGGCGGAAAGCATCAATGTCCAGCTCTGTGCCGTTGAGTTTGGAGCTTCCGCCACCTCCTTCCATCTCCTTGTTTTTCCCTCCTTTCCCCTCTGCAGAGCCGTGCTTCCCAGACTTGGCCACCAGCTCAGGTGAGTCACCGTCGCTGAGATAGCCACCTTTACTGGCGGATTTTGAGCTGCCGTTACTTTTCTTCTTGCTGAAGCTGTGCTGTGTGGACACGCTGCTGTCCAGGTGGTAGCGTGAGATCACGTTGCGGCTCGCCTGCCCACCCCCAGATGTAGCTAACCTGGGAGGGCCTGAGGAATGAGGGGCGGCCTCTGACCCAGTCCCGTTGTTTCGGGGAGAATGAGCCCTGGGCTCTAAGTGACTGCTCCCGGTGTTGCTGTTACTGCTGCTCGGTGTCCCCTTGACGCTGAGTTTCCGACTGAGCTCCGGAAGCTTCTTCATCTTCATGGAGATCTTCCTCACAGTGCGAGGGGACTTGATCTTGTCTGGGAAGGACCAGTTGAGGGAGCTGCTCTTCTTGGCGGGGTTTGGACTGGAGGGAGGAGAGCTGACTGCATTGGGCAGGTCAGGACCATCTACAGAGGAAATAACAGAGCAAGAGAAGATGTGATTAAAAGGGGAGACTGACGCATTTTGAATTTGTATTTTTCTTTGGTTGGGGAAGATTAAACAGTTTTACTTTGGCAACAAAAATATTTAGAAAGCAATTTTTGAATCACTCTCAGGAACAAATGGGTACCACCGGCCACAAGTTCTTAAAGTCGCTGTAATCGCTGGTTTCACAAGACTGTCCACATCACTCCCATGATTACAAGTAATTGTCAGATGTCCAGTTAAGTCAGAGAGGAAAGAGAAGACTGTGAGCATGAGCCATAATTTACAGTCTCTCAGAAAAGCACTACACCTTCGTGGCACATCATCAAGTCATTAGGTTTACATGCAACCCAGTAATCCACTGACAGAGATACATTCAGCAGGCAGCGCTTCATAAACACTCCAGCACTATATAATACAGCTACAGCCTATATAAGTAAACCCAGACAGCCATTTAAAAAAATTCACAGGTTGCTGAAATGGCGCCGATATCAAGATCAAGCATTTGATTGTTCCCAAAGAGTTTCCATGAGGCCCCTCTCCTGCGAGTGGGCTTCATTCAGTCTAACAGTAGGGAAATTGAGGTGGAATGTCTTTAGCTGCAGCTCCAGGAAAAACAGCGATCTTTAAGCAGGGAAATGTCTGTCTAGAGACACCAACAGCTTCAGGGCTGAGCTAGAGTTACTCAGTCATTATTCAAGTTGAAAAATATCCATTTGGATTGGACCTTGTAGACAGCTCTTGTTTAACTAGATGTCTACAACATGAAATTTCAGGCTCTAGAGTTCTGCACAGTGACAGGCATTGTTTAGTCTACATGACTGAGGTGTGGCTTTATCATTTCTTCAACATGTCGCTCACCCAACAAGAACTTTTCGGCTTCTTATGCTATCGGAAGTTGCTATACTTAATATTTTTATATTAATGAGAACATGCATAAAGTCACATCCTTTGGACTGCTGCTGAAAAGCCGCAATGAGTCGTTCACAAAGAGATGCACAGCGGCATGAAAGGAATTAAACAAATCAATTAATTAATAAAATCATCCACAGGCAACTGAAATAGACGAAGAAGGTCTAATTTTTCATGGAAATGTATCTCAGTACATTTACTCAAGTACTGTACTTAAGTACAATTTTGAGGTACTTGCACTTAACTTGGGTATTTTCATTCTCAGCTACTTTAAACTTCCACTCCTACATGTATTTGATCATTTTTGTTAGTTTGCAGATTGCTGCTGCATCCAAGCTGAAGTGGCACATTTTTAAATCAAATATTTTTCTCAGCAGTCTCATAAAAACAACACTGATTCCCATAATAAGAAAAATACTAAAGCCCATAGTATACAGTCCATACAAACATGTAAATAAAGGTATAATTTACTTTAGCTTGTACTTCTGATACTTCAGTACAATTAATTGCGTGAAAATTACTTTTGATATTTTGGTACATTTAATATCAGAAACATTTAGAGTACCAAAGTAAACATCATTATCAATTTAACAATATCTTTTCTTTTACTAAAGTATGACTTGGGTACTTTTTACAACACTGCATGTGGCCAATGATAGATAGATAGATAGATAGATAGATAGATAGATAGATAGATAGATAGATAGATAGATAGATAGATAGATAGATAGACTTTATTGTCTGTCATGAGTGACAGAAATTCTTCTTTGACAGGCTTGTATAAAAGAACATTAAAAAAAAAGTGATTAATACATGTAAATTACATAAAGCGCCTTTAACGTAGAAACAGACAACTTCCACCTGGATCACTTTCTGTTTCCTCTGAGTAGCAAGACCAACAGCAGAGGACAAAGTATGAGTTCATTCATTCATTAAGTCTTTGATGGAGACAGGAAAGCAGATAGAAAACCTTCATTTTCTCAGGAGATTTTGTGCAGACCAAGTTGTATCGTAAAAGTGAGGTTTATAGGGAACCAATCCAAACGCCGATGGTATCATTATTCTATAGCCTTTAACATTTATTTCATAATTATACATTAAAGCAACAATAGTCTTTTGTACTGTGAACAGTGTCAATCATAGAAACAAATCCACCAAGAATTTTTGATTTTTTTTAGAATTATTATTCCACTCTGCAGATCCCCTTTTTTGGTGCCTTTTAGCGATTTGTTTTGCAACTTTATTGTTTTGGATCACTATCTCTGCTCTCAGAGCCAGATATTAATGATTAATGTGTGATCTGTTTGCAAAATCAAACTTAAACCGTTGTCTGTTCTGTGTTCACTGCTTGTTACTTCCCCATGCTTATGATAAGGGCTCCATCACTGACTTACAAACTACCCTTTCAGTCATATTCTACGTCTAAATAATCTATCTGGCAAGGGAAGAGGAAGAGAAAGACTTGGCACATAGCCAGCCCCGATTGGTGTGATTAAAGTGGAATTTGTAAAAATTATGGGCACCATGCTTTTTGCCCCACGGGCAGCTTGAGCCTGTCTCAAACTGAAAAACAGCTATTTTCTACATTCAGCACTCTTTTAATAAGATTTCCTCATTGGCTAACCTGCCTTTTTCACACTTTAGAGTGAAAAACTCACGGCATGGATCCATGGGGGATCAAAGCTGGACCACATGACCCCAGCGGGACAAATCTACTTTCTCTAGGCCTTTCAGACCAGGCCTAGATAGTAAACAACACAGTCAGTCTAGGGGCTGGTGGGCTATTTAGACATTTAATACATTCATGATATGAACTTTTATTGATTTAAGATTTCTCATTTCAGATATAAAAGCGTTGGTTGTTTTTATCAGCTAATTACTTTCTCTGAATAAACCTCTGAAACAAAAGTGATCCTGCGAGAGAGAGAGATACAAAGAGGACAGAAGAGAGAGAGAGAGTGCTTGACCCTGCCAACATCACCAGCTCTATTTTCAGAGGGGACCTGCTGTGCTATTCTGGGGCGAGGGCCCACGATTGAAAAGAGGGAGGCAGAGGAGGTGCAACAGGATGGAGAGAAGGGTAAGATGGGGGGCAGGAGCAGGGCAGGGTGTAGCCAGCAGATGGGGGACAAAGGCGCCCCTTGTCCAGGCACTCAGAGGTCTGGATGGTCGACTGAGAGGCTGGCAAGCTGGCTGGTGAATGTACAAATGAACGCGGCTGTTCTCTCACATTCCTCACCAAACCATGTTTAGCCTCCTTTTCCCGCTGGCTGAGTAGCCTTGCCTGTCACAGCTTCCTGCCAATAATAGACACAGAGGCGCTCTGAGTAGGGAGAGCATGGGTGGAGGGAACTAGAGGTGCAAATTCATGAAACAACATCTGGGGAGGGGTCGGGTAAACAGAGAGCCTGGTCAGGTCTGAAACAAGGTGTTCAGGAGTGAAATTCCTCGAACATGAAACACTGTTTTACTCATTTTTGAGTTTGTCTACAATCCTAATTTCTCGAAATAAGTACTAATGAGAATAAAATGTAGATGTAAGTAGAATGTAACTAGCTGAAAAACTGTAATGGATCATAACTGCTGTTTACCGTGGTCAATAGTAGTTACCCATTTGGTACAAACAAGATAAAGACAGTCCTGTATCTAGTTTAAACTGGTAATTATTTATTATATGAAAGCACTACATGTCAAGGCCACACAGTACTATCCTTATCAACTGTCAGTAGAATTGTATCATGTTGACACGACCCTACAGTGATTGTTTAACTAAATTCTGTAGTTTAAATTTATAATCATAATCAACAGTTGTCAAAATTAGTTTTCAGAAGTTTTGAGTTTTGACAGGAATGCTGCAAACAGTTCAAACAGTTAACTGCATTGAACACACATTTTTATCATCTTTTGTGATTATGGTTGTATATACATGCCAAATTGGTTGATTTATCAAATTTTAATTAACTGAAATGAAATGTCATCTAAAGTATCAACAATAAAAAAAAAATTTAAAAAAATCTGAGCAACCAAGAATTCTATACAAAAGTCTGGTACATCACAGTTTATAATATTTAAAGGATAAATTCACCCAAAACTGGAAATTTGGTCATTATGTACTATTTTAAGTTTCTTGGTCCACAAAAACATTTCTGGAGCTTCACAGCAAAACAGAGTTGCAGCATTCTCCTTAACAACTGAAGTAGATGGGGACTTGTTTTAGGTGTAAATACAAACAAAAATGGTTCCTCACAGCTCGTCAGACATAATACCAGGCCCCAAATCCTAAATTGATTTGACAATTTGTTACTTACTACTTTTTTTAAGTTTTTTTATCCTTAAAAGCAATTCCCCAACTATACTTCAGTTGTTTAGGAGAATGCTGCAACACCGTTTTACTGTGAAGCTCTAGAAATGTTTTGTGAACTACGAAACTTCACCTGACTTTCCATCAACATGGAGATGAGGAGAAAATCTGATTTCATGGACACATTCTGGTTTGTTTGGGGGTTCAATACGTAGTCCTAATCATAATATATATACTGTATACGGAACAATATAAATATTATTACGATAACGATTTCAATCACAATGTCAGGCCATATGTGATACAACACTTTCCACTGGAGCGTAAAAGACCCTTTGATAGTGAGAATCAGTGTCCTTCTGTTGTTCCATTTATTTGATAATGATCATGAACTGGGTCAATGTCCACCATCCCTGGAAGGCAGATCTGCCTCTGACAAAGTTAATGACTGTCGCTTCACACACACACACTTACAAACACACATGCAGCTGTGTCCTCTGAAGGCTTTGGCCTTGTGGCAGCAGCCAGGAGAGTAACGTGACACCTTGCTAGCCGAGGTTCAGGGGCGATGGTTTGACACCCAACCCTCCAGGGCCATGTCCCGGGGTCAAAGGGCAAAAGGTCCGCATTTCTCTGGGTGACACCTGAGCTGGGTAACTGTGTCCACCCCCAACACTTAAACACGCACATGCACTCAGCATATTACTGCGCCACAAAGAGAGAGTGCATGTAAATATGCGTGCATAAACACACATACACACACATGCCCTCCCTGACCCTGCAGCCCTCCTCGGGCACCCAGCCACTGACACCTCTTAACAAAGCCCAGGAATTTACGACGAGGGCTTTTCACAGTGCTGTGGCACCAGACAGGTGCAGGAGGAGGGTGTGTGTGTGTGAGGGACGACCTGATACTTATCAAATATTCCTGATATATGTTTCTACAATACAGCCAAAATGTCACTCGAGCCAGTAGTCGGATAATGTGAAATGAATGTCCTCCAATAAAACAACAACAATGTGTATGTGTGTGTGTGTGTGTGTGTGTGTGAGACAGACAGACAGAGATAGACACTGAGCATACTCTGATAAGCCTTGAAGCGGGACAATAATCTGCCCTCCCTGATTACCCCTGTAAAACCACTTGGATTCACGTGTGTGTGTGTGTGTGTGTGTGTGTGTGTGTGTGTGTGTGTGTGTCCGTACAAGCATGACTGCCAAATGTGTGTTTTAAATGTAAAAACAGAAAGGAGCAGGGTGTGCTGACAAACAAGGGGAGTGTAAATAAAGCGGTAAATGGGATACTTGTCCTGTAGTTTCTTCACTGGGTGACCGAGGCCGGCCTCTGAGCTGCTTCCTCTCCTTTTGGCTCTAAATCATTCAGTGTTGGAAGGCCTTTCAGGGGCCGCGGGAGCCCGGCCGTTTCATTACAATGGTTACAAAACCCCTGCTAATATATCCAAGCATGCAGGCCTTCTCACTAGCACAACATGGCCCCCTGCCAAAGCCGCCCTCATGTACCCTAGCTCGCCTACCACTGCAGGCATTCCTGCTCTGCTGTAACTCAACTGACAGAGTGGCTGCTAATTCTAGACAGCCTGCAGCCACACCGGCCTCGCTGCACCGCCACGATCCAAACAACAAGGCACTAACAGCTCTGTCATGAGTGTTGACAAATGACTTTTGTTAACCTGGAAGCAAGCCAAATACATATTCAGTACACAACATTTAATGAAGATACCATCTTGATGTAATGATTCATTTAATTTTTTACAATGGAACAAAGTTAAATTACTTCCTTGTTGCAATAAAATACAATCATTATGTAAAAAAAGATAACCTCATAGGATAAACGTGCAGAAATAATTAATAATTTGAAGAATGTCAAACAATGAAGGGTTTCTGCAGCATTTAATAGTGGAGGCACTGAGGTGCCTCAGCTGTCTTCAAATTTTTTGAAATAAAATTTAACATCAAGTCTATTAGGCTGCAGGGAGAATGAGCAGCAGTACAAAGGCTGTTTAATTTGTGAGGTGGCTGTTTAAACTGTCTAGTTACTATCAGGGCTCAACACTGACTTTTTAAAGCGGTTGCCAGGTTGGCCACCAAGTATCAGCTTTTGGTTGCCATTTTCGGTCACCTTATATTTCAAGTAACATGTCAGCGTAGCACTGAAAATGTGACATAAAAGAATGGCTTTTATGTTGTGTTTCATCTGATACTTGTTAGCATGTTATCAGTTAATGTGTCCAGCTTCAAGTCTTGGTTTACAAAACACCAGCAGTACAGCTGTTTTTATGATCTCCACATATTTCTCAAAAATGAATACAGAAAGTCGTTGGTTGCTTTGCCTTTCTCTAAACCAGATGCCTGTGTGCACGCAAGGAAAAGCACTTTATGTTTTTGTGCTTTTGTGCTCTCCACTCTAAAGGCAGCTACGTGTGCACAGTATTTGAGTTCAAGACAAATTTTCCTACAGGTATTATTATTATGGTATGGTATGGTATGGTATGGTATCATATCGTATCGTATCGTAATTGGCCAGTTTCCCAAAATATTTGCCAGTGAACACATGGCAACCGTTACCATCGAGCCCTGTACTTGGACAACAAGATGATAAGCATCTAAAATCTGGTTGATTTAACTCAGCTTGGAAAAAAAGGAAAATCTTCTGAGTTTTTACAGTCCAAACAAGGTGCTGATGTCAAACAACAGTGATATGAATCATAACGTGATTATAACCAGTTGAACACAATTTTTGGGCCGTTTATTACTGCAGTTGAAGTTATTTTAAAAGAGTGATTCACAGATTTAGCACCTCTCTGAGAGAACAGTTCTTGTAACCCTGTGTTTGCTGGTTCCTGCTGCTTCAATGTGAGAATTTGCTCCTTTTTTTAAAAGTAACTTGAATATCTTTTAGTTTTGGACTGTTGGTCAGACATAACAGAAAAAAGACATCAATTTGGGTTCTGGGAAATTGTTGTGGGCAGTTTTTACTTTTTTTTTTTTTTTTTTTTTTACAATTTAATTGAAAAAATATTTAGTAGATAAATCAATAAAGAAAACAGTTGCTAGTTGCAGCCCTAACTAGTAGTGCTTGGGGTTATAAATGTCCTTAGAAAGCCTTTCATTAAACACACAACCAACTTAAGTTCAGATACTATTGTGACCCCCCTGATGCATTCATTCACTTAAGAAAGTATGATGCGTTTGTGTAAAAAGAAAAAAGTTCTTTACTCAACAAAACAGAGAGCAGAACAGATTTCCACAGATGCTCTTGTGATGAAATGAAGAACAGACCCGAAAGAAACAGCCATGAGGAAACTATGCAGGCTGAACCTCACATCTAGCGCCAAGCTAAAGAATCTGCTCGGGTTTTGAAGTGCTGTTCTCACAACGTTGCTCCTCTGAGTTGTTGACTTCCTCCAGACCCAACCGCGCAATCGTCAGCCCAGATTCCAGGTTTCAACTCAGAGGCTTGAACTCTCATGTAACTTTAGCAGCCGGGGCCAAATTCTCAAACGCAGCAGCCAGCGTGACCAAAACAATCCCCAGAAATAGCTCTGATCCCATTCTGAGCGCTGGCCAAGTCAGATTCCCCAAACAGGCACTAAAGGGAACAAGAGATTGGGAACACACCGAGCTCACCACCCCCAAAGTCCATCAATCATTATTCTCCATACAAATAGAGCATTCAGATGGACAAAAAGTCAGTCAATAGGCAGCACACGAGGAGTCTGGAGTGTATCCGGTGAGGGAAGAAGAACCAGCCAGCCGAACAGAGGAAAGCTATAGTCGTAAAGAGTCATCTACATCTGCACTGCTTCATTAATTCAGCAGACGCTCTTATTCATGCTCAATCAACGAAAGGCCTGTCACATTTTTAGCCCTGCAGATAAAGTGGAGTCTGTCTGGGCTCATATTTATGAAGAATCTGAAGCAGAAGACAAAAGATGGGACTAAAATAGTGGAGTTCAGCACTGTGGCTGCACTCAAGAAGCCATTATTCCCAAAGAGGGAACATGTGGCTACATTTGTAAAAATGTGGCAAGCTAAACCATGGTGTGGTGTCTTAAACACACATACAGTTGATACAGCTCTCTGTGGTGGCAGCGATAATGTTACAACCAACAAACACGTTGTTTGGTGAGGTTTAGTTTGGCACAGTTTTTCCCATTCTGCTTTCGTGAAGCATTAAAGGCTACACCAATGTTTTTGCAAGTTTAAGCGAGAGTTGGCTTTTTCATTCCTTACTAAAATGAAGCCAATAGCTGCCTGAAAAATGGGAAATACATTCAAAAACACACTGAACTTCATAGTATTCAAACTGGTTAGCTGGGATGCAAACATTAACCAAATTAGTATGCTGACTTATGAAAAAGCAATAGGCAATAGCAAAATAGCAATAGCAAACTGGCTTACAGCTACTGATTATTTAAAACGGTGGCTAAAATGAGATGCTACGAGTGCTCGGCCAATCAGAAATGGTCAGTGCTCAAGGCCCCACCACCAAAGTTCCTGTACTGTTGGAAAGACTTTAAAGATCTTCATTTAGACGCTGGAAACACACTGAGTGTCTGCAAAGGTTCCTTGTCCCTGTAGGGAAAGCTCTGCAGTGGAAGCGTGACTCTGTAGTGTCATTATTTGCAAACTCGAACCTGGCAAAGCCTCATTCTGATCAATAACCTTCCAATCACTGAAGATAATAGATGAAAATGTGTGCTATAGGACACTTTAAATGCACTTATTTCAGTTCTAAGACACACACAAAAAACTGGGTCCAAAAATGTCCAGTTTGACTGAGAAATCAGTGGAAAAGAAACAAAAGGTGTCATTGAAATGTTGTTTTGGTAATTATCCATGTGCCCAAACAGGCCCAGTTTGACTGTAGTGCAGAGATGTGACACTGATCACCCACAGCAGGCCTCAATCCCTCCCAACCAGTGTGGCTGGAGGAGGAGTGCAGCGTCATTCTGCAGCCAATACATACTGAGTTAACAGCAACCACAACACACACAGCAATGTCTGGAGGTACAAGAGGTTTCTAACTAAAGGTGAAGAAAGAAGGAGAAGCCTTCCCATCTTTCCTTTAGATTTTAAACCAACGTGCCCACAAGACACACACACAACACAACAACCAGTAATAAGTGTTTCCTCTTTGATGACACGTAGCCGGGCTTATTGCGCTTTCTTGTTGCAGTGAAGTTAAGGATGGCGTCGCCAAACCCGCAGGAACCAATTGCAAAGTCAACAGGCACTGGGGGGGAGCAGTTCCGGAGTGAGAGGGAAAAGAAAAAATAACTTCAGCACTTCTTATTTTCACAGCAACCAGTCGCAGGAGCTGCAAAGCCACACTACCTCAGACCTGCTACAGAGCACTCCCATTAAATCACATCTTGTAAATGAGGCTCAGTTCTTTGAAAGGTAACAAGGTGGTGGAAAATGAATCACTGCTGGAAAAAGGTAGACAGCTCAGTTATTATTTTCTATTCACAGAAGCTCAGAACGAGATTTGTTCTAAAACTGCTGAACAAGCTGAAGTCCAGCCTCCAAATATGTCCACTCATCTGCTTACCCAGCACAAACGGCCCTAATGACACCAGCACATTTCATCTAGACTGCAGAATAACCTATCAAAAGGTGCAGGCAGAAATAGCCTGAATTTAATTAGCCCTGTGCACCATTATTAGTGCCTCTCTGGGCCGGTACACTGAGACTCATTCGGGACTGGTTTAATCCTAATCCTACAGGGAAAGTCTCTGAGGACAGAGAGTTTTGCTGAGCCACACGTGATGTCAGAGAGAGCCAGAGTTTGACGCCAGTCAATGAGGATCAAGGAGTTTATCAGCCGCCAATCAAACCTGTGACCTTGTCACGAACAGATTTGTTTTGGGAGATAATGCGACACCTCAACAAGTTAAGATTTTCCCACACTGACAGACACAGTTTGTGTATGTGCTGATCGTTTGGAGCCCTGATGAAGACCTAACAGTCGACACATTTGAACTTTTAATGATTTAGCCACGACAATAAAGACTTTTTAATATTTCTTCCTTGTTTCTTGATACTTTGGTTTTTGAGTGCCTGGATTGTCTTTTGAATCGCCCTTTTCTCCTGTTTTCTAAGTGAACTCAACACAATTTTTGCCTACATTGTGTTAAATAGAGCAACCAGTAATGCTCTCTATTTTATGTGCTGATTGTTGTTATGAAACATGGAAAAACTCCATCCTAAAGTATATTCTTTCATTTACAGGAATCAGTCTCAAGGACTTGTAAAACTGTACTTTAGAGTGAAAAAAAGTTATCTCAAGCCCTCATTCCTGCAGTAAAACTGTGACTGTGAACACTAAAGCTTATAAGTATTAGATTTCCCTCAGTGTACCCAAACTACTCGGCCCCGCTTTGTGCTCCTACAACTAGAAATGGCTGTTGCGTGCCACAGAAAACTGTTGTCAAAAGTTGTAATTATAGGATCAGCTCAAGATGTGCCAATTGGTTGAAACTACCATGTTGCCACATCAGAGAGAACAAAAAGTCGGAAGTTGGAAAAAACAGGCCGAGCTTATTAAGAGACAGGGAGCCCTGTGCTGGCTGTCATCATTATACCGTCGCTGTAGACCAGAGTTGTCAACAATTTCCACGCACAAAAGTAAAAAAAAAAGCACAGGGAGAGCAATAAATCATTTACAGTAGTCCTGCTCTTCATTGTTGTGTTTTTTTTTACGGAAGCTTTCAAGGCAACAGGACGTTTATTCAACTGAGGGCTGAAAAAGCACCGAAAGTTTACAGTCCTCTGTGTGAGCTGCAGTCACAAGTAAATGGATATTGTTTCCTCTGAGGAATGCCAGTTCTGAATTCCTCCTGGCTAATGTCTGTCTGAGTTTAACTAATGAGGGACACTGATATGGAGTGATATGATTAGACAGCCACAGCTCCTGTCTGCTCCGATCAAACAGAACTGAACGAGAAGACATTGGCACACGCCGGTTACGTTTGTTTTAGATTTAAAGAGGAATTTTGGATTTGAAACCCAGCAAAGCTCTTCTTTTTTGGCACTCTATCATCTTAAACTTTACACCAAAAAATACTTAATACATTTCTGAGTTGAGCTAAAGTTAGCCAGGAATTACTTGCAGCTATATTGTTGATCCTTTGATTAGGAAACACTTTCAACAATAGCTGTAATTAGTGCTCAAGGTGTGCACGACCTCAAAAATCTGCCGAGGGTGACTGGCTGAGAGACAAAACGACAGACAATAATTGGCCCTCGACATCAATCAAAAAGACTGAATTAAAACGTATACAAGGGAAGCAGAGTGAGAGTGAGCGGAGGTGTGTATGAGGTGTGTATAAGGTGTGTATGAGTCTTTTTTTGCCTCACCTGTTGCTCTGCTGGTGGAAGCCCCCCCCTCCTCCTGAGGTTTGCACGCGAGCATCTGTCTGTGCAGATGTAGAGCCTCTGTGGAATGTACAGCATTCCCCTGATTCCCATCTCCTGAACCGCCGCAGAGGCTTTCCCCGAGTGCCTCCGGCCCGGCGCCGCTGCCGCCCCCCAGGTTCCTGCCACCGTGACCCACATCCCCTCCCCGGCTGGGCCTCCTCTGGGGCTCCGCTCGAGGGGGAACCAGAAGCCGAACACAGGGTCGGTGGGACATCTCCGGTTCCTCATCCTCAGGGATTGGGTTGTACCAGATTTCTCCTTCATCGTCGGCGTCGTTCTCCTCGGCTGGATCCACGCTCCGAGGGTGAGAAGACACTTTAGCCTGGCTGATGTTTACCTACATCAAGACAGCAGCCGATGTTGAGCATTAAAAAAATGTGAAGTTAGCATGCTAACCAGCTAGCCCAGACAGTGCAAGGCTACACCAACACTCCCATTGCTCCAAGCTCCCAGTCTCTAGCTAATTGGGCCGATAGCTACATGGCTAACTGAGCTAAGTAGCTGTCGGTAGCTACAATTAGCAGCATCACTCTGGTGATTTGCTGCCTCCTATAATGTTTGGAGTCTGTATTCAACAGGTGGCTAATTCTTCATATTCATATTACACCTCTAAATACAAAGCTAAACCAGCATCCAGTTAGCTTAGCTTAGCATAAAGAGTAGACAAAGCCTGGCTTTGTTCGTCTAAAGCTAACAAATTAACATTTTACAGTTTGTTTGTTTACTCTGTGTAGAAAGAACAATTTGTGGTGTTACGAGGGGAATAATCTGACACGTAACATCCTGAACGACACACAATTTGTAGTTTTTTACGCTTCTTTTATGTACAAAATAAACAAACGTGTCATTCGTGAAATTTAAAGATGCTGCTAGAATACTTTCAACCTTTGGACAGAGTCAAGCTAGCTGTTTCTCTCTGCTTTCAGTCTTTATGCTGAGCTAAGCTAACCAGCTGCTGGCTGTAGCTTCATATTTAAAACAGAGACATGAGAGAACTATCAATCTTTTCTTGTAACTTTTGCCAAAAAAGCAAATAAGTTTACTTCAAAAATTCCTGAGCTGTTCCTTAAAACTCATTGTTGTTAACAGAGAGACCTCGGGGCTAACCTGAGGCAGGTGCAGGCGAGCCGGCCGTGATGGGGCTCCACCTGAGGGTCTCAGGTGGTCTGGAGAGGGACTGGGAGGAGGTGGCGGCTGGTGGGAGACTTGGCCGCCCTCCTCCTCAGCTCCCAGCATTCCCTGCAGCTCGTCCTTGGTGCAGTGATTCTTTCCGAGTGAGCTCTGCTGCAGCCAGTTGCGCTTCTTGGAGACTGTGATGGTGGTGAGCGGTGGTCGCCATGATGGAGACTCACTGGGCCGGCCCACCTCGCGGCCATTAGCGCAGGGGGCTTGGACATTCTCAATGAAAGCTGAGGGAGCGATGGGAAGAGTTACAAGTTATTGCCAGAAGACACGCAAATGTCATCTGATTCGCATTAAAAAGCAACTAATCATCATCACGATCATCATCGCTTAAGCAATTATTGAACTGAAATGAAGGACTGAATCTGATGATTGATCTCAGACGAGTCGTGTCCTGTCAAGCTGAAGAAGACATCTGTATCAAGAAACCACAGGTGAGGAAACACTGATAATGCCATTAGTATTTATAGCCTCTCATCTCTTCTCTTATTCTTGTCTCTGCTTTATAAAGTCATCAAAAAGAGCCACAGCCTTTGTCTCATTTTATTTTTATATGTTTTATAACTTTTGGATACTGTGATTTAGTTTTTATGACCAAAGTCAAACTTTCAATCACACTGCCACAGTCCCCTGGAGCACCTCCCCCCCCTTCCCTCCTCAGTGATGCTTCGGGAATATGTGGGCTTTGAATTCAAAAGAGATCAGAGGGAGACGGAGGGACTGAGCTCACATATCTTCCATCACAGCAACTTTGGAAAAAAAGAGCGAAAAACCACTGGCATTACAGCTGTGAAAATAGAGCGGAGAGGGGAGGATGCGTGACGGTAAGTACAGCCGGTGGCGATGCAGTGAAAAAGGACAAATAATAGAGACGGTGACGTGGTCACTTAATGCCCCAGAGAAAGCATTAAAGAGTGCCTGCATCGCTCCGAGTGTGTTTGTGGATGTTGTGAGAATCTGTTTCCCTCATAATCAAGAAGCGCTTTTGCAAATCATCTGACGTGCTTTTATTTTTACAAGCGTTGATGAGCAGATGCAACCAGAGAAAAACAACCTCTGAGCATGTGCGTGTGTGTGTGTGTGTGTGTGTGTTTGTGTGACAGGGCCGGTAGGGTCTTGCTCTAACACGTACAGCAGGCTGGTGTAAAAGACTGTTTTGATCCTCAGCAGCTCCCAGACGAGCCCCTCCACATGCTATAATGACAACTTCTCCTTTCCTCAAGGAAATGCATCTTCACGCACGCCATGTAACCAAATTACAGACTAGAATGTTTTCACTTAACGAAATCGAAATCTAACACAGGCCGTCCAGTACGTGCATGTGTGAATGAGTCTGAATAAAGCAGGGGTTTTTTTTTCTTGTTTTTTTGTAAATCCGGAGCGGCGCAAGAGAAAAGAAGTCCATTAAAAAATCACACGGTTCAAATTACATAACTTCTACTCAGTCGATTGAGACTAAGGTGTTTTTTTTTTCTGCTTGGTTGCTTTTATTGACAAAGCCTTGATCGTGGCACCGAGGGAGCAGAAGCCTCCACTGGGATTTACTTTTCCCTGAAAGTCAACCAGCCTCTCTGAAGAGCCTCTCTCTGCTTTCCTGTGATCTATGAGGCAACTTTATAAAGCTATTGTTGACTTGTAATAAATGCCGCCGTCTCCAGAGCCTCAAAATCCCATAAAACCCCAACTTTGGAGTTTCTCTCACCACAACAAAACAAGTTTGAACTTTATTTCTTTTTAAACTTTCTTGACTTTTCTCTCCACTTGAGAAATACAAGTATGATATAAAGTGGGATGAAATTGAATCTGTTAGGGCTGCCATTCCTCTGGGTTCTGGCTGATTATATAAGACACTGCCGAGTATATAAAACAGCTTTCGGTGGCAAGAACAGAGGCCACATTTAAGACATTCCTAATCTCCGAAAAAACAAACAGCTTGAACTACAAAAACACGACCCATCGCAGCCCCCCTGTCATCTGTTTCATTTTAATTCAAACACAGCGCTGGCAGGATGAAGCACATCTTTAAGTATTTCTTCCTTTCTGCTCTGTTTAAGTTGAAGACGGTTTCCTGCCAGAAACGTGTTTGTCAGACCTGAGCCAGCCCTGTGTTTGCATTAGCCAGGATTAGGGTAGATGCTGTGTTTGAGGGCCTGGAGCTCAGTAGCTGTAGCATGCAGCGACTGCTGAGTGAAGGAGAAACATACTGCATGTTTCTGGTGATATACTGAGTCCAACATGTGTAGGCCAACAGTTGGCAGGCTATAATAATCTGCTATGGTTTGTTCTCACATGGTCTAGCCTGGAGTTTTTGTAACCCTTTAAACTCTGTCTACAAGCAGTGTTTTAACTTAAATCTACAGTTAAGTACATTACAACAGTAATTTGTTATTTATATACCTCTGTCATGACACGTAAATCAGTAATTAGTTTGTAAGTCTGAGCCGCCGCTCTACACTCAAATGACAGCATGGCTGTTCAAAGTATAGTAACGTAGTCTTTCTGTATGTGTTAACGAACGGGTCAACTGTCAGAGAATGCAAGAAAGACAAACTTTCCCAACAATATAAAACAAAATGCAGCGCCTCTTATGCAACAACCAAACATAGGCTACTAGCTAGCAGTTAGCTTGTGTTACACACAAAAACAGCTCACTCCTCGCTGCTCAAGTGTTTCGGCTAATTCACCCATTAGTCCTCGGCTACATTTAGCTGGCATTTCAAGCTTCAATTTGAGATTATTTACAATCTGCCATTGGTTGCTTAGTAACACTATTTACACAGAGAGACATCATTTTGCCACGTTAGCTAACCAGCAATTCGTCCGTGGTAGCAAGCAAGCTAACTTTAGCTAACATAAGCTAAACACACAATACCACAATATATTTCACATGCTTTGCAGTAATGTTAACTGCTACTTTGGACTGTGTGTTGAACTCTGAGTGTTGGTGGGTGCTGGATGTTTGTTGACATTAGCAGACTCCATTTCTTAGCTAATGTTCTATTGTTCGCTATTGTTGCACACTTTCGGCGTTGAAGGGGAGTGGAAGAGAGGCACGTGGAGGGAGCCGCACAAACGTCACCAGTTTTCCCTGAAAAACCGTTGCGAGTCCTACAGATCAAAATCAATCACAATCCGGCTGTTATCAGGCGAAGGAAAAAGTCTAATTTTTTCCCTTCACACATTGGCAAAACAAAGCAATTCATGTGTGTAAAAAACATTCTTACCTATAATCCCTTTAAAAGATATTTAAGACCAAGATATATACAAAACTCCAGGCTCTTCAGCCTATAATTGATATCTAGCAGGGGAACTCTACACCAGATGAACAACATCAAATGAGGCTTAACTGATACTTGGATTTAAAGTCACTTGGGCACAGATACAAAGACTACAAATAATATAAAATCATTTGAACTACAACACACATAAGAATGAAATAGCTCTTGGGAAACGTGGATTATTTGAGAGCAGGCAGGATGCTGGTTCGAAGACAACTCTGGGAGAGAGGGGAAAGATTTTTGAGAACAAGACAGATGAAAACTGCAGACTCTGCCACCAACGCTCAAACTGGTAACGCGAGACTGAAGAGAGGTGAGATATTGTGCATGGAGTTGTTGTCAGCATGCCATCTTCTTTAAGGGGTCTTTCATAGCTGGAAGAGGAAGCGTGTTCTGACAAGAGCGGCATTCCAGACATCTCCTTCCACTGTCACACTCCTTCACCAGGAGTAACACAAAGCAACAGCAGGACACTGCTTTGACTTAATAAGTCAGATTTCAACCATTTCACTGGTGTCAAGCCATCACAACACTCTGAAGCTCCTCTCAGATATTATTCTAGCTGATGCAGAACGTCCAACCTGATGCTTTTCTTAAAATTAATCTTCAAATTACAATACGTAGTTGGTGGGGGAAACTGTTTCTATAAGATGTCTAAAAGTTTAAACTGATATAATCAGACATTTTGTCACTTAGAAGCAAAAACACAAAAAAGACGAATGCTTGAAGTGACGGAACATTTAACATTTATAGAAATTCAGTTTGTTTCACGACTATTTCTTGATTAATCTATTAGTCGATCGTCAGAGAATTAAGTGGCAACTGTTTTAATAATTGATTTATTAACAAAAATGTTTCTTGTTCCAAGTTCCAGCTTCTCAGGATTTGCTGCGTTTCTTTGTCTTATGTAACACTAAACTGAAAATGTGCATTAGGTCATTATGATCTCCATCTTTCACAAAGTTCTGATCTTTTTAAGATCAAACAACTAATCTTAAAATCCAGAAAGTAAACTGCAGAATAACTGATTGTGAAAATTCTAATTTGCATGTGTTTATGTAAAAAATGCAGGGAAGGCTTATCCTAAAGTGAAACCCTTCAGAATATCCATTGCAAGAGATTTTCTGCACCTTATATTAATTCAAATTTTCATTTATACCACCAACATATAGGTTTCCGGGAAGAAATAGTGAGAAAACAGCCCCTTTCCCCATTTGGTTGTCATCTGGCCTCAGAGCCCGATGACCATCTAACCTTCTGCAACCACAACACAAAGCGAAACAGAAGGCCCCGTCGATTAAAATTTCCATAACGGAGCTAACACAGCCTGGCTCCCTGCGCCGCGATGGCATGAAGATGATGTGTCCGGGGCACGGAAAACTCACACCCCTGACCTGAAGGTAACAGATGGCCGGAGCACATAATACAAGGGTGCACGTCTGTGTGAGAAAATAAAGAGAAAGGGAGACAGAGAGGGAGATAGGTGGACGGGGAGGAGCGATATGGGTTTGTCTGAGGTGCTGAGAGGAATGCAAACTTATAAAGGAAAAAAAGCTTATTTCCTGGATGTGCTGGTGTGAACCTGCGCCACGTGAGCCTGACAGTAAACCCAATTATCTTCGTGTCTAAATCTTCTGAATGACTGAATCTTTTTCTCCTCTAAGACAAAACACTTGATCCACTTTCCCAGAGGCTTTTCTTTTATTTCCTGAATTCCTTTTGGCTCCTCTTTTGATAAGTGCAAAGCACACACCAGCTAGTTTTCTCTCCTCCACACAGACAACACTTTGTGGTGTATACAGAGTGTCTTCCCCCCTTCAGAGGGAATCTTTTGCTCTGTGCCATACATTCCTGTTGACACGCATTCATATGGAAATGAGGATTCTCAGTGTAGATTTTTCTCTTCACACCAATGCAGAGCCGAAATCGTCCAGGGTTGCATCACATGTCAACACTTGCATCCCGTTGAGGCATCCTGGCAGCGCAGCCTGCTAATGCTGATGCCACTTCCTCCTCGATGCGTTGGCTTCCAACCATTCTTTTCAATGTTGCAGCTCTTTCTGTCCCGACTCATTGTGTCTGTTTAAAATCTGATAAAAAATGCTTCAGCGGAGGGACCACACAATCTAAAAAAGGGACATGGACTCACAGTGTGACCCAATTAGGTCGTGAACACTGATAAAAGTAAGACAAGTCATTGAAATGCCCTTCAGCAACACTTTGTACAGTAGCTCTAGATAAAAAGCTGCCAGTTGCTTGTGTTCGCCCGGACACTGTTTGCAGACACCATCATGTGACTCATAAACCATCCTGGTATGAACCCTGATGCCTCGAGTTTCTCCTCCATCACCTGATCTGTCTTTAGAGGTACCATCCTCCATAAATCTGTCCAAGTACAGACACACCAGACAAGACAAATGACTGTACCTGTGAAACTGAAAAAACTACTCAGCAGCTCAGTAACAAGTTTTTTGGCACAATGCAGAAACCAGACGCCACATCGTTCTGACATGACTTGACAGCAGTCAGGTAGGATTATATTACACCTGCACTCGTATCTCATTCTCTAGCTAATTTGAATCTACTGAGCAGGCAGCAATTAATGTATTCACAATGTTGAGCAATACTGCACAGTAATGTACCAAAACATGAGCAGGTTCAGCTTCATAGTCTGTTATATTTAAAGGAACGCTCAACATTTAGGGAAATGTGTCTGTTTGCTTCCTCCCATTTACATAAAAAGTGATACTTCTGACAATCAGCTGACAGTTTGCTTGGCTTAGCACAATTACATTTTACATTTTAAAACGAGTCCCCTTCTACTTCAGTTGTTTAGAGGAATGTTGTTGCTGTGAAGCTTCAGAAATGTTTCCTGGACTACGAGACTTCACCCGACTCTTGATCAGGTGAGTAGATAATGACAAAATGTTAACTTTTGGGTGAATTTTTCCTTTAAGCTCACAGTTACTGACAGCACCTTCATATTCAACAGACAGATATTAGGTGGTGTCAATCTTCTCATTATCATTTTCATCTATAAACTATAAACTATCCTCTTACAAGCTTTCGTTGAGGAGATATCAAGAGCTAATTAACTTTTTCCCACAATGTTCCAAAGCCTTCAGTATTTCTGGGAATGCAAAGAGGGCATGATTTTCCTGTTAGTGTGAACCACAGGACTCAAGTAAAGAATAAATAAAAGGAGAGAATATCTGCCTCCCAGGAGTGGATCTCATACTTCTGTTTGTGGTGTCTATGGCTCAGTCTCAACATCAGCTTTGACTGACACACCACTCCTGAGTTCAGATCTGGCCAAAACATAATGCCTGGATACTGTCTGCCTGCCGGCAAGGCAATCCTCTGCCACAACACAACAAACCTATAAATCCTCCAGCAGCAAATACTAACAGGCACGCACACACTGGAGATGTGCATATGCATGCTCACGTGCACAATATCCCTCACACACACACACGGAATGACACTCAGCTGTGGGTGATAATCAACATGATTTTTTTACACAGTAATTAAAGGACGAGTCAGGACAGAAATAAATTAGCTGCAGTTTAATTAAGCCAATAGTTTGCACTATGACTTCATAGAGAGATTTCATTTCCAAGTCAGGGGGGAGGAAGAGGACTATTTCTAGAGATGTATAAATATTTGCATAAATCAAGAGAAGAGCCCTAAACTCAATGAAGAGTTTCAAGCCAAGACAAGCAATTCACTGGAGCTTTAGAGAGCTTTGGTATTTCTTTTTTTTTTTTTTTAAATGGCTCTTTGTGAGGCGCTGAGAGGCCCACAGGGGCAAGATAAGCCCAGCTCTGACCTTAATAAATACTTAATCGCCCTTCATTTTGTTCATTCATGGCGAGGAATTAAGTGACACAACGCAAACAAAGTTAAACAACAGGAATGGCATCCGAAATATTCAATCCAAAGTCTCTTTAAAATGCAAGTTACCATGGAGCTGTCCAGAGCAAACGACTGGGGAGGAAGGCAACATGACATCCCACCCCCCCACCCCCCCTTTACTCTCAAACAAACACACACACACACACACACACACACACACACCACAACCGCAGAGAGTAACTGCAGTGGCTTCTCCCCTGCTTTGGATTCCCCTGGCCACAGCTGTGGAAAGGTTCAGTGGGGACAGAGGGGAAAGCTGAACAAAATGAGGGGAAAAACTGAGAATCAATGGCACGAAGAGGAAACTAATATCAAGAGGAGTACTGTCTGTACTCTAGCTAAAAGAGGTAAAAGTTGGAGCTATGTTGAGCCAACAGCGGCTGGAAGTCAAACATTAGAGGCCTTCCGCTCAGCAGCCTCACAGATCACACTCTATTTCTAGCAGCACAGCACACTGACAGTCAACAACAGCCTGCGCACATGGCAGCTCGTCTATTTACTCTGGAAAACACTGTCAGAGCAACACACGCGCTCTCACGCACGGAACACTTTCATACAAAAATGAAAAATGTCTTTCGATCCGCACAAAGACATTTCCACACGCTGTGCAACAAATGTCAATACAGAGTTCTCTGCACAGGCAGCTTCTGAAGCCTGTGATTGAACTGGCGAACTGCCCTGTTTGCAGTCAGTTCAGGGCAGCACGGACGAAAAGTGCAAATCATTTGCTACAACCAGGCACTAACACGGTGAAATGACAGCTTAAGTTATGTGCAATGTAAAGTAATAAATGTAAATGCAATTAAAAGTGTAGGGTTGCAGTGATATATATCGTTTTCAAGGTATACTGTGGTATGAAAGCTGACGATTTATATTTCATTTCATAGTCAAGTCCTGTTTTCATTCAGGTAAGGGTCGTTCCGGGAAACCATGAAAATCTCATACCACTGCAACCCTACTAATGAGAGGGTAAATGGACCTTGTGGTGAGATTATTTTTTAAACTTCAGTTTGCATCTCAGCTTTCAGATATCAATGAGTTTGTCTTGGAAATGCAGGACAAACGCCAAAGTGGACGAAAAGTGAAAAGTGGGTATCTTGAACATGCAATTCCATGACGAACTGGGCATCTATCTCCATCTGCTGAGGAGGATTGGGTGAAATGACTGACATCGATATTAGATATTATCGAATATCTCGATATTTTCTGTCATACAGGATATTTTTCACTACATCAAATATCGAACAGCTGTTACGGCATCTTCAGGAATTTCATTTTGAAAAGAAGGCATGTGACTGAGGGTACATGTCGTTTCTATGTGTCACCTCTTCCTCTCAGTGGTTTCCTGATACAGATGTTTTCCTGTCTTTGCACCACATTAGAAACAGAACATCATTTGTCATTTTGTACATCATCAAAAGTCATTCACACGCACACAAACCCACCACCAACACCTTAGAAAACACCACAACAGCTAGCAGAGGAGAGTGAGTTAGTTGTTACTGGACTACACTGTGAGTGATCCCACCTACGGCCTGATGTGCGATTAATTCAGTGTTAAGAATGCACCTAAATTAGTGTGAAGGAACAGAACCCGCCACCGGTTAGAGAATCTTGAAAAGGAAAGCAAAGAGGTCTGAGGAGTCTCGTCCCTTTGCTTTGCATCCAGAAGAGGAGGAGTGCAGGGTGGACCGCCACCAGACGGAGTTTACTATGAGTGGAGGAGGATGACAATAATCAGACGGGAGGAAGGAGGGTGAGAGGTCTCTGATTTAGAGGATCCACAGGAGCTGGGGCCACTCCGTGTAGCCTTCCTACCTGGTGACTTGACTGCAGGTGACTTGGCCTTGACAGGTTTAACCCCTCGGCTGGACGTCTGGGCCCCTGGTTTACACCCACCGGGGTTAGCCTGAGGGCAGGAGCGGTCCTGGCTGTGGCCTCCTCCACGAGGCAGAGATGAGCCCTCAATGCGCTGCTTCATCTCAGAGGACAACAGCCGCCCCTTTTGCATCCACTCCTGCATCTTGTTGACAGTGACACCGTGGCCCTTGTTGACAGAGTTGGCTCGCTGCGCTCGCACCTCAGCCAGCTCCTGCTTGTGGTCGTGACCCTGATGTGCTGATGCGTCAGCGTTGCTGTCTGACGAACCTGTGAGGCTGTTGATCGAGCCGCTGCTCTCATTGAGCTGCCCGCCGCGGTCTTCATCACCACCAGCATCTTGCAGCATCTCGTCACTGCTGATGGCCTCGTAAGGCACCCGAGGTTCTGTCAGCTTTTTACCCTGTTTTGTCCCTGTGGCCCCTAACTCACCACTGATGTCTGGACCCTGAGCCCCAGAGGCCTGAGCACAGAGTGAGGGTCTACCTGGGTACCTGATGGCTCCGTCACTTGCAGAGCGCTGTAAGGCTGGTCTCGTCTTTGTCAAAGACAGGTTCACCATACTCTTACTAATCACCCTGCTATCTTTGAGGCCTGACTCGGGGTTCCCACTGAGGCAGAGCAGGAGCGAGTCGGTGTCAGACACCTGCTGTGGGCTGTGGTCGCCTCCTGACGACCAGGAGTCGCTGTCCATGTTCTTGGCGGACAACCTGGAGCACAGGCTATCCCTGGAGTGGCTACTACAGGAGGAGGAGGCCTGCTGCTCAGTGAAACCACCACTAATCTGTTGCACATCCAGGTTGATATCATTCATAGCATTGATAAGGAGGTAATAAGCTTCTTTCAGCTGGTTCCTAAGCCTGTCTGTTTCCTGGGCACTATTGCCATCATTAAGCTGTCCTTTATCCTGACCGGGCTGAGGCAGCTCTGCCACCTCTGCTCTATCATCACTTTTTGTTCTAACAGTTTCATAAAAAGGCAGAATTTCGTTATCATAATAATCCTCATCCTCGCTGTCTAGGGTGTATCTGAGTGAGCCCCCCGTGGCGCACAGGGATGCCATGTTAATGTCGCATATTTCTAACTCTGTGGGGAAAAACGTCGGGCTCTGCAGAGCGCCAGCAGTGCCTCTGGTGTCCCCTGCGTACTCAGGCTCGTAACTCTCAACATTTCGGATTAAAATGTTTTCCTCCGTGCTGCTTGACGCACAGTTTGGATGCACGTGTGCCGCGCAAACCGGCGAGTCTGTCTCCAAAGTTTGGTTGTCGTTCAGACTCCAGTTGGCGTTGTGTTCATGAGCAGCCCCTACGGTCCCTGCCATGTGCCGGGTCTGTCCTCTGTCTCTGGGCTCTGTCACATCACTATCAGCGGCACTAACCGGGCCCTCTGCTGGTTTACCTTGTGGCTCGACTTGTGCTCGGTACAAAACGTGATTTGAATTGTCCCCAAACCCGATTGAATCCCCGACGCTGCACTGCCGCGGGACCGAGACGAAGTGCTTCCTCTGGACATGCGGTCCTCCGAGCGTAACCCCCGCCGATAACGCGATTTTGCCACCAGATCTGGGCCCCTGGTGGCTCCCGTCTCCCTCCCTCCTGACCGCGTGTCCCCCAAACTGGCCGGCTCTTTGAAGTGAGACCCCCAGGAGCTCCTCATTAACCCGAGCCCTGCCCCCGCTGCTGCGCTCCTGGGGACGCGCGCCGGCCAACTCCGCTGCGCGGCTCTCCCGCACTACCACAACCCCCCCGGCTCGCACCATCGCCCCGTCAACACAATTCTCGTACGTACTCATTCTCTCTGTCGCGAGCAACACTACCGGGCGAGCCTCGTCGGAGTCTCGCTGCGTATGCAAAACTTTTTCTTTACCTTCTCGGCCCCCATTCGCCGCCGCCGCAGCAGCAGAGCCGTATCCACCGCCGACCGTCGCTCCTTTCTTGGATTTCTTCCCCCGGAGTTTCGCTAGTAAAGTCCTCCGCAGAGGATCAGCCATTCCTTTCCTTTGCCCCCCTGTTAAGTCCTCCCGGTTTCTTTCAGCACGCTGGCTCCAGAAGGAAAGGGCCGAGTGGGTTCTCCTCGCTCGCCGCGGTCAAAGCTCGCCGGGCGGACGGGCTCCTCTCCATTCTCCGCTGTCACCTCCGCTCTGTCGCCTCACTCACTCCTGCTCCCTCTGCTGAGCTGAGCTGCACCACCTCTCTCTCTCCCTCCCTCCCTCTCTGCTCCACACACACACACACACACACACACACACACACACACACACACACACTGTGCCCTCCCTCCTCCCTCTGTTTCTCCCTCTTCCTTTCTCTCTAGCGCCTCACCTCACCTTCTCCTCATGTTTGCAGCTCAGATGTTTGGAATATTTCCTGCCTCACAGTTCACTGACCCCGCGCGTAAATTATCCGGAGAAAATTGCATGACAGCGCCTTCAGAGGTAAACTCAAATTAAATTAAAATAGGCTAACGGAAAAATTAATTTGTAGGGCTAAGACAAGCAAACATAAATCTTATGTAACCAAACATGTGACTTTAGCCTTCAAGGTGCCTACTTAAGTTTGAACTGATGGCGTCATTAATGCTTAATGCTTTTTAAAGAAAATGCTCATCACAATTAGGTTACCAGGTGATTTCATCAAATTGTTTTGTTCAGCAGTCCAAACTCAGAGATGTAATGTAATCCATTACTTGACTAGTTGGTTCAGCCCTACTTTAAAAATCAGTAATAAGCCTGATTTAAAAAAAATACTTTGGTTGCCAGGTTGTGGAAAATCCTTTTTGCTGTTGTGTCTTCTCCTCATAAATAAAAGTTAAAGGATAAGTTCACCCAACAATGAGAATTCAGTCATTATCTCTAGCTTAGATGAGTTGCTAGCATATAATAACATAAGAAACTAATGACCAACAACTGAAGTAGATGGGGATTTGTTTTAAAGTGTAAAAAAACAACAGAAAAATTCACAAAATGTCTCCTTAAAGCTCTTCCAGTGTAATCCAAGTCTCTGGAAGCACCAAGATCCCAAATTAAGTTGGAAAAATGTTATTCACACCCTTTTTAAAACTGAAATCTTAACTGTAGCTGCTCAGCAAAAAGTGTTGCCATTCATCGCGTCGGAAGTGGGTGCACAAACTTGACCGTGCATTGAGGGTGTAAATTCGGTGTAAATTTTATGTGTTTTCAGCTGTTTTTTTAACATTTTAAAACAAGTCCCTATCTACTTCAGTTGTTTCGGAGACTGCTGCAACGCGAGTTTTGCTGTGAAGCTCCAGAAATGTTTTGCGGACTTCGAATCTTCACCTGACTTTCCATCAGCATGAAGGTGAGTAGATAATGACTGAATTTTAATTTTGGGGGGAACCTATCCTTTAATGAAAGTAACATTGAATAAGTCATCAGTTCTTCAGTTACAAATATTGATAAAATCATTGATTAAAGGTCATGAGTTTCTTATGTTCTTATATACCAGTAACTCATCTATGTAATATAATGGTTTCAACTCTTTTAATAAACCACCAATTCTTCAGTTCCATAGTTAATTTGGGTCCATATTCTCTGCAGCTAAAGGTCAGAGGCCAGGTGGTCTTTGGCGTACTCAGCAGCATTTATTAATATACACTTTCACATTTAAATACACAGATAAATACTTAAATAAATAAGATGGTGGACGGGTCTTTCTGATGAATTAAAGAACTTTAAGGACAACGCAAGTGTCCTGCTGGAGGAGGATAAACATCAGCCACAACCTGGCAACCAAAACGTTGATCTTATTACTGGCTTTTAACTGTTTTGTAAGTTATGTATTAACCACAAATAAAGCCAGTTACAACTTCCATCTGTGTGAAATGCAGCTCCAGTTTCTCTATTAAAATGCGACGCATACTTGTCCCTGAAATGTGAATTAAATTCAGTTGGAGAGCAGCGAGCCACAACTTCAAATCACCACCTTCACTCGCAGCTGTGAAGGCATTTCAGCAAACAGCAGGGAAAACAAGTCTCATCATCTCAGGGGAGCAATGTGCTTGAACCTCTGCAGAGGAGGAGGAGAAAGAAAGAAATCGATCTCAGCAAGAAACAATAAGGAGGATGGTGATAACCTGGCAGCCCTGAATCATCTCTCAGCTTTTACAAATGAGCAGGATTGAGTCTGTCACGAGGAATTTGTCTTCTCATAGTTTCATCTTCATTATTGCACACACACGAAGGCTATTTTTTACCCTCCGATGGCAACGCCGGCCTGCAAGCACGACCTGCCGCATGATGGATCACTGCTGATCACCGGACTGACACTTTTATCTGAAGTTTATCTTGAGTAATCCTCTCCTCTTTGACCTTGCGTCTAACCCCTGTCCCTGCTCGCAGCACAACCTGAGACTTTAAGAGCGGCGGAGACAGCAGAGAAAGGAATGAAACATACTTCACTTGAACCTTAAGCCATTTGTTTGCTGTTGCCTCTACTTGGAATGTGCGAGAGGATGAGCTGCTGAAAAGCTGCAGTGGGTGTGTGAGTGCACATGCGCTCTCTGCTGCCTCTCTTTAACACACACATACACACACACTCGAGTACCCACACAAACACACACACTCTCTCTCTCTCTTTCCGACTGAATCTGACTCTGTTTTCTAAGGTACAATGTCTGCCCATGATTGAGTGCATTTATTGTCAGAGCCATTCATCGACAGGGCCCCAACGTCCCTCATTCACCCTCCTTCTCTCCACCACCACCACCACCACCACCACCACCACTACCACCCGCCTCACTAAAACATGATAAGCATCTGTTATTGCTCTCCAGGAGCCATGTAGGCCCCGACGCCTCGGCCTGCCTCCCCATCTGACTGACTAGACTCTGTCTGGGCAGTTATTTACAGGTCAAAACCTGCAGGCTGCATAGTGTGTCTCTGTGGAGGAAAAGGGAGAGCGAGGGGCTGCTGTGAGGGAAGAGATGCTCGATGCATCAGAAAGGACAAAAAGCTTTGGACCAGACACATTCACTGCAGGGCATGAGATGTCTTTTTGACAAATAACATCAATTTGGGCAATTTTCAATGCTGGAAATGTCTCACATTCCCGAAAATGTGATCTTGTTTTGTGATGGCTCCTAGTACCTGCGGTGATACAACAATACATGCAGGGATAGCTTTTCGTATGTATGGCAAAACTAAGCAAATGTATCCAAATGCTGCTTATTTATTTGAGTTTTCCCAAATCTCAAATTTAGTATTCAAATTCCTTGTTTTGTTTGACCAACAGTTCAAAATCTAAACATCTTCAATTTAATATCACAGAAGATAAGTAAAACAGCAGACATTCACAGAGTATTTCTGGATTTTTTTGCATAACAAATTATCACCAGAGTAGGTGCTGATTGTGTTTTTACCTTTGACTTTTGACTTCTCTTTCAGCTGTAGTTACTTGGTACATTGTGAATAAACATATTTGCATAAGAGTATATGATGAGCTCATAAAATATTATGCAAAACCCATGAGAAGACCAAAACCAACAATGAATTGATCCTCTTAACGACTGCCTGATATCTATAATCTAACGGTCTAGACGCACAAACCGACATCAAAGAACATGACATCGCTTGTGTCTCGGCCAGAAAGCTGCAGTTGAACACACCACAAAGACTACAGCTGACGTCTAGCTAGATAATTTGTTCAGTGCCTGCGTGAGATAGGATAACACTCCAGACCACCAGGTGGCGGTAGTCTGTATTCATCATTCAAAAGACTCCGGACTGTGTGTATACAAACAGTCATTTTCACACCACTCTTGCTCGTACAGCCACTTCTAATCAAGAATATGACTGATAAAAAGTTGCGAATGGCACTGAAGAAGAGACGGGGGAAATTGGAGAAACCACACTAAATGGGTAAAATCATGGATGCCACAGTGATGGGCTTGAGGAGCTTTCCCTTTCTTTTTTTCATTTCTCTTCTCATGCACTGATTCGCTTATCTGAACAGCCAATCAGAGTGATTACTCTCGCCTACTGGCTCTGCTATTGATTCAGTGTGCTCTGTCGGCCGAAAAGCCTCCGACGAGGGCCGACGAGGGCCACAGACGCTCGCCGTAGGTCTGGTGTGTCCGGGCCCTCACGAATAATACATCAATGAGCCACATTGTTGCACTCATGTTTCTTTATTACCATGAACATAGTTTATTTTAAGTATAATACCACATACGTCACCCTGCTGCTGTGGATATTAGCACCCCAAATATGTATTACTCTGCTGAAAATAGTCCACAACACTTCTTCCTAAAACATACAAACCTAAATATGAAACTACATATTGAGGAGCTGTTTTTAAAGATTTAAATCTTTAAATCCCATTTGCACTGTGCGCCACAGGCAGGATAAGGAAGTCAAGTCATTGGTTTTGGTGGTTTCATATGATTTTATGACAATAATAAAAGAGTAAAACCAGCTTTATCCCACCAGCTGTGCTGATAGTGAATCTGTAGGCTACATGGAGTATTTTACCATTGTGGTGTTATTACTTTTACTTGGGTAGAGAGTGTAAACACTGTTCACGAGATATTAAAACATACATGGAAAGAGTTAATAAAGATTTAATTAAATGTACACAGAATTAGCGCTTATCAACAGCTGACTCAACAGGCAAAAATGAGGAAGTTTGTCTCCCTTTTCTTTATTTTTATTTTTTCTCCATCGCTCACTTGTGCCCTTTGTGAAGTCAGTGGCAGAACATCTGCTTAGCTGGCCCCCTTTCAGATGGCCCGGCCGGCGAGTGCATGAGACAGGGAGAGTGAAAGAAAAGCAACGAGGATATATATGTGTGTGTGGGTGTGCACGTGAGTGTGTGTTGGGACATGGAGCTGTGCAGCTGTTGGGGCTCTCCTCCTGATGGCTGCCCATTGTTCCCTCTCTCTCTCTGTCCCGGCCAGTTTATGGGCCTTCCCCTTCTTTTTCAGCGCACACCGCAACTAAATTTATGTCCTTGGACACAAGCCTTTCTCAGGGTATAAATTAGGCTGGATGATCCCTGTCAGAGTAACGTTGCCAAGCGCCTGCTGCTTTTATGTTCCAGAGAGTCACATTATTGTCATAGCTACTTACTCATATTTTACTAGTGAAGAAAAAAAAATTGAAAAGGAACTCTTTTTGTGCCTTGCTGCATTTATATTCACACCAGTGTCTTGTTAAAATAGTGGATTCTTTTAAAAGAAGTTATGTTTTGAACAATTTATCCTAACAGCTTTTGACTTGAAGTTTTTATAGTTTTTTTCTTTTTTTGCTCATTTTCCCCATAAAACAAGGAGTCAGTGTTTCCTCCAGAAGTCATACACTGAAACTCTTTAATAAGTCAGTCCAGGTTAAATGAACCCTTCTATGTGCAAAAGTTGGAGAATTAAATGATTAATATGAAGTGATTTGCTGCATCTGTGTGGTCTGGATGTAGTGACAGATATTATACAACCTCCACATAATAGCCAAACTACAATAAAAGGCCAATATCAGTGAACTGATTGGTGTAAACATTATATCCTTTGTCCGGAAAACAGATAAGCTCTTATCTCATTACATACAAACCTGACAGAGATAGCTGGGATGCTAACCTAAATATTTACGCAATTTTCCCTCACAGGGATCAGTAAAGTGTTTCTGATTCTGATTCTGTTTGCTCATGTTTGTCTGCGAGAGTTTGAATAAGGCTTTCTTAGCTGTAGCATCTGGAATGAAGTGTTCCTCTGCAGCACACAGTGACTCATAGAGGATAAATTGAGTGGTCAGAGTCAGGAAAAATGATATTTCATCCACCTCTGGCTTTGTGTGATGTTGAAACTCCTCAAAATGCTTCTAACACAGGCTGTGAACTGTGAAAATGAAAGCAAAGTACTCACTAGTCATCAGATATTTTAGCGGCAGTGGTGCCAGGAAGGACATCTCACTCAAGACTGTGATCAGGATAAGATAAATATAATGGAAGTGGACTGCAATCAATGATTGTTTTCATTATTCAGCAACCTGTCTCTTCTTTTTTTTAATCCTATTTGTTTGCTTTCAGTTGAGTATACAGACTGCAAACAGACTATTAGTATTTTAACAAGCAAAAAAAGTAAACATCTTTAACTATTTTTACTATTTTACATGTATTATATTATTATTTTATTGTTAAATATTTGTTTTCTTGATTAAAGAGGCAAAAAACAACAGCATTTCCAAGTAGTATTATTGTCGGCGTCGCTGTTGCAAAGACAACTGGATCATTTCTGTTTCCCTCAAAATCACAAATAACAAAGTTTGGAGGAGAAAACTTGTCTATTCCCAGTTTAATCAATAAAATGTTTAAACTATTAATTGCCTCCCAATCGCCACAATAAATGTCGGCATTGTCTGGTTAGGTTTAGACACAGAAACCACTTGGATAGGGCGAGGAAAAAATCATGTTTTAGCTGACCTGGTTCTTTCAGGTCGACTGGTCTAAGTTTAAACTTCCTTTTAAACATCGGGGAAATTAATCATGAGGAGCATCACTGGTTCAGGAATAGATTCCAACAAAGTTAGTTGAATTACACCCAAACACATCTCCCCTTAATAGAGGAAAGAAAAAAAAACTGAGGATCTCACACAGGATCTTACACAAGTCACTGCACACACTTAATCCTGATTCAGTAAACCACAGGAGGCTCCAGATAACAGAATCCACAGATGCTATCTACTCCATTACTGACCAGCAGCCAGGTTAGCTGGCCCAGCTCTCTTTTTCACACACACGCACATACACACACACACACACACAGCGAGAGAGAGAGCGAGAGAGAGAGAGAGAGAGAGAGAGCCTGCTCCATATCATTATCAACAGACAACCCCTGACATGTTTATCATGACAGGAGGTCAGACTGCTTGTCTCTTGCTACTGTTCTTTATCACCTCTGAATGTTCTTTTCTGTCTCTGAGTACATTCATCACGTGATCAGACTCAGAACGTTTGACTTTACCACTCTATCTCATACTACATGCTCATACTGTCTGTGTAGAGACCAAATCACTGTGCGGCTACTATCTCAACCGCAAATGTCAACTTTGCTTCGAGAATGAGCGAGACAGGGTTACTTAAACAGATGAGAACCTTACTACATGAATATTTCCACAGTGCTTGAAAAGTTCCATGATATTTTTCTCTTGCGGGCATTTTTGTGGCAGTCACTCCTCAGTGTATACAGATTATGTAACAGTGGCTCCTCAAAGTTTCCGTTTGTGCAGGCGGACCCACAAAAGTGACAGAGAAATAACAAGCGTGCGTATAGTTCGGGCTTTTCAGGTCATTTTATAATATTAATAAAAAGGCAAATGAGTGAGAGAGTTCTGACAGTACATGAGCAACACGTTTCAAAGCCAACTGTGTGATTTTCTCCAGATTGGTGTCTCTGATCCTAAATTTGTGATGATTTTTTCATTCCCAGTTCTGAATTGTGTTTTCCAGCTATAATCCTGATCTCATCTTTGTGCCTGACGCTGTTTTATTCCGAAGATTTGATGAAACCTTACAGATGTTCTTGGGTGGTACGGAGGAACAGAAGAGCACGTCAAACAAGGGGGATCATTTGGAAATATTCAGCTGCAATCAGTGGCCAGGACCACAATGTTCCTGTAAATTACAATATTAAGTTACTGTCTCACCATCATTTGGAAAATTTGACTCCCCATCCAATATGAGACCAAGAGAGGAGAACCTGTGGTTTACAGACCAAAGTTTCCTCTGAGTCAGGCAGGAATCTGGACATTTTTGATGATTCCAACATGTCATAAACAGATAGTTACGATGTGAAAGCTCAAATGACAAATGACAGGTAAGAGAAATGTTTTCTTTCCTACTGAACATCTGTTTCACATGATTGGCACAACTGCTGGTGTGAAAAGCAACTGTTTGCCTCGAGAAAACATCCGAGGATGAGTGAAGAGAAGTCAACAAGTCAGTGGGGGTGTTGACACGGAACCAGCATTATAAAAACTGGTTACAAACTTCTGGTAGCGCCATTATGGACAACAATGTCAGTCTGTTGCTTGGTCCACCACTTTGATCCGAAGTGAAACATCTCAACAACTATTGGCTGGACTCTATGAAGATTTGTTCCCAGATGATGAATGACTGACTTTGGTGATCACCTGACTTTTTCTCTAGCGCCACCATGAGATTGACATTTTGGTTTTGAAGGAACTATCTTGACAACTACTGGATGGACTGTTGTGAAATTTGCTACAGACAGAAGTAGGATTAATTCTACTGACTTGTGTGATTCCCTGACTTTTCATCTTACATGTTCATCAGGAAAAAACAACTGCACTTTGCGCAGTTAGGACTGCAACTAATAATTATTTTCTTATCAATTAATCTGTAGATTATTTCTTCTATTAATCAGTTTGTTCTGTGGTCTATAACATGTCAGAAAATGGTGAAGAATGTCAATCAGTTTACCAAAATCCAAGATGACGTCCTCAAATGTTGTGTACAACAACAGTACAACAGTATTCAGATACGTTTGTAGAGGTGGAAAGAAACCAGAGAACGTTTACATTTAATAAGCAGGAATCAGAATCCTCACTTTTTCTGTTAAAAAAAGATCACCCAAACTGAATAACAGATTATCAAAATAGTTGCTATTGATTTTAACACTTGGCTACTTATTAATTAACTGATCAATTGTTGCAGTGCTATGCCCAATATTGTGGGTTTTTATGACAAAATGCCTGAAATACCTTATTGTTTAGTGCTATCTAGCAAATGTTAGCATGTTATCAGGCAAATCTAACATGACGAACTTGGTAAATATTATTTGTTAATCAACAGAGATGTGGACTCGAGTCATTCTGAGAGTGTGTTTGAGTGCAGCCTCACAGAGCTGTTGTACAGCTCTAGAGTCAGGCTAAGGTCAAACAGTCTTTTTGGTTCTTAGAGATGTTCCTGAGTACATCTTATGAATGGAGTATGTACATGGTAACTATGATAAGAGCTTGTCAAATTAAGGAAAGGTGCTTCCTTTCTTATCTCCTTTAGCATATGTACTGGACCGGACTTAACAAGAGGAAAGGAGGCAACACTGTCCCATAATTCCTTGTGACCTTGGTGTAAAAGCAGTCGGATACTCTCATTACAGTGGTTTTCTTTTCCTTAAGAATTCTCCTTCATATCTTTTCTTGCCCTAAAGGCATTTGCAAATGTTTGACTATTGGACCGCAGCCATAGTCCTGTTATCTTTCTTCTTGTATTATTGGCTGTGGATCCGCTGCAGCTCCAGACAACAGCCAGACCTCAATTTACATAAAGGCTGCAACATTGTGCTGACTGTGTGAAAAAAAGTCATAAGTCAGATAGAAGCAGCTGTAGGTAGCCAGCTCAGTAAAGATCCCTGAATACTCAATAGCCATCATGAGGTCTTGACCTTCCAGTAAATGTGTCACAGTGATAGATGGTTAGTGTGATTGACACTTCACTGCCCTGACTGGACCAGGAAACAGTCAGAGTTATTGGAAACCTCTTGCAATTTAACTAATAAGAAACTCTACGTGACCACAGAATGTAAACCTCATTTTATTTCGACACTAGCTGCAGTAACATGGACAATATTTCTTTAAACTGATTGAAATCCTTCTGATTAGAGATTCTAACTTTACTGTTTATATGGACTGTGAATAAAGTGATCTGATAAGACGTGCATTTATACAGGCCAAAGCATCTAATCACAATATAACTTTATAGGCTTGGTTTTGTTTGTTTGGTCGGTCCATTGGTCAGTCGGTCATTCTTTCGGTCGGTTGGTTGGACGTTCTGTCGGTCGGTCGTACAATCAGTCATACCGTTGGTTGCTCCGTTGGTTTGAACCTCACTTGACCCTGTGGGAAACTGACTCGTCTTCATTTTCAAATCCTGGTGCCTACATTACCCACAATGCAACTAAGATACTGTGTGAGAACACTGGAGACAATTTATCAGATTACATTAAGGCTTTGTGCTATTTTTTTCATATATGCAGTTGTACTTCCAGACCTATGAGCACACTTTAATGTGTAAAATTGTTGGATTTAGCCTTTAAATATAAAGCTTGGTGATTACTAAATGGTCTTACAGTGGTGTTCTTACGTTACACATTCACCATGTTCTGTCCCTCTGGGAAACTTGTTTACGTCACCGAATGTTATCCCAGCATGTGGAAATGATTAGATTGAACATTTACATGGTTATTAGGCAGTAATATTTTCCTACTGAAGAGATTATCAAAGGTTTAAACCACTCCTCTCAATCCAATAAAAAAAATTCCTTCCAATCTGGGCAGTTCCCTCTGATTGAGGTGGTTACATGAGGCATTTTCATTCTGATTGGTCCATTATTATTGAGAATTTTGCTGTGGCGAAACTCACAGCTTTCTTCACTGACTGATGTTGTGATTGTATCAAGTGTAACATAAGACCAAGATGTTCACTGTTATTAAATGAAGATAAGGTCAGCCATGTGTGACATCCAGCGGGGTGAAAAAATGCTTTGCCTCTGGTAACACAATCTCCATAACACAAAGAGGCTACAGTCCAGGAATGCTGTATATATCATATCAAAGAGAGCACCACAAAAAACAAAACCTAAGCTGGTATTTATAATGGTTATCCACACGATTCTAAGAATAGAGAGCAGCAAAACATGTATTTTCTGGGAAAGACGCTGACAGTGAGATGAGTGATTCTGAGACACTGATGGATGAGACCTCGCTGGTCGTTGCTCATGCAGTCCGTACGGAGAGAGGAGTTATTTGTTCGTAAATATGGCTGATAAAAATCAGCCGGCTGCTGCTGTTGTGCAGGACCGGGTACGCATTTCAGACAAGGCCAGGCACATACCTGGAGGCTGGAATTTTATCAGAGGCATATTTACCACTATTTCATGTCAACCCACAATGACAGATAGGCCAGGAATTCCTCTGATCACTAAGCTGTTGCAAAGTGGAAACTTTTCTTTTTTTTCAATGCTTGGAAAACCATTATATTTACTCCAACGCCCACAGAAATTTAAAGAATTAATTTGGGAATGTATCTTTAATTTATGTACTACTAATAACAGCTTTGAACAGTAAAATACATTTTATTGCCATAGTGGTTTATAATGAATAGTATAACACTACAAACAAACAAAAAGAAAAGAAAAATAACATTATCGGATACATCTTTTCACACTGAATGAGAAGATCTGCTGGCAGAAACAAAACGTCCATAAAACAGTGTTTCAAAACTTATTCAGATATCAGACTAAACATGCAAGATGTTTTATTTCAAACAGAAGTGAAGTGTTGTTGTAATACAAGGTACATGAGACTGAATAAACAGTCTGTATGCATCGAGTATCTCAAGAGAACTGAGATGAGACAAATCGAAGATCACAACTTCCTCCCTGACATGCAGCATATACACAAACCCTGGCTGTGATGTGGGTGTCTGACGGTTACACAAAGTGCAGCAGACTTCACTGCGAACATACAGGGAGTTTCTTCTAGTGTAGCTTAAGGGCGACATCTAGTGCCCGTACGCAGGAAGAACAGGCAACTTCTTAAAATGTCAACAGGTTTACAGCCATTTTTAATCACATTTTTAAAGGAGAGTCACTCTATAAACACGACACAAACACAGTCATATTTCAGCAGTGATTAGATATGTTGTATAATACAAGACAAACACTGACCAAGTAAACCACCACAGCTAGACGTCACTGTTATTCTAGCTCTTTAAACTAAAACAAGTTGAATATTTACTAGTTTTGGTCTTCATCCCTGTCGGTTATAATGGACATTTTATTCACCGACCTCATTGCAAAGACACAGAGACACGGGGATTCAAACAAGAGCAGTCAGACAGGTTTAAACACGTCTCATTTCACCTTGTTGTCTAAACTGCATGTTTGGAAAGTAAAGCGAAGGTGATGCCTAACCTAGGCCGAACCTGTCTAATCGCTTGTTTGGTAATGCCCACCACATGTTGTAAAGCTGTGTCTAGTGATATCCCTCATCCCTGTGTCGTTGGAAGAGAGCTGGGGCCGGATGTATAGATGATGCGTAGGGATGAAAACCATCTGTTGACTTTTCCCACGCATACACTGGTATTTAAAGGTAGAAGTGTGCACCTCACGCATATCTCAGTACATGCGTAGACATGTTTTTCTAGAGAAAGATGCAGGTGAGATGTAGTAAAGTAAATGTAAAAACATTGTTTGAGTTGTTTGCCAATGTTATTATTTTGCTGTCACTCAGAGGAGCATTTTTAATTTAGAACTAAATTCTAAATAATTTAAGAATGATGAATCTTATTATTCTTTGGATTAACATTGGAGCCATTACTTCCCTGTTAATGATCTTTACATTTGATCTTGAATTGTGAAGCACTTTAGGAAGCCCCTCTCAGTATGAGCACTACAGATTAATCATTGATCCACCTTCTGACATTTAACACTGATGACTGGGATATTGCTGCATTGATAGTTTACACATATATGCACGGACGCTATAAGTAGCACCAGCCGTGCATAATGCTCGTGCGTAATGTCAGCTGTTCTGGTGCTGTTAGAGAACCTCGTTGATTAAACAGTCCGCTGTACTTTTTCTACTTTGTCCTTCTTATTGACAGCTCTAATGAGTAACTTTAACTTTTTACATCCATTAATGGATAATTGTGGGAGAGGAAATTAATCTTCTGCATTTGCGCCTGCTTCTATAATTACTGAGATTTATAAAACAGAATGCAAACGGATGCATATGCATCTTTAAAGACCTTTGCACACCAAGTCTGTTATTTTTTTGTAAGAGTTTTTTTTAATTGTCATCCAATATAAAAACGTTACACACAGAAATCTTGCACTCCGATGCGTTAATTATTCTATTTGGTTCTGAAAATTCACAATACAAGACAAGATAGAGTCGTCAAGCAGTGGAGATGATTTTGTTGGTCCTCTCACTTCTTGTAAGGGGAGTTTCACCTGCTGGTAAAGGAGCTGCGGAGTTATCTTGATGGCTTCCGGGTATATTTCAGGATATCAGCGGTCCTGTTTGATACATTGCGAGTTATACCGCACAATAAAAGGAAGAACATTTTTCTTGGACTAGTTGATCCTGGACAGGAGCTGGCATTATGTCTCAGCTAGGGACACGCACACATGCACACCACACACGCATCACATGAAAGGATCCCAAGAATAGTACAAAATCGAACTTGTTCCAAGTCGGCTTGAAAACACAATTAACACAACATGAGGTTGTATTTATTTTTAAACGTGCAGCAATTTTAGACAAAAAAACAAAACAGACTTGGTGTGCAAATGCCTTGAGCCGCGCATCTACACAGAGTTGTATACATCTGGCCCCTGGTGGGGATGATGACCAAAATTATGAAAATACGACTGTAAAACACCTGAACTTTCCTTTACCTTTGGAAAATAGTCTGCAGGGATTTACCAGAATCACGCGATACTATCATACACTATAGTTTGTTGTGCACTGACAGTCCTTTAAACACAAAACAATAATATTGCTAATGAGGTCATCATAAAGGTAAAATGCCTGTTTATGTTTGCAGCACACCACCTTCTGGACCATTGTGCTTATATCTGTGAATGTCCTCGGCTGACATAAAATGTATAAATAACAGATTCCTTATTGCAGGCAGTTTAGGCCTCAATCAGCATTTTGCCTGAGGATCCTCTTCTCCTCCTCGACGAAGTTCTTGTCAGAGGTAGCTTGTCCCATGTCTCTCTTCCTCTTCTCCTTCTGCTGGAAGGTCTCAACCCGACGTTTCTTGGCAGACAAGTCATCCTTGGATTCCTCATCTGATTACCAGAGGAGTGGTAGGTGGGGGTGGGGGGAGAGATGAAAATTAAGTTTATTTTTTTTAATTACTAAACAGCACGTTAATAAAACATAACAATAGGCTAAAGCAGAGAAGCAGCGCAGATGGAGGTCACATGTTTTTTAGCCTGACATGCAAACATGATCAGCGATGACAGAGTAAGTCGATGGTGTAATACTGTCAACGAACTGGTGCAATAATAGTAGGGAGAATGAAGTCAGTAGAAGTGATCATATCACTCGTTTAATCATACTGACAAGAGAGTAGAAGGACTAACCTGAGTCGGACTGTTCCTCCTCTGCAGGTAAGAACCGGGCGTTTCCAGTGAAAGGCTTTGGTGCATCTTCCCCATTGTCTTCATACACATTGGACCACTTTATGGCCATGTCCATGCCCGGGGGAGGTCCCTTCTTCTTCTCTGGCTCTGAGGCGTAGCTCTCAGGTGGGGGTACAGCGTTTGTCTTCCATGGCTTAAACTCCCTGGCAGGCTTCAAGTAACAGAGAAAAACACTGAATGTGGGAAACGGGCTGACAGAAAGTAACAAAGGCTCAGCCTAAAGCCTCCCAAAAATAGAGTCTGGAGGAAAAATGGACACACTGGAGTGGAAACATGCAGCATTTTATGTTTCTATAAATACTTCAACTGCTTCCCTGACATTATGAATAGTATGATTTACATAACAACATATAGCCTGTACTAAATATGAAACATTGCTCACAGCGAAACTGTCTACAAAATGGTATCAATGTTCTGACTGTGCTCATCTGTTAAATACTTCTGAGGAAATTAGTAGGCCCGTCACGATAATTAAGTTATTTATTGTGAGCATGACCTCGATGTGGCCTGTTGTGTTTACATGGACACCCGAGAGTCTATTTCATTTATTGTTTAGGTTGCGTGGTTACATTAAATTTATGTTTTATTTAATATTCTTGGGAATAAAAAGTTCACTGCTCTTTATAAGAGTGTACTTGCATTTCTATGTTATTGCATTATCAATATATCACTGGTATAAAATGGTGTTAAAATGACAATAATATTGTTAATTGCAATTATCTCTGGAATATACCATCCAAAAAATTAGTAGTTATGGTGACATAGAGTGGCTGAATGATTAATCAATTAGTTCATGTAGAATAACTGATTGCTCAAGTCACTTGTCAGACCAGAAAGCAGAAGAGTCGCTGGTTTTGGCTTGTCAAATATGAATATTTGCTGCTTTTCTGTTTTATGTGTTTGGATACTAAATATGTTTGGGTTTAAAGGCGCACTATGTAGATTTGGGGAAGAAATTTTTATCAGAAGAGATTTTTTTACACTTTTGTTTTCATGACTGAATAAAGAAACTGACCTTCAAAGGACAACACAGCTTCGTACTGTTTTACTTTGTTTATATGTGGCAGACCCTGCCACCTTTCTAGCTTTAAACAGTGTTCTTGGGACCTTATTATCCTCTGAGAACAGCTTGTTTATTCACTTAGGGAAAAAAATAAACATTTCTTAGCTTGTGTTATTACCTCATTAATATTGTAAATATTAAAATTATTATTATTAAAAGTTTGAATTTCTCTTCTAAAACTAAAGATCCCAACATGGGTTCTGAGAACATTTGTCACACTTTTCTCTCAACTTACTGACTATTAAATTATTCAAATCATCAAAACAGTAATAATGATAACAATCAACAGATGAATTGATAATGGAAATATCTGTTAATTTCAGATTTTGCTGCAGGTAGTTGCCAGGAAATCTATTTTTGACTGACTGATATTGAAAATATCTATAATTGTAATTCGATTACATTAAAAATGATTAGTAACTGTAGATGTGTGGTGTTATGTGGCACCTATAAGCATATCTCACCTCTGCCTTGGCTCAGTTATATCAATTAGTCAGATCTACTATTAATATAACACACAGGTTAATGGTAACCAGGCTATCTGATTTCTACCTCTTCCGGAGCTTTGACCGTGAGACTGTCCCAGTCTATCTCCTTGTTCAGGGGGTTGTAGAGGAAAGCAGGCTTGGACACGGAGCTGAACAGCTCGTCAGGTTTGGGTAGAGGAGCTCCACCGGCTGCTCGTTTGGTCCCTTGCTGGGAGGAGTGAGCTTCGTCTGTCCCCGGTCTCTTCCCCCGACTTTCTCCCTCCTCGTCCGAGTCGCTGCCGTCACTGCTGTCGCTCAAATCGTCGTAGCTCGAGAAGAAACCCAAAGAGCCTGACTTCTTTTCTTCGGCCATTTTGAAGGAGTAACTAATTTCCTAACGAGTGCAGTGAACACGCGGAAAAGATTTAGATAAAACTGCGATGTTTAGCTAGGTTGTCTCCCATAAGCTCTACTCCATTTTGAATCAGCCTCCAAAATAGTCGTAAAGCAGTGTGGTAGTGTCGCGGCTACTGTCGCAAAGCTAGCTCGTTAAAGGAGCAGGCTGTGTAAAAACAAAACAAGCACTTTATACTGCTGGCACCGACCTTCATGTAATCTTTTCGACATGTAATCTACTTTTTGAGGAGAATAAACCATTCTTTATCTTCACTTTGGTTTATACCTTTTTTTTGTTCAAACAGCCATTTGGTTGGTGTTTATGAGGGTTAGGGTTATACAGTAGTGGAAGTAGAAGTAGGCCTACAACTACCACAATGTGAAAATAGTCCAATACAAGTAAAAAGGCTCAATTCAAAACTTTACTCAAGTAACAGTATGTAAGCATAATCAGTTAAGTGTACTTAAAGTATCAAAAGTAAAGTACTTGTGCAGTATAATGGTTCTTGTCAGTGTTTTATTAGTATATATGATGTTTTTTTAATCAAAATTTGTACTTAAATACTTGAGTAAATGTACTTACATGTTAAATTCCACCACTGAGGATATATAGAGATATTAGTGTCTTCACTTATACAACAATGCTTGCATAAAACCTGGCAGTGAGACTTGCAGCTGCAGTCCTGCTTCAGCTGTGGCTCAAACAGCCTGCAGATGTCACTGTTAAACTTTTGCATTTACTTAACTTACACTAGTGTCAAAATGAAATTAAAATCAATCAAACCATTCGCTGTTGCAGTATTTTATAAAACAAGGCTCTATTCCTGACCCACAAACATCTGGATTGATATTGGGTTTCCATGACCTGACATTTTAGTCTGGAAGCTCTTTCTGACTCATTTTCTGTTTTTGGCTTTTAAAGTGCACCACAAATGCACCTCAATGAATTACTCCGGTAAATCTCTACAGATGTTTATCTCTAGTCATGAATGATTTATGCTCATTCTTCCAGACACATCTGGCTTTAATGTTACTTCTGATCTTCAGTTTGAGCATGTGGTCAGATAAGAGGTCAGTTAATCACGCTAGATATCAAAGACAGGTTTTAACCAGTCTTATTGTTACAACAGTGCATTGAAAATAACCAATGCGAATACTCTACAGCCAGAAAAAACAAGCTTACACTTATAATTCTATTGATGGTTGTCCTGTCGACACGATGTTACAGTTGAAAGTTTCATAGCCTGAGGAAAATCACGTTTTTCAAATACCTGACATATTCTATACTATGCGTCACAGTCATGAGAGTATGTTTTTGTGAGAAATGAAGGATATATGCTGCCTGCAGGGTGCTGTGTATCAGGCCATCACAAGATGAACGATCAGGGAGGAATATCATTAGAACAAGTAAAAGGCTTTAAAGTACAAATAAGTGATACAATCTAACTATATAAACTGAGCTTACTGAGCTGACTCCTCTTCATTCTGAGTGTCTTTTGAAAATAAACTTTTCTTAAAAAAGTGCATCGCACACAATCTTAAAGATACCCTGGGGAGTTTTTAAACACTAGGGTAGACATGCAGGTGCAACGGGATAATCAGTCCTACAGCAGGTATCATGCTATTGTGCTGCCAGTAAAAGCAATGAAGAAGAGGAAGGCAATTTAGTAAACATGGATGTAAACAACGCAGGATTTAAAATGTTTTTTAAAAAAGGGCTCTGAGACGGCATACAACATTATTTATGACCAGAAGAAAACTGTGTGAGACCCTGGAACTTGCAGGATGTTCTTTTTGCTAACATATCCAATAAACAATGCAGATTACGTTTTGGCCCAATAGTTTCACAGCTCATCCAGACATGGCGTGCGGCTGAGCTTCAGTGTAAGATCTCCTGCAAGTGGCATACACTTACACCGATTTTTAACAACCACGGCCTACTGATCGGAGGGAGACCTATTTCCTGTGCTGCCTGGAGTAACAGTAATATTCGCACTTTAGACAAAGTATATAGTGACATTGGGCTGCACACCTTTCAAGATATTAGAGACAGGTATAATTTGCCAGCAAACTCGTTCTTTTTTAATCTGCAACTTAGATCATCTTTACAGGCACATGGTGCTCCGGCACAACAACCGCTACCCATTGACCCACTACACAAATTACTTGCCACTCGAATTAAAAAGAGAGGTGTAGTATCTGCACTTTATCATTTTTTCCTGGAGGCCTCCTATAATGAACTACCACTTGACAGAATATGGAGGTATGACTGCCCCAATTTGAACTCTGATTTTGATTGGTCTCAGGTCTGGGCAAATATTAGAGAGGCTTCCCGCAACCCAGACCACCAGCAGATCCACTTTAACTATGTACACAGAACATATTTAACCCCTCGCAAACTCCACTGTATGAAGTTGATAACTGATCCTTTGTGTAGCCTATGTTCTATGAAGGCCTCTGGCACTTTTTTGCATATGATGTGGAATTGCCCTCCAGTTTCACAGTTCTGGTCCAAGGTGGCAGCCAAGCTTTCTGATTTAGTATCAGTGACCATACCAGTGACTATACCTGTCCTTTTGCTAATTGATTTGTCAGAAGTTAATATTACTAAACTCAAAAAGCGCACTGTACTGGCTGGCTTGACAGCTGCCAAGAAGTTGATAGCCTTAAGATGGAAACCTCCCCATTCTCTCACCATCAGACACTGGGCACTTACTTTCCTAGATGTAATTTATCTAGAACTATCAACTGCTAGAATTAATGGCGCTAATGAGGCTACCATAAACAACTGGCGTGCAGCAGCTGACCCACTGAAAGAACTTATGAGATAAGCTCTTCCCTTACTTGATATCTTGTTGTGAGACTCTATCCTCCTTGTTTCTCCTGATTGGGTTTGTGTATGTGTGGGTGTGTACGTACTTGTCATATACTCCATAGAATGTTAGTAAACTTAAGAGATCGTACCAGGGTGAGTGTGGTGTTGGGGTGGGGCGGGTGGGGGGTGGTGCCTCCTTTTTTTTCTTTTCTTTTCTTTTTCTTTTTCTTTTTCTTTTTTTTTACTTATTATTTTTATGTACTTTTGGTTTGATTTTGCTTGCACCTATGAAGTGCAAGGTTAACACTAATACCTTAATTTGCAATTTAGTTTTTACAGTCAATTTTGTACTGTTTTCTATTAATGTCAATTAATGAGTCATGTTCTTTGGCTGTAACTTGTATTCTTGTTAAATAAACATTTGATCACAAAAAAAAACATTATTTATGACCTCAAGGATGCACACAATGCATGTTCATGATCAGCACTTAATGTCAACACTCCACGTTGCACCTTTAATTGTATAACCACATTAATACATCCAAAAACCAGCTCTAACAAGCAGTAGATGCATGAAGACCTATCTTGTCTACTGTTATTGGACAAGGGTGCTTGTAGAATCAGTTAAGATGGATGCACTCATGATTCAAAGGGAGATTTAATTAAGTCTTAGGTCTTGAAATAAGTAGCCCGTCCAAGTTAGGCAGTATTGTAAAAAGTACCAAAAAGTCATACTTGAGTAAAAAATAATGAAGTCATGTGGAAATATTAATAAGGTGAAAGTGAAAGAGACACATATAAATAGTATTTGAGAAAAAATCTTGAAATATTATATATAATATTTAAAAAAAGATTATATAAATATAATATAAAAATATTAAGTAATAAAAGTACAAGTAAAAGAACTACAAAACTGTGCTTCAGTACAGAGCAACTGTTCTGAGGTACATTCTATCACTGAAGTTAGGACGTCTTTTCGGGCAGCAACCATCAGCTTGTGCACCTACCAGCGAGAAGTGTTTTTGAGGAAAACCCAAACCAACAAAGTCATTAACAATTTTTGACCACTAGAGTGCAGCATCGTCACATCAGTGAGACAATGATCTGTCCCAAAAACCTTAGGAATTGACCGTTAAAGTCATCTCTGCTTTGGCCTCTCTGGTTTGACACCATGCTTTTGTAAAACTTCATAAAACACGCTTCATGTTTTCTTTACATCTGAAAGATGTTCATACAGTGAAGATTCTCTGCTGGTTGAAGCTCAGAACATCTCTCAAAGCTCAAACCAACACCTTAAAAACACTGAAAGGTTGTGACCATTACTTCTTCATGTTCACGTCACTTGTTCTGATGATTAAGAGCAGTTCAGAGAACCTGTCATGAGTTTTCTTAAGTGAGACAGACTTTGCGGGGCCAGTCTCTGCCCTCATGCACAGGACAAGACAAAAACAAGGAGAGGTTAGCTAATTGATGACTCTGAATGAATGTGAGTGTGAACGGTTGTTCGTGTGTCTCAGCCATGTGATGAACTGGCGACCTGTCTGTTGAAAGCCACCTTTTGCCCAATGTCAGCTGGGATTGACTCCAGTGCCTCACAACAACACTGCAAAGGATAAGCGGTTATAAATAATGGATGGATGGAGATGTTTCAAATGAGATGTTTTGAATTTTTAGGTGAGCTGGAGGTCAGATCTGCACAGAGATTTATAGCAGGTCCAGTTCTGACAGATCCTGGAGGTAGAAAGTTCACGTGCAGGAGAATATTTGCATGTTTTTGTGTACAGGGCCAAACATTTTTTTGTCTTTATTACATTTTCCTTTCTCTTCGTTGACTTCATCCTCTCCCCATCAGGCTGTGTTCATTAGTGTAGAAGCTGCTGTAGAAGCATTAATTACCAACAGTGGAAGTATTAGCATTACCATTAATAGGGACTCTCTGTTGAGTGACTTTTGCACTAGAAGGAGATAAAAGTACACAAGTATAGAGAAGAAATATGGAGTTTTTAAACTGATCACCATGTTTGTTGGTAGCTAATGACACTGTGTCAAGTTGTGACTGCCGACCTAGCCAAAGGCTGGCAGGTGATTCACACAGATATGCTTGCTTTTGACAGGTCAGACCTCTGCCCGTCCTTTTTGACCTTGAGTGTTGAACTTACTGAACTTAGGAGACAATTTTTGCCCCTTCAGAGTGACATCTGTGCTATTTCATCTCTCTGAGATGGACTGATACTGACACCTCTCTTTCAGTGAGAGCTTACGACTAAAGGAATCCTCCATCGTCTTAAGTCTACAAATCCCAAACCGATTAATAAACTGGCTGTGGATGTGACTGCAGATTCTTGGAATCGAGCTTCTGGCTTTCTGTCCTCACTGTTCCGCTGGAAGGCAATTATATAATTATTAAAAGCTATTTGATCTCAGCTGCAGCGTTCAAGATGTATGTGTATAAAAACAAAAGATGCTGCAGATACAGTAAGACCAAACTGGCCAGAATGTTGCTCTCTATCACGAAAATTAAGCCTGATTCTAAATAATTTGGTAATTATGTAATCACAAGCATGTTTATATATATATATATGTATATATATATATATATATGGTAAATCCAGCTGGGATGATACCGTCCTATATCTGGTACAATTGGCCTTTCCTTTGGTTTACCTCTTTTCTCCACACAGCCTGACCATGATGTGAGAAATTCCCCATGGAGGTGAGAGGCCACACCTCTCCACGTCTCTGTTTATTCTAGCCATTCATGATATCTTGAGTGTGTTTTATTTTATCCACATGCTCAGCTCAGGTCAGGACACATCTGTGACAGAGTATCAGTGGGTGGTTAACTGAGTGTCGGCAGTGGGCAGATGTTTTCTGCCTTCCCACTAATATTAAAGAGAAAGAGATGCAGCTTTATTTGAGGTAACTGAGACGTTTTATACAAATTAACCCCTGGTACTGAAGCTCACAGAAGGCATCAGATGTTATCTCCACACGTGTTTTGCCGTATCGCCTCGCGCTCTCTCTTAAAGGCACGCTGGGTGACTCAGAGCATTTCTGGATCGTAATTGCAGAAATCCTGTTTTTGTTTTGGAAAATTGAGCCCACGGTCCATCTTGAAGTTACCAAACAACACCTGGAGAATCAAAGAAATGGTTTGGTGGTGTGCTCGTAAAACCCAGATGGAAGTTCTCACTCTTTGTTCAACAGACACGTCCATGCAGGCTGGACATCTTCCTGATTTCAGCACAATTAGCTGTTCCAGTCCTAACCTACTTTTTTGCATCTGCATGTCCTAATTTGTGATTGGAAGTAGGGGTAGAAACGGATATATAAGAATTCCCTTAAATACTTTTAGTAAGAGTTTTAATCATGGGTTTCTACTTAAAGTGTAAAAAGGCAAATTTTCACCTTTCCCCTCTCCTAGCGTTTCCTTATGGTGGTGCTGCTGTCGCAAAGACAGCAATAGCGACATGGCTAATGCTATCGGCTTGGCTACTGTCCAAAGCAAAAAACAACCGTAAGAATCCAACGTTACCTGAGGATAGTGACCGGGGAAACAATGTTTGTTCCTGTTTTGGTTGCGCAGTGGCAGACATGCTTCCTCTGTGCCGGAACACAACCTTTGTTTTTGCTGGAAAAATCCAGCCCAGACTGAATGGCACAGTGAAAGTGAGGTTTATAGGGAACAGGTCTATACTTGGATGGTGTCATTTTTCTACAGTCATTACACTGTGCAATCAGTAATTACTTCAGAGTGATAAGTTAAAGCAAAAAAAAGTTCTCTATTGGCAGTTTAAGTTAGCTTCTAATAATGTAAACAAGAAGAGTTCAAACAGACTAACAAAGCAGCTACAACCTCTGGCTGATGCCACTGAGGTGACCTTTGACCCTAAGCTCTGTTGATGTAGCGGGATGACACAGGAGATGGAACAGTGACCTTAAAGAGGTTAATGAGGAGAACAGACACGCTGATGTCAAGATCATTGCCCATATTCAGCAGACGCAGACAGGACTGTTGGGATTGTTTGTTGTCTTCTGAGAGCTCCTGGTCGAGCCAGGAATCCTATACATGAAATTTTCATTGAATCCAGTCTGTAATGTAATAATCATGATAATAATAATAAAGACACAAAAAGAACTACTCTATTTTTCAAGAGAGTGCTGGCAAAGACAGGCAGCAACGCATACTGTATCTGACAAAGTGACTTTGACCTCAAAATTACCAAGTAAAGTCGACTCATAAGGTTGTAAAAAAAACCTCTAAGCTCTTACAACTTAAATTTAATAGTCCACTTTACTTTTTAATTCTGAGGTAACAGATTTCCTGACCTTTTTAAAGTAAAGTCAATTTCTTAAGTTTACAGTGCAGTTTCAAGGTTGCAGACATAAACCAAACTGTATATCAATCAAGAAACTAGAACGGCACTCAGTAGAGCGCATACCTCCGCCAAGGCCCAACAGTCCTTTCATTAACACTCACTCATAGATACCAGCCACCAAAATGTGAAAGAAAAAAAAGCCCTATCTCACGATGTTAAAGAAAGTGAGCAAAAACTCCTGGATCCATCCAAGTTTAGTAGTAATCCGTTCTGTAGTTTTTGTGTAATCCTGCTGACAAACCAACAAACTGACACGAGTGAAAACATAACCTCCTTGGCTGAGGTAAAAAATATAATTTTGTACATATGATAAACTGTAGATATGTGTGCGTTTTCAACTTTATTGATATAAATTAAAAATACATCAGAAGCCTCTTGCCAGGTGGGAGGTTGACAACTTAAAGTCAGCCTTAAATCAAAAAACAAGACTGCAGTTTTGTACTTGTGAGATGGACGCTGGCCCCTCGCCCTGTCTGCTCATATTGATTTAACCAAGACATATTTTATGTATATTATCTATATAAAACACACACACAATCAGCTCATGAATTTCACAATTAGATTTGACTTGACCAGGTGTTAGAGAGTGTCTTGACTTGTTAAAACTGTTGCATTTTTCATGAATAATAGCATTTCATTTATTTTCTTTCACACTTAATTTATAGCCTGACTCAAACTGCAGCTATTCCACAGCATCCTGCTACCAAACAAGGCAAAAAATTAACACAGGAGTCAACTTCCAAGTGTCAAAGTGTCAAAGTGTCGAAGCAACACCTGTGCTAATCAAATATTCATGCTCACCTTCAGCATTTCTCAACATGTATCATCTCTCCTTTATTCTTTTTCCATTTCAATCCAACAGTGATACAACCGGAAAATGGATGAGGTGGAAATAACATGTGGTGTCATGACTGGGCTTTTTTTCTTTTTTTTTCCTGAGAGAGAGAAAAAAACACTCAGCTGAAGCCAAAAGGCTCTGCGTTAATTCATGCATTTTTAGACATACACGTGTGCATGCAACAGCAAAATTTGCATATTTGATACCTCTCTTCATCTTCATCCCTTACGATTGTTTTCACTGCCTCGGGCTCTTCCGTCCTTCTACTTTTCTTTGCATTTATTTCTTTTTCTTTCCTTCTGTTCTGTATTTATCAAGAGCCCACACATGCACACATACCTCCACAACTGTGTTTTCTCTGGTCACTTAACACTCAGTGAGATTTCAGCCCTGAGAGGTGGCATTCTTTGGCTCATTACATTAACTCGAGGCTCTGTTTGCACCGCGGCCTGTCGGGGCTCGTGGCTGGAGGCCGGAACGGGATCCAACTGATGTGGCAAGAAGCGAGAAAGAGAGAAAAAAAGAGCGAAAGATATGAGACGAGGGGGTTGCTGGGAGAAGGTGTGGGAGATCTGGGTCAAAAGGACACTATGCGGGCGAGTGGGGTGGGATGTGGTGTGGGCAGGGGTGGGTGTTAGGGGTGATCATCCCCATCACATGTTCCACGGTGTCCTGCAGTGTGGATGGCTGTGGGCTAAGCACACACAGCACACTCAACCCCATGCCCTTCCTGATGCTTTGATTTTCACTGCACTCCTTCCCCAACAACCCTGCAAACCTCCACAACATGCCCATACAGACACCACAAACACACACACACACACACACACACACACACACCTTGAGTTCTCAGCTGCACTCTGAGCAGTTCATTCATACAAAAAGTTTGAGAGAGGTAGTTTTTTTTTACCCCTTTACATTTTATGATGGCATGTCAGAGTGATAAATGATTACTGTGTGATGTAACCGCACTGTCAGCTTCAGATTATGGGTCTTCATTGTTTAACTGTGTTAAAACACGCAGGGGGAAAAAAGCCAAATCTAAAAATATTCAACATTTTAGCTGCTTTCACAACTTGTTAACATATAGAAAATGTGTGTGTGGAAACTCTCAGAACATTCCCATTCTTAGTTGTGGCTCTTTTCAATGACTTCATGTAATGGTGGTGCCATCCGTGACAGTTTTAAATCATTGTTGTCTGTGGATCGTGACTTGATTGATCCATTTTCCTTGTAAAAGTCTTGGTGGTTGACCAATTGTGTGGTCTCCTGGAAACATGTAACTGTAATGTTTCTATTTTCTTTTCCAGATGTAGATATTAATTGAAAGTTGTGCAAAGATTTTTTTCTTGAAAGCTACCAGCCCAGTTGCTGGGATAAAATGTTACAAGTAAACATTTCTGCAAACGACAGATACGGTCAAATTTGTGCGCTTCATAAGCCACCGACCATATCGACATGGCTACAAAACGTGTCACATCAAGTTCACGTTACATGTTTATTACCTGACTTGACTGTCAGAAGGTGGTGGAGTGACTGCAGCTCAAGTCTGTGTTTCAACATTTGTAAGTGCCACATCACTGGATATTTCTAAGGAGACTACATGACGTTTTCCAGCCATTTTTGTGGAGACAAAAAACTGATATTTTCCACAGGAAGACAGGCCATATGCACTAATGTTTATGGTGACAAAGACAGAATGTTTTTAACAAGACATTGGGCTATCTCCAGCCGTGTTTGTGGTGACAAAGGCAGGTATTTGTAATGAGACATCAGGACGTCTCCAGCCGTGTTCGTGGCGACCAAAACTGGTATTTCAAGCCAAACCATGATGTTTTCCTAACCCTGACCAAGTGTTTTTTGTGCCTAAACCTAAGAGCATAAGCACAGTGTGGTGACGAGAGAAAAATTTAAATTGAACCTAAACAAACTTAAAGTTTTCACTTATCTGTGGTTTTGCAGAAATGTACTCTGCCAACATTGATTCTGGCTATTGGGTTGAAGCAACACTGGAGGAAAGATCCCATTTAACCCAGTAGTTTTAGCTTTTTGACTGACAAAAGTCAGACAGTCTCCACTCAAATGCTGACATTTGCTTTCATACTTCATCAAAAAGTTATCCAATTCTGTCTTGTCTATTAATAACAGACAAGAGAGAGACTCACACCGGACCTGATGGGGCACAAAAATAAACAGCAACAGGCCGAGTGTTTCTGTGATCTTGCAGATTGAAGTTCAAGGCTGTCTGCAGAACAGATTGGTCACTGCAGGGAAAAGCTTCCCTGTCTGTATGTTCTGCACATGTCACAGAAGAATGCTTTGAGCTGACGCCAGCAACATCTACTTTTCGAATGCATAATTCAAATGGCCCCAGTCACTTCTGTCCGCCAATCATCTCTACTAACAGGAGAGGAGGACGAGGATCCAAGAATGGATAGCCAGGTAGTGAATAAATCTCGCTACGGTCTGTATGAGAGGATGTGAAGCCCAGAAACAGACACAGATTCATTACTCGTAGGTTTTTCAGCATCGCAGCTCGTACTGTAGAACCGAAGAATGAACATTTTCTGAACAACTCCGACCTCTCTGTCAAAGGAAACGTGAAAGATCGCAAAAATGTATGGCCCCCATTCAGAACTGAACTGTCAAATCTAAATAATTACTGTACTCGTATGAACACCATGTGCAAAAGTGATTCTTCCTTTAACAAGAGGGAAGGCTGTTTTTCAGAAATAATGGGCTGTCCTGCAGGTTATTATGATCTGGGTTGTTTAATGATCCATATTTTTTGTATTTGGACATCTTTGAGAGGAAAAATGTGTAAAAACATAAAGCATAAAGTCAAGTGGACAACATGAGAGAATCATGAACACTGAAGAACTTGCACGTGTACTGAGGATTTCTTAGATTTTACAACTAAATCTGACAACCCAAACTGGACTAAGTAGAAGAACAAAGACAAAGAAAATCTTGGCTATCAGAGTGGACAATCTTTCTTTCTTTAGACCATAATAGTGGCATGACTCTATTGATGGTGATCAGTTATGTCAACAGCTTTCTTTGTGGATCGCCAGGAAACATTCATCTTTCCCTCCGGATGTCTTATAATTAACTATAATTACATTTGACCGTGTTCAGGTCAAAATGTTAACACGTCCAGTTCTTTGCTTTATGACAAAATACCTGCGCAGTCAGAGACATCCACATCAGCCTCGGCTGTGGCCTAATTTGTGTTTAATGTTAATTAGAAAATATTAGCATGCTAACACACTAAACTAAGGTGATGAACATGGTACACAGTTTACCTGCTAAACATCAGCAGGTTAGCATGCTGATATTAGCCTTTAGTTCAAAACACCTCTGTGCTCAAAGCCAGCCTGACTCTGCTATAGCTGTAGACTAATTTCACTTTATGCTCAAAGTAGAAAATTGTGCACCTTGCTTTAAATCTGTCAAGAGTGAACTTCCAATCTCAAGATACAGACCTAATTTATAGTGAAACAGTGAGTAGGATTTATGTCAATAATCTCATGTTGGTCCTCTACAGCCTGCTGCCGTTGTGCGCAAGTGAACGAGAACGAGAACTTTCCTTTTTCAGTCTGATGGAGAGATTTTTGAAACAAAAATGAGACAAACTTTAAGCTAGACCTGAAAACAGGATGGTGGTTAAGCAAAATGCATTCTTGCAGAGATTTAGATGAGCGGATCAATTTCACTTTAACATTATTATCCAGTCAATTTATGGCTACAGCCATGGGGCAGGAGCTGATGGGGGGCGACACCCGTTCCGAAGGACCGCCATTTTGACGGTCCGCCATTCCGACGGTCCGCCATTCCGACCGGGTTATGGTTAAGGTTAGGGTTTCAGGTTCGGAATGGCGACCTTTTTTCAAAAATAATTAAGGGCCGGCATTCCGAAACATGAAAGTGAACGTTCAGAATGGCGGCCCTTCGGAATGCCGCCCTGGACCCGGAGCTGATTCCCATCATCATGGTGACCAAGAAAATGGAAAAGCTTGTTCTGGCCATGTCGGTCTAAAAGACACAGAAAAGTCCATTTGTTGGAGCAGATCATTGTTGTCCTGTTACCCTATTGTTAGCTAATGTCAAGCAAAACCAGCTTGCAGCATTTATTTCTCTCACTGCACATTTAAAGGTGTTTTGATGAGTTGGGAATGAGACTCAAAAATCAACTCTTCTTACAAATAGCACCTTTAAAGGTGCATTTTGTTACTTTTGGACACGGCCAGGCTGTCTATTTTCCCATGTTTCCAGTCTTTATGCTAAGCTAATCGGCTGCTGGCTCTAGCGTCATGGTTAACAGGCAATTATTTCTCATCTAATTCTCAGCAAGAAAGTGAATAGACTTTCCCACAATGTGTAACTTTTCCTCTAAACATTGACTAATAATTATTGTGCTTCTGCAATCACCAGATACTGGCAGTATGAGAACAGCTCTGACCATACTGTCTGTCTGTTCCTTTGCCAGTCCTTCTCCTGCTGTAGGTCTGCTGTGTGATGGGGCGTGTATGAAAAGGATTGGGGGCACATTTCACACCTTGGGGGCAGCTTGGTGGGGGGTTGGCAGCGGCTTGATGAACAGAGTGCACCTGGCTAAGAGTCGAGGTCCCCAAGACTCCCTGGTACAGCCACGGTTTACAGATCAAAGCAGGGTAATCCCTGCTTCATCCAGTCACACACACCTCTGACGCCCTCTCCTCCTTGGAGTCCTTTTAGCGTTTCATCCCCCAATCCCTAAACTTATCCTCAGAAGCCTTCCCTGCTTGTTCAACAATCTGCAAAATGCTCCCCATGAAACACACCTCATCCTCCCTCCTGTGCTTGAACTACCTGTTTCTCCCGATGCCCATGGTGAACCCTGAAGCCCTGGCTGTGGGATTTTCTGACTCATTAGCTCTGCTCAGTCAAGTGGAGCAGCCTGCAGATTCCTTCCAGCCAAGTTCATCAACCCAGCCAGTGACTCCGACTGTGAGGTGATAAGAGAGAGGGGGCTCCAGCCATCGGACCCCGCCGCGACTTTGTTTAGTGTGAAATGAGATGAGGAGGAGGGGGACGAGGAGGAGCAGGACGGGAGAAGATACAAGTGCTAATCAAGGTCTGCAGATGGGTTTTGATGTGTCGGATATGGGCAGCGGGGCAGCGCCGCACCCTAACGCAGTGCACCGTATTTAACACAGCTTAGCAGTGTAGTTACGGGAGTGTTAACGCCTGTCAGTTATACGACTGCTCGTCTTGGCAGCAGGTGTCTGTTTGACCCTGGGTCTAATGTGCAGACGGTGTCCTGTTGACCTGGACTGTTTGAAGCAATAGGAGTAGCACAGAACAACATGATAAGAAGGGGAACACCTTTTCACACCGAAATTCTCAGAAGGTTTACTTTTGACCCCAACTGTTAGAAAGATGATGGTTGCTCTCATCACAAGTTCTCTGACATTTGAACATTGGATTTTTGGACGTATGTGAACAAAAAAATGTTGAGAAGGCTTACAAGGTCAGAAGAAACATGATGTTTTTAAAGCCTTATCAGTTTTATCTAAAAAAGCCTTTAAAGGATTACTTCCCTAAAAATCAAGCTCTTGAGTACCAAACGTGTTGGCACGAAAGGTGTTTCTAAAAAGTTTGTCTTGCTTCTTCTCAGAGGACAACCCAATGGGCAGAACAAACGTTTCTGCAAACCACAGATATGTTGAAACTTTAAATTTCTTTATGTTGCAACTTATCATTTCTTAAGGTTCAGTTTGCAATTTTTTCTTGTGACAACACTATGCTCATGCTCTGGTTACGTTTAGGTACTAAAACACTTGGTTATGGTCAGGAAAAGATCATGTTTTGCCTTAAAATACTTGTTTTCTACACAACAAACAGCTGGAAATTGTCCCGACTCGAGGTCTCTTTAAAAATATCCAGTGGTTTCTCACTTACAATTGCTGAAACACAGTCTCAACTTGCCTGAAACCCCACAACCATCCCCGCCACCTCCAGATATAAAAGTCAAAAACATGCAATGTGCCAATATAGTAAGTAGCCTAAGACACGTATAAATGTGCATGTATCAGCTGTTTGCATAAACACTGCCAACATTTCATCGTGGAGACTGGTCTGTAGAGGAGGGCAACTGAACTTTGATCCCCAAGAGGCTCATTGTTTAACCCGGAGTCACGGGTCATACAGACGCAACAGAACAGAAGAGGAGCGGATGATGCAATGACATCAGCAAGTCCTCCAAATTTAACAACAGCAGGTCGTTTTTTCTTGCCTTGCGAACTTCATGACCAGCACACCAATGACAACAGCTATCATTAAGCCTGAAAAAAATCTCTAAAATCTATCTTTATTGCCACTTTGGGCAGCACAGCAACCAGTAAACACAATGCTGACCTTATAAAGTTGGATATGTGAGCAAATGTCTGCTTATTACACATCCAGCCATTGATGTTTAATGAGAACTGGATACAACGTCAGAGGCGAAGCCCTGTTCATTCCTAGGAAAGCTGCTCAGTGGCGCATGAAGCCAAAAGACCCCCCAGGTATAAAACTACATCAGATCGTCCGCATTAATATAAGATAAGATAAGATAAGATAAGATAAGATAAGATAAGATAAGATAAGATAAGATAAGATAAGATAAGAGAGAACTTTATTAATCCTGAAGGAAATTCTTCTGAGTTTGCCAGTAACAGCCAGTGGGTTTCCCCAGGTGAGGGTCACACACTGGGCCCAGCTTGAGACAATAAGAGCATTAAATATTAGTGAAATATACTAAATGTATTGTGGGGACCGTAGAGCATGCACACAGAGACTTAGCTAAATTGGCTAACCTCCGGATTAGCCCCGGCTGACTTGAATAGAGATAAAGTAATTTAAGGGAGCAGCTCTTCTAGACTTTCTAAATGTTATCGGACCAAATAGATTACATTTTGATAGTAATTATTATGATACCCATGATGCCCAAAAGTATCCCCCATTTTATAGCCACTTCTTTCACAATGTAAGCTTATGGGGAAAGGGGTATGTTTTTTACCCCAGTGCATTTACTTGACGTTGTAATTACAAGGTTAGGCGACTATGTGACTTGTCTTCAACGCCTGGCGCTCGTCCTCGAGGCTCCTAGGAGCAACATTGGCAGCCATTTTGAATTGAGTTTCTGGCCAGTCTAATACTCACTCTTCATTCACCTCTGTTTTTGCTCCACAAGCTTTGTTGCCTCCTGCTACAACTGGAAACATGGTTAGTGGGAGCATTGAGAGTGAACTAGAATATTAACGTTTCAGGCAGCACAACCAAAACAACTGGCAAAAAGGCAATTGCCCTTTCTTTTAGAATTGATTTTAAGATTTTATTACTTACAAAGCCCTGAGGGGCTCAAAGTTGTTTAATAGATCTTTTATTGCCCTATATTCCCTCTCACACATGCTTCTTTTCTTGTTGTTCCAAAGTCTGGATTAATTCACAAAGTTAATAGAGCCTTTGCAGTCAGAGCTCCAAGACTTTGGAATGACCAGCCTGAGGAGATCAGGGCTGCAAACTCATCGTGTCATCTTTTAAGTGACTTTTGAAAACCCATTTGTTTAAAATTGCCTTTCAGTGATTTTGTCTGCTTTATTACTGTGTGTTTTACTCTCTTATATGAATTGTTTTTTGTTTTACTTTGTAACTGTGTTTTGAAAGCACTATACGAATAAAGTTTATTATAATTATTATTCATACAAAATGCAGTTTATGTAACAAAAAATACTTGGTCAAGCTTAGAGAAAGACTGTGATTGAAACAATGACAGGTACTTTTTCCGCAGACTTACGCCACAATAATTCGCCTCTGAGAGAGCAATCAATCACATGACCACAGGAGGTCCTTGTCAAGTTTTCCTAAATATAGTATGTTGTAGGCATTTAGACAAATGGTCAGTGCTGTGTTCAGTGCTTCATTCTTTGCAGGGGTGGTTTGCTGTTGAACTAAGTCACCATTAGAATCTATAGTATCTATTGTAAATCCAACATAACAGTATGTTTTGCTGAGGTGCATGCTAATCAAGACTATAGGCCGTACTTTAATGTGGCAAAAAGAGTTCAGATCTTTAGTCTCTCATTATTTTTCAATGAATGATTTAAGTTGTAGAGTTTAATGCTCAGGCTTCTAGAAATGATGCACTTTAAAGCTGCAAGAGGACAGAGATCAATCACTCTCGTATTTGGTCAGGAGATTCACAGGGTCCCTCTGTTGGACATTTACAGGAAAAACTCAGAGCAGCCTCTTCGACAAGAATACGAGGCCCAGCTCCTGTGTTACTGCACAGAACAAACCTCACAGGTCGGTAAAGCCACTGTCCAGCAGGTATGTGATGATGTAAGTATTTGAGCTGCTGTATCAGATTCCACACAGATTTAATGATTCAACAGCAAAGCTTTGCCAGCGCGGCTCTGCCTTTTTCTATTTGACCAAACACTCTCTGAGCCGTGCTGAGACCTTCACCAGACCTGAATACAAGTAGAGTTTAATAGCGGGACTGTTCAGAGAAATTATCCAAGGTGCTGAAAAGATTAAATCTCTTCCTCCTAATGGGAATACTTACCAGTTTCCGGCTTTGTTTTACCCACTTCTGGACTCTTGCCTCCGATGTCGTTCAAAAATGTGCACCTTATTTGTCTTGGCACCGGAGGCGTTTCTGCTCGAGACAAAAACAGGCCAACAACAGGCTTTACACAGATATAGCCCTGTGAAAGGGAAGGCTCAAGTGTCCTTGTTTCTGTGCTGTAAATAAATGCAGAGGAATTAGAGCGAACAAGCAGCTGCAGTATCTGGAACAACAGTGTGGTTATTTAGGTCTGAATCTCTGCTGTCGACACTCAACACACAAACTGACAAAGATCATCAAAAGTATCCCTTTTTTTTTCTTTCTTCACTTTTTGCATCACTTAACAACTTTGCAGAGCCATCTTGTTTCAGTTAGGTGCATTCACAACAACTTAGCGTTCGTTTTCCTCTGTGTTCTCCAGAGGAGAATGCAGTCAGTGTGTAAAACCACCAGCAGGCACAGATAATAGCTGGATGCCTTCATCTTAATGTGTCCTCTTTTTTTAACTCAAGCCACAGGCGGCTCATTTAGAGGAAATTGTTCACAGATCTTAACTTGATGGCCCTCTGCATCAACAAAGAGGTTTCTTTCCTGTTAACTCACATTCGGATGTTGTCACTGACATCGTCTCATTATGCTTTTAGTTTGGACACGTTCGAGAGACAGGTTATCTGAGCTTTGCACATGTTTCTTAAGTGTTTGTGACTGGATTGCAAGTGTAATGATTGAAAACCAAGTCAGCATGGTGGTGCAGTGGTTAGCAGTGTTACCTCACAGCAAGAGGGTCCTGGTCCTGGGCCTCACATGTTCTCCCCATGCTTGTGACGGTTTCCTCCAGGTGCCTTGCTTTCCCCCTCCATCAAAAGTATGTAAATTTGGTTATCTTTCCTGCCAGTGCCCTTGACTGAGGAATTGGCCCAGAGCTGGAGTTGGTACCAGGTGGATGCAATGAGGACTCCCCATCTGCTACATTGAGTACTGAGTTTCACTACATGCACATCCAAACCAAAATGGACAGGTGCTGAGTCGAGTCCAATATCTACCATTTCAATGCACTAAAGTAGTGAGTAGTTTCGAGGAACACTTTTTTTTCATCTGAGATCACTTTAATGCAGTAAATTAGTGGATGTTGGAGCCTTCTCCTTCACAAAGTCACAATGCTGATGATTTTCAGCTCATCCTCACTGGATAGGTCAACCGCACAAGCAGCTTATTACGACTCATAATTCTGTTTATTGTTTCTAAGTGACCTCTATTGGGCGTAGTTATTAGATGGAGGATGTGGAGTGGATGGATGGCTCAAACCAATGAAGGACTTTCACCTGGGTGAATGCTTTTTGTATCCCGTGTGAAACCAGAAGTCAGTGGTGAGTTATTTTAACCTACCTAATGACCTTAACTTGTGCCATGCACGTAATGTAAGCTTTCGTAATTAATGTGCTTAGTTTAACCCAAATCATGATCTTTTCCTCAACCTAATACGTAGTTAATCATATTAGGTTGCCTTAATCTCATCAAACTGCTACTGTTTCAAAACATTAACGACATTGACGAAGAAGGTCCAGTACACCAGTTGCTGGAACTGTCCAGATGCGCTTTATCACTCTCTTGCCCAAAATTAGATGAGATCGATATACGCTCTTCTCTGTCCAATCAAGGTGAGGCTACAGCCAAGAGACAGTTGTTTTAGTTTGGCATGAAACTTGGAAACAGGTGAAACAATTTGTCATTTTTAGTCTCCAGTTAAACATATGAGATATAGCATGTTAATTAACAAGCTTTACAGGTGGTGGTCGGCTCATGAAGCTCTGTACCTTGGAAAAACGGAAGTTTGCTGTTTCCCCCCGCTTTCACTCTCTATGCTAAGCTAAGCTCACCATCTCCTGGATGTAGCCACAGTCATGAAAGTTGCACTGATCATCTCATCTAATTCTCAGCAAGAAAGTGGCTAAGCATGTTTCCTAAAATAACAAACTATTTCTGCAAAAAGACCTTTTCAAAACCAGTTGGGTAACCTAAAAATGAAGCAAAATATACTCTTATTAAATTCAGATAAGGTTTTCACCCAGAACATCACTCCATTATAAGTGTTATCATATAGTAATAGCTCAATTTTGTTCATATTAATTCAACATTAAAATTACAAAGAAAGTTACTAATGTAGAAAAGAGTTTTACTGTTAAATCATTAGATTAAGTTATTTTGGGCAACATTTACTCAGTCTCATTGCATAATGTAACCACAGCTGACATAACCACAGTCTTGGCCCGTTTAATGTTTGGGTTTCCATCAGGTCTTGTGTCCAGCAGAGCCAGTCAGCTCAAAACAGTCTGGAAGTCATGATGAGGTATCTTTGTCCGTCTAGACTGCTCGGAGAAATCATTTATTTTCAGGTTTGCAACAGGACATCTTCCCAGATAGTCATGTTGTTTTAATCACCGCTCCTCGAAATAGAAGAAGCACAGCACATGTAGAAAACATTGATTCTTCTCTGAAAATGAAATCGATTAAGACGTGTAATCAGGTGTCCTACTGGGCCACGAGCCCTGAGCAGCTCATCAACAATGGAACATCTCAGTGGGGTCTTATTGGCAAACAGAATGAGATTAAATCAAAACCTCTTTGGATGCCAGCGAGATACAACTCTGTGAGTCATAGTCAAGTATTCAGCAATATTTAACAACTGTAAGGAAAAATGAATCCTGTTATCTGAACAGCCCAGTAACCAGGATGTTGTGAGCAGTTAACATTTCTGCAAACCACAGCTACATCCAAGAGTATCGCGTACCAAACCTGGTTTATCATGTTCACATTATATACTTAATATTAGCCACCTGTTGCAGCAGAAGGTGGAGGGGAAGGCCGACTGAAGTTCGAGTCACACCACTGGATATTTTTAAAGACACCTGGAGACATTTCCATCCGTTTTCTTGGTGTCAAAACACTGTGTTTTTTAAGCAGAGCTGCAGACATTTTCAGTGTTTTTCGTGGCAACGAAAACCAGCTATTTTTCACTGGAAATTGGACCATCTTCATCCCTGAGCTTGGTGGTATTTTAAGCCGAACCAAGTGGCTGACATTTATTCTGGTGATTTGGTTACATTTGAATGGTGGTCTATGCTCCATTCAAGACGACATACAGTAGCTAACTAACTAACATTTCTTTACTAGCAAACCTTTACGTCGACCCAGAGCTATTCATCTTGGCAGATATTTCATGAAGTCCTCCATAGGTTGAACAATGCAAGTCTCTTATCTGAGAATACTAACCAGACTGCCCTCTGTCATTATCAAACAAGATCCAAACCTGATTGTACATCAGCGTTTCCACCCAGGTGTCACTGAGAAAGCACATGAATGGAGTCCTTCCAACCAGTTAACTCACACTGTCGGAAATTCTTAATCTTTCATCCTTTTTAATCCAAGACGTGACCTAAGTCTTTGCTCTTTTATGTCTACAGTATGTAATTCTGCTCCTGGCAGCCTGGACAGCATACACATATGAGGTAACGATGATGAAGTCGTCTGCTGCGAGCCAGCCACACCAAACCTGGCTGTAACACTGATAGCAAACACATGAGGTAGTGGTGATTGTCCATCTGTGTCTGCAGAGCCTGGCTTTTCAACCTGTGTTGTGGCTGACAGGTGGCACCGCTTTGCCCCAGGGAACAGAGAGGCAGCAGGGCAGGAAGCTGGAGCTATTTTTTGCCCCGGCGACAGAAGACGCTGACAGGGGGCAGCTGATGGATAGAGAAGTGTCTGAGCTTAAACTGGGCCTGACATACAGGGAACAAAAGGTCTTTACCACCCATGAGCTGCTGGAAAAGGAAACTCAGAGTGCGATCTGTTTGGGGGAAGTGGAAACAGAAGAAACTTAAAGTTGCCATGTAAAGAAATGTAAAATCAATCAAGATATCCGTTATGTTTGAGGTAACGTTCATTGCTAACAGTTTTTCTAGTGATAGGGTTGATGTGTAATGTGCGAGGTGTCGCATTGGGATGAACCCGCAGATAACTATCACCTGACTTGTTTTTGGTCTGTTTTGGGATTTTTGTTTATGGAAAGAATAGCTCTAATAAACACACTGTTTAATCCATACCCAGCACCAGACAACAAACAGAGAAAGTTATTGACCAGCTGGTGGACATTGTTGAGCATTTTGCATCCTAAGAACCAGATACTTCCCTCAGGTTTTAGTGGAGACAAATTAAAACAGGAAAGTATTTGCTAATGACTTTGCTATATCAACAAAATCAAGTGAAAATTTATTAGTGTTGTTTACAGCTTGTTTCCACTGCTCACCAAATGAAGCAATTGCAGGTTTAATTTAAAAAACCCACTGACTTTGAGATCAGAGAACTGGATTTGTAAAAAATCACCTTTGGGTTTTATGAGTCATCCATGCAGCGCTCTACGGTGACAGCACCTCATTGGAAAGATTGCTAGCTTTTCTTTACCATTTTTTATGTCCGAGACAGTTATTGCACAACTTGAAACGGATCTACTTTGTCCCATGTTTGGCTCAGATGTTGAATCCTGTCTGCTTCTCGTTCATGTCACCTTGTTCTCCTCCTCCTTGAAGATGTTGTTGTGGAAACCAGGGGTCACAGCGGGTCCTCTTCTCCTGAAGCAGTAAATGTATGTTGTCTCCCCCCCTGCTGAAACTGGGAACACTTTCCTGTGCAGTTGTTTCTAATCTTGAGCAGGGCACATTGTTTCCAAGAAATAAATGTAAGTCTGTTTTTCATTGTTTACATTTGAAGTCTTGAGTGGATGCAGTTGGGCCTCACTCAGGGTCTCCATGGCTGCCGTTTCCTGCACAGGTAAGAAGAAGAATGGAAGATGTCTTAAAAGAGGAAGAGGAGCTGGCCTCACAGGAGCTGTCCACAACTATTGAAAGATATTAATCGTCAAAACATTCACACATGTAAAAGCCATAAACCCTGTCACAGGAAAAACATCGGGATGTTTCCCAGTGTCCTCTTTCTCTGGTTTCTCTGAGCACTCCACCATTGAAACCTGTGCCAAATAATATTTTAAACATTCAGAGTGTTTGTTGAAATCAATTTGGAGTAGCAGATGTGGAGTGTATATTCATTGAATAAAAAAAGCGCTGGCTTAAAAATAGCTTGTCTTTCTGAGATTATCTGAACTTTTTGGCACTCACACCGGCTTTGTAGCTAAGCAGGCTAAGTCGAAAATCAAAGAGACTTTGTAAAGCCAACGAAGAGCTCAAGAGGCCAGAGACGCTTCTGTTTTCCAAATCCTGCGGAAGTTCTCACATGGGAGAAAGCGTTTTCACAGAGCCACCATGCTTGAGTCTGATGTTGTGACAGGTGTCTGTTTCAAGGCTCCTTAGCACCTTTAAAAACATCCTAATCTCTCCCTTTGAATCTGTGAGTGGATATGAGGGCAGACGGGAGGCAAGCTGTGAACTCCAGTTATCTCATGAATTTTGTTTTTCAGTGAAAACGGGAGGGGAAATAACCATTACAATCACTCAAATGACCTTCTAAAAGCCATAATCAAATGATAAATGATGGTCAACAGATGAGCAGAGGGTTGGATGGGTGTTGACCTGAAAGGCCTGCGGCCAGAGCAGACATGTGAAATATTTCTGTCCCTCTTTAAGAACAGGAGAGGAGGCAGCGAGCCGGTGTGAAGTCTTTTCTGGGTTGGACACTTGTCACATCCGTGAACGCGGGACATGTTTTGCTGAAGCCCCGTGTCTCGGCTGCCATTACCACCAAGTTCGCCGTTTTCACTACTGTCTCCTGTTGTCGCTCTGGCACCTGTGTGATCTCTTCTGACAGCTACTCTCTGTCTGAAACGTGACCCTGCTGCTATTACAAACTGCTCTCCAAGTATCTCACTGACACAGAGTTCAGTTTAGTGTTTATCAACTGCACTTTAGACACTTCCAAATATTATGAAATATGTGTTTTCCCCACATTGACACAGAAACTGTTTGGCTGAGGAAGCTTTCCCACAGTCATAAACCTCACTGCACTGAATAAGACTTTCCCACTTAGCTTAGGCAGCACATGTGTTGATTGCAAAACGAGATGAGATACCAGTATTTCTGGAATGTGAATATGATGTTACCGCCAGGAGCAGGCTAATTTAGCTTAGCTTCAAGACTGGAAATGATAGGAAATAGCTAGCCTTATTATTATTATTATTATTATTATTATTATTATTATTATTATACACAATGTAACGTTTAATATCATGTGCATTATTAAGTTTATTAAATTGCTAATACTTCTTATTTCTGTTTTAGTTCTTTTTTAGTTTACTCTTGTCTATTTTATTTTAATTTTTTATTGTATTAGGCACTGGATTTTGCATTTACTACTTTGTATTCTGTATATTTGACTAATATTTAATACTCTTATTTACTTAAACTCAGCCAAGTGTGTGACCCTTACCTGGAGAACCCACTGGTTGCTACTGTTTTTTCTTTTGTATTGTACATTTTCTAGCTATCTCGCACAACAATTTCCTTTGGGATTAATTAAATTATACAATATCTTTATCTAACCGTTTAAAATCCACCTACCAGCACCACGTAAGATCACTTATTAATACATCATATATTGTTTAATCTGTAGAAAAATCAAATAACCAAATAAATTGCACAAAGCCCCAACGCAAATAAAATGTACGTGTTAACTGTTTCTTTACGTTAAGCTAAGTTAGCGCCGTACTTAGCGTACAGACATATAATAACTATTGAATTTCCTATTCAACTCTATCTAATCCAAATAACTAATATTGTCTTTTACTCTTGTTTCGTGTCATATTTTCTTTCTTTAAAGCAAACTTTACCTTGATCAAAACATGTACATGAGGTCAATTCTCCAGTCAGTGCCTTCGACCAAGGCACTGGCGAAGAGCTGGAGTTGAGTGACTTTGAATGGGTTAAATGCAGAGAACCAGTTTCACTTCATTGTACATTGTATAATGATTACAATGAAGATTCTTCTTCTTCTTTTTCCTCCTCCTCTTCTTAAAATAACAGCTTCAAAATCATGTTGATGGTTCACTGCCTTTCATTAGAGAGAGTGGTGCCTCTGTCGTTTCCACTCTGCAGCCCGACAGCTTGTTCTTGCACTATTTAACTTGGGTGGGCGGGTACCATCTCCCGTGAGAAGAACATAACGCTTTATGGCATGTCGCCACGCACCACCAACTGTGTCACTGAAACTGTATCAGATTTTAAGGAGAAAATGTTTTCCCAGGTTTTCCCTCTGAAGTCCTCTGGCTACTCTGCCTCAACTCTCAGTGAATTATGGTGAGTTTCCCAATGTTGCCAAGGTGACCGCTAACTGCTGCTACAGTAGCTGTTGCTGTCATGAGCAAGCCCCCAGGATGAGCTCCAGGCTTCGAAGTCAGTTTTCGTAGTGGTCGACCTGCGTAGTTACATCATCATCATCGGCCCAAAAATACTTTTTTCCATAAGCTTACACTGTGAAAAAAGCTACTGTAAAATGATGGATCATTTTTTGCGGAGGGTCACAACCCCCGCGAAATGACTCATTTGACTTTGATCATTTGAGTCATTCGGTCAAATAAAATTTGGAAAGTCTAGAAGAGCCGCACAATTAAATGGAAGTTAGCCGGCTCGGTTGACGGAAGTCTCTAGTGTGCACGCTCTGTGGGCCACACAATGCGGAAGATCCAAGTAATTTTATAGCCGGGAAGTCGAGCCATTTTGGCTTCTTGCACCACTGAGCAGCTTTCATAGGAATGAACGGGGCTCCATCTCCAACATCGTGTCCAGATTTTAATGTAACGTCCTTGGCCATGAGCTAGTTAGCTCAGTTAGCCGTGCAGCTAACTGACTTGGCCAGTCAGAGCTCACTAGCACAGGAAGTTTGGACCAATGGGAGGAGGATTTTTTTAGGCCCGTTTCGGAAAAATGCTGCTAGGAGTGGTGCTGGAACTGAAGCCAGGGGCGCGGGCCCTTCATGGACATCATCACAGAGTAAATTAGACTGAAGAGGACATTGATGGAGGAAGCTAAGAAGAGAAGTCCTGAAAGACAGGCGCAGGCTGGCCTTGTAGATGTTGGACTAGTAAGTAATGCAACCTAGCTTGCTACGTATTATGTTACTGCACTTGCTTAATGTTTGGCTGTGTTAGCAAACTTGTGTACTGGCTAGATTTTGATCATAAGTAATGTAGCCGTAATCATAACAAAAGCACATGTACAGCTGTCTATATTTTGAAAAAATACCAGTTCTTACATAATGTTGCTTTCAATGGTTACAGTGAATGTCGAAAAGAACCAGAGATGAAATAATAGACATGATTTGCAGACATGACACATGCGTGAGGATTCATGAGGTTTCCAAACACAACAATCATTTTCTTTGTGACTCTTTGCGTCTCTTTACTGATTGTTCAACACTTTTTTCCTTCATAAAGATAATCATCATCGGCGCTGGCTTCAATTTACACGGAAAATATACGGGAACAGGCCTAAATTACTCACAGCCTAATGGTATCACTGGAGATAAGAGAGAACATGCCTTTCAAGCCATTCTCTCAACCCTCTCGAGAAATGAAATGGGATTTTGTATGAGGAACATTGTAGTAAGCAAGCATAAAGCCTCTCTCTGTTCCACAGCCAGCTCCTCAGAGAATTCACGCCAGACAGAGGATCAGCCCCAGAGATGAAAGTGAGGTCAAGGTGGCTTTTTTTCCTCCTCCTCCCTAAATCAGGCTTCTCCTCTGGCTCCTCTCCCCTCCTCTCCTCCCCTCTCCTCTCTCCTCATCCCAAACTGAGAGCAGACAGAGCTCTGCAAAATGAGGGATAATGATGTCTAAGTTTTGTATTTGCAAATTTTTGGCCAAGTTGGGCCAGGTTGTCTGAATCAAGACTCTTCTCGAGGTGTCTTTATGACAACACTTGTGGTGATGAAAGGATTATTTGTCAGTTATCAGATGAGATTTAACTTTTTTAATGAATGCTGGTCAGCTGTTTTCCCTTGTTTCATGATAAGCTAAGCTCATCAACTGCTGGCTTTGGCTTTGTATTTAGCGTACATACTTGAGAGTTTTAAAATGTCACACTATTCCTTTAACCTTGTTGCTTTAGATTCAGTGAATTGAGGAGAAGACTCACCAGTTTTGGCAGAAGTATTATGGCTCCATCACACATACGCAAAATCAATATTGGTTAATAGTCGTCATACTCACTGTTCACTTGAAACATTTGCATCCAGTTGGGTCATTCTGTGCAAACTCATGCAAAGTCCAGAACTTTTCCCAGCTCATGTCATGGATTTTCTCAAAAGAATTCATGTTGAAACTTCCATTTAATTCATGAGACCTTGCGTAATCAGCAAATAGCTGTACCCCAAATACTTTTGAAGTAAGTGTTTTGAAGTTTGGCTAAATTTCAGCATTTCTGTGATTCTGTGTATTCTGAACCTCACTAATAACTTACTTTTCACTGGATTGGGTTGAAATTTGTCCTGAATATCCAGGAGACCCTAAAGAAACTTTCAATCTCTGGCAACCTGTATTAATAGTATTATTGTAGTTCTGTAATGTAGTTCTGTCACATCTAGAAGTTATTTTATTGTGCATAAAGAAATGGGTGCCACAGATCTTGTTGAGTATAGCTTCAGAGCTGAAAAACCCACTTTTTGGGTTATTTCAGCTGTAGATTTACCCAAGAAGGATTATTTTAATTTCTTTGAAACTTCAGTATGTGAAAGTGTTGATATTCATTGTATATATATACAAAATTCAAAGATGTGTTATTACTCCTTCATCATTTATAATCTTTTGAAATTTTCACTGGTTGTAATGTCACATTCAGTGGTTCATCAGTAGACACAGTAGAATCACTAACTGAAGTGAGTTGGCATGGAAAGACCCAGTACCGAAGCAAATTTGCATCTTTGCTTTGCACAGACTTAACTTTGGTGAACTTTGACCGACGAGGTCGCAGCCACAGCCAATGGTAATGACGAGTGTGGTTGATGTCTCAAATAGACAGCAAAACCTTCTGAGTTCTGTGTGCCTATACCTAAAGTGCCATATTAGTCACATATTTGCTCATAACTCAAGATACCTTTGAGCAAACTTGACGGATCATGTCTCACTGGAGACGTCCTGCGCCATGTCCTGAACATACAGACCAAGTTTTGTTCTAATCGAGATGAAAGGGAAAGAAATGGCAGAACTGAACGTGCAATTATTAAAATGCTGCAGGCTTTGTGATGATGGTGTGACAACTCCTGAGCAGGCCTCTCTCTCCTCGAGTGTGATTGGCGCAGTCATGCAAATTTAGCTCACCTGGTCTGGTGGCACAGCTATATAAACTGGTGGCAGTCAGCCGGTCTTTCTTCCCCCTGGCTTCCATTTAGTTTGTCTTTATCTTAATTTCCTTTATGTCATGTAAAATAAACTTATTTTTAGTTACAACTCGTGTGTTCTCCTTACCTTTATCTAGTCTTGAGCCGGCTGTGACAATGAAACACGTGTGCGATTGATCTCACAGGTTTAAACTAGCTGGAGTGGCTTTTCTCACCTTTGCGAGGCCTGAAACCTTCGTGTTTCTGCTTTAATTTTGAGCACAAAAGGCCTGGACTTGAACCCACGGATTGCTGCCTGCAGCTATATTTTAAGTGCTTCTTATTTGACAGTGTCTCAGTGTCATCGCTGCAGAATCATTCCCAGTTTTTCAAGTTCACACAGGACGAGGTCAGAGGTACTGGATGATATACCTACTCGTCTCTTTGAAGCAATTTACCTACGATAATGTTACCTTGCCTCAACTCTTTTGAAGGGTCAACATGCCTGGTGTATATCTGTGTCTGAAAACAGATGTTATATTTATCTCTTTTTCAAAGCAAATACTCCTGAATTATATATCATCACATCCAAAAATCACTACCAACGAGTTAAATACTCTCAATGACATATACATTCTTCTCTAAATTAAAGCTGTAGGGTTTGCCCACCCATACAGTGGAGACGCTTCCCTTCAAATTCAAATGGACTTTGCATTTGTCTCACTTGGAGAGTACCTTCAGAAAGGCAGATGCGGAAACCATCAGAATACTTTGGGATGTAGCCCTCTTTTAGCAACAGGTGATTAATAATATAAACATAAGGAGCAAAAATGTCTCCATCCTACTCAGCACATTTCTTTCCTGTTGGGCAGTTTTTTTCTTTCTCTATAGTTCTGTTCAAGTACAGACACTGCTCTGGTTTCTCAGGGACTGGCAATTAATGATGATAAGGAAACCGTAAATTATTTAACATGCATCTTAAGCATGAGTAATTTATGATGCTGCAACGTGTGATTTTGGAAGCGTTTGGATGCCAGGGGTTTTAAAAGGTGACAGATGGGTTTGTTTTTGTGGGTTTGGTCGTCTCCTGCTCAAAATGTGCAAAACTAATTATACACATGCACACACAAACCCCTCTGTTGATGCAGCTTAGAAATATGAAGTGAAAGATAGATCACTTTTTGGTGATTTCTATGGTGGCCATGAGGGTCACAAAACACAATGACATTTAACAAAACAATTTCTTTTTTCTTTTTTCTGATATGCTGTTGTGTTTTCTGGGATGTTGTCTTTCCCAAAATGTAATTGTGTTTTATGAAATGCTGTTGTCTTTTCTGATATTTTGTGTTTTATGAAATGTGTTTTCATATTGTGTTTTGACCATTAGAGCCACCGTATATTTCCTTATAATAAAGCCATAAGAGCCATAACTCCACAATCTCTCCACAGTGTCTGCAAAGCTTCACAACAAAAACAAAAAGCCAAACATGAGGCAACATCTCCCTGTGCTGTGTGTGTGTTCCACCTCCATGCCCCTCTCCACCCCTCTCCACCCCTACAGAGACTTTCACTTTCCCTATACACTCTTAAACTTCCTCTCAGCCCAAACACCCCCTTCACCCTGGACTCCCCTGGCCCCTCTCTCCCTGCTTTCCCCCTGGTCCCTTAAGCTCTGCAAACCACCTCACAGCATACACACACACACGCTCTTACATGGAGCATTGTTTCGGCTATCGCTCCGTACTCCACCATCTGTTAAGCACTCTCCCAGCTGTTGCCCACTCTCTCCCTGCTCGGCAAAATAACAGCCCTACGAGGCGGTGACACGCACGCAGGACAGAAATTACACAGGGCCGTGTCTGCTAATTAGAGCCATGTTTAGTGTCTAGTCGGTGTGCAGGTAGACTCAGCTGTCAACCTGGTCGCACAGACACATGCCAACAAATTGCTTTCCCTCTGTCGGATTCATGGCAGACGCTGACTGATGAGCTGTTTACCTAATGAGGCACACTTAACCAAGCGTGTCCGCAGCATTATGTTGAGAAGAAAGGACATACAGAAGGCACTCAAAAGCACATTTTTATTATGTCTACTGGCTGGCTGCAAGACAACATTTTGTTTTACGCTCTACCAACCGTAGCACCTCCCCTCTTCCTCTTCTACTTTTTCTGTTTCTTTTAGTCTTTAACCAGCCCGATTGACTTTGGCTTCACTCTGGCCCTGTGAGGCTAAAAGTTTCCACACACACCACATTTACAAGCTGTTACTGCGCTGGGATATCCTGAAAGACAATATGCTCTCCGACCTGGACATGGTGTTTGAATTCAGGTCTAAGTGTGGGAAACTCTGGAGTGTGCAGGTAGGAGTACACGGGGCCCCTGGGACACCCCCAAGTCCAAATTAGGCCTGATTACTTCAAAGAAAGTACATGCTGTCCGTTGCTTCTAAACTTTTTTATTAGCACTTTTGGTGCGGTAAGAAGACAAGCGAGCAAGATCGGACATGTGCACTTCATGCATTATGTAATATTTGATCATATGGGAGGACAGAATATGGTCTGCACATGCTGCTTGAATCAGAATCCTGTCTGGTCCTGATGTACTTCCAAAACTTTGTAGTCATTGTCCGAAAAACACTTGTCCATTGACTGCCATGGTGAGCCTGGCTTGATCACAACACATTTATTGGCCATTGTCTCATTGGATAAGTTTTGAAACTGCTGAGACGGGAATACCACGTTTGATTCAGGAGGGGGTTAGTGCACACTCATCTGCATCTGCCCGTTCCTCAAGAGAGAAGAAGAACAAGAAGAAGTGATCTGATTCTGATTATCGGACACCACTAACGTTCTGGTGCTCATGCACAATGGACTGATTAGTGCACATCTGGAAACTGAAAAAAAAAAAGAAAGAATAGAAAATCCATCTTGAAAAGTTTGCTGTAAATCTGTGTGCATATTTGCCTGAAGTAATTTTATGGTTTAATATAGTACAAAGCTACATGAAACCTTTTAACAACACAAGGGGTCCTAAATAAACAATTTCATCAAAGTTTTTATCAATGTGGCACGTGTCTGGATTCAAACTTTTCCAAATGTTTACCAGTCAGCAAACAGCAAATGCTCGCCCACTCTAAAAGAGATGTTTAAGCCTCGAACGCCTGTGTCAGGGCTGTGCTACAAACTGATCATGTAATTCATTTGTTCACGATGTTGATTCACGATCTTGTCAGAGAACCAGCATCTCAACATTTTTCTTTCCTGGAAAAGGAAGAAAACATCTGGTCGAAGCGTTGCTATCCCAAGGTGCTGGCTGATGGCAAAGCCAGCGAGCAAGCAAGAGAGAGAGAGAGAGAGAGAGAGAGAGAGAGCAGCATCCCGTGCTTCCTCTTCGGAGACGACTGTCTTTGATGAAGAGGGGGAAGAGACTTTGACCCACTGCTGCAGACACACACACAGACCTCTGGAGCAAGAAGAGCTGCAGATGTCTTGTTTGCAGGCACCACCAAATGAATGCTCTTTATTTGCCTCACTGTTTACAGTGGCTGGCAGGCTCTTTTGGTTTCCATTTCGCTTTGACCTCTCCTACATGACTCCTTGTTTGGGCATTGGGGCTGCTCACTGTAACTGTCCTTCGGCTGTTTTCAGGTTAAGAAAGCCTGTGTTCTCCACCTGGGATTAGAGGCAGGAACTGCTCTGTCTCCTAGTAGCGTCGCCCCAGCTCCCTAAACTGCAAACCATATGGACTCCCTCTCCGTCCAGGCCGAGCTGAGGGAGGCTGTGGACAGACTGGGACGTCTGGAGGAGGATGCTGGGTTGTGTTGAGGGGGAGGGATGGGAGGCCCGGGGACCCACAGAGGTCTGTTTGTTCTGGGTTAATGGGTTAACCTTGATCGGGGGAACGGTGGAAGTAGGTTAAAGCTTGTTTGTTTGGAAAATCGATGAGCGAGATAAAGAAAAGAGACGGTGTCGTTTTCAAGGGGGGAACACGCCGATGTGTGTGTGTGTTCAGGTTACACAGGAACAAAGAAGGGTTATTTCCAGCTATAATCAGTGCCAGAGCAGAAATGTTTTATGATAAACACTGCAAGGGTTTACACACCTAATAAATCTGTGTTTGTGTAAATCCAGAATCCAATCCCCTCAAACTACACAGCATTCATCATCCATACTGTTAGACCTGTCAGATGGCGGTCTGAAACATAATTGTTGATAACTTTATGTGAGTAAAAAATGCAGTTAGGAGAAGCATTCAGAATTATTCAGGATGCTTGCCAAAGAAGATAAAGACCAGAATGCAAATGGGTTGTATCACTTATAGCAACGCCACGTACCTCTGGACTGCACTGTGCATACGTATACTGTTGCATCCTTTCCAGGGTTGTAAATGTACACATGGAAATTTAGTATCCATAAAATGTTATCTGAATACTTTTGGATTACTTCAAAAAACATTGCAACTATTGCACCTTGTACTAAGAAAGTGCACACAAATATTGCATTTTCTATTTAAAGGATAAGTTCACCCAAAAATGAAAATTCAGTCTTTATCACCTCACTTTCATGCAGATGAAAAGTCAGGTGAAGTTTTTGTAGGCCCTGAGATCCCAAACTGATTTGAAAAGACGTTATATGCACATTCACGCCCTTTTTTAAATCCAAAGTCTTCATTGTAGCTGCTAAGCTAAAAGCGTCAGCTCAAACCCCGTCTGAAGTGGGTGCACGAGCTCGACCACACATCACGGGTGTAAATTATGTCTTTTCAATCAGTTACCAGTGACTTCCCCATTTTCCTGTGAAGCTGAAATGTTTTGTGGACTGCGAAAATTTTATATATACATGTTTAGCATTTAAATTTGGCAAAATCACATTACCCTCACAAAAAACAGTGCTGACACACACTACAGGTGTACTGGGTGTATTCAACATGTGGGATGCTGTTTTAAAAAAAGAAAACTAACATATTTTTAAGGCTTAATTAAAAATGTAATAAAGTTATCCTTTTTTTCAAATATAATCTGGGTTGATGACAGTTACTTCTTTTGGTGATCTACAAACACAATCCTGATTATGTCATCCGTTGCTCTTTTGGCACTGAAAGAGTTTCTCACTCGGTTCTTGTGGCTTAAATTAATTATGCCAATTACATATGAGGCTCAAATTCATATTTGCTGTGTTACTTAAGAGCAAAATGGGTACTCCACTCCACTGCTAAGAAAATAACCTCAGATAAATGTGCAGTTTTGAGGAATATGTGAGCAGAGACTGTTCTCATACAACAATAAATTGCTGTAAGCTAGTCCTGATAGGAGTTTCCTCTTGTTGCCATAATGCCAGAACAACAGAGCCCTGAGCTGCAGCACCTGGCAGATTTGCTTGTCAGCAAACTACATGAGGCTGCACCAGTTAGTCTAATTTTCTCTGGCATTATTTCAGTCTTGGTGTGTGAGCTGTGTATGTGTGTGTCTTTGCAGGCCAGTTTATGTTACTTTTTACGACCAGAACAAGCCCTCCACCCTGCTGGGTTTACAGTAAACATATATTGCACCCGCTGTAGGCTAATACAGAAGTAAGAGAAGACAAAGGGCACTGATGAGCATAAGCCAAACGTCTATCCGTGATGTCACGAGTCTGTAACTGGTGAAATCCAACACCACCAGCTGGTAGGAGTTGTGTTGGGGTGAAGACGGGTCCCCTTGCATCAGTGCAAGTCAAGGCACATAGCAGAAACCACCGCCTGGAGGTACAGCCGCGCAGAGCAGAGCTGGATCCGCTGTTGTGTTGGAGAGCTCTCAGCTTTAACCTTTCCCTCTGTGTCCCACACAGCAGTCGAGTTAACACTGCAGCAGTCTGACTAGCCGCTCTCCGAGCAACTTTTTTCCTATGCAACTGTTGCGCGTCTCCACTTTGGATAGAACGAGCCTGATCACTGCGCGCCGCAGAGCGCAGAGGATCTGACGAGCTCAGGTTTGAACGAGTTGGAGAGATCTCTCCTCCGGGCTGCAGTACGATGAGGAAACTCTGAGGTGGCATTACTCCAACGTCCACTTTACGCTTCCTTTTGGCCGTTGCCAAAGGCTGAGCCCATGAGCAGGTATCCTCTTGAGTGTGATTCTGTTTTCACCCAGATCTCTGCTGCCTGGACAAATGCATACAAATGCATTTAGGAGCTCAACGGACAAGGAGTGGACACGTTTCCGCGGCAGCAACGTAAGTTGGCATTTTGTTAAACAGTATCCAGATGTTAGGCTACACATGTGCATCCAAACTGTCCCCAAGACTGATTTTCATCTAAAATGGAAACGGGGGCTTATTTCTGTCCTGGATCATTGGCATCTTTCCCTGACAGGGGCGCCAATTTACTAAAGTCACTGCAGCTGCAAGTTTCAGCCAGCAAAACGTGACTGTCAGTGTTTTTTAATGGGTAAACATGACACATACTAATAGTTCAGTATTAGAATAACTTGTCTCTATTATAGTTTTTAATTTGGGGGTATTTTCAGTTAGATTCCTTTGTTCATGTTGACTTTTCATTCTTTACTTCTGCATAATAATCATACAAACAACTGCAGCTGCACACATTGACTCTGCCTCATTTCCATGCATGTAGTGAATATTTTTGCGGTGAACTTTTTCTGTTTATTCTTGTCTGATCTCGATAAACGCAGCTGACAACTCAGCAGCAGTGAGTGCACAAGTCTTGGCTTTGAACTCGCCATATGAACATGCAGCCTGGGATCTCCAACAGTATAACATGAACACCATGTGGGCCACTGCTGAACCCCCTTTTCTTTTCTTTTCTTTTCTTTTCTTTTCTTTTCTTTTCTTTTCTTTTCTTTTCTTTTCATTTCTCCTCTCTTGACTCACACAGCTATGATAAGCCTGGAAATAAACACTTATGTGTGTAGAGAGGATGGATGAGAATGGCTTGGAAGCAGTGGTGCTTATTCAGCTTGTCAGCAGTGATAAATTCATGTTATACTTCTTGTTGTTCTAAGCTTCAGAGTGACTGTAAATGAGTCAATATCTAACAAATGAATCAAACTCTTGTGTGTTCAGGCTTTGAATTGAATATGTATATATATATATTTATATATATTTATATTTATATATATATATATATATATACATATAAATATATATATATATATATATATATATATATATATATATATATATATATATATATATATATATACACACACACACACATATATATACACATATATATTCAGTGCCTTTAAACCAAATTCCTCATGGAAGTGTTTATTATTGACATCCTGCATGCAGGTTTTGTTGTCCTGCTACATTCAGCTGGGACTGTGGCCACAAATGTGCACTCCTCCATAGGCTACCTCACAGGAAGTTATTTTCTTCTATCAGAAGTGTGTCCAAGTTGTCTGTACTCTATTATGGATCCCTTCCAGATAAGATCTAAAAAGAGCCGACCTCACAATGCATTCTGTTGTTCTCCGCTGATGGTGTTTTCTCCATGGAAAACAAAGTGGACCTGAAATCCTGAGAGCACCACTTCTTCTTCTTCTTCTTCTTCTTCTTCTTCTTCTTCTTCTTCTTCTTCTTCTTCTTCTTCTTTTTCTTCTTCTTCTTTTCTTTTCTTTTTTGTCCTTGAGCATGTAAATTAGAGTCTTATGGAAGAACGGAGTTGACTGAGAACAAGTGTGGCCTCCCTTGAATTCACTGGGAGAGTTAGTGTGTATGCATCAGTGGTTAACTGGCTCCTGAGCTCCAGACAATCACCCACTGTTGCAGGAATTGCTGCTCCGTCACTGGCAGTGGTTGTAGTGTGGACTCATGTAGCAGTGGACTGTATAGCTGCAGGGACTCGCATACTGTACACTTGACTGAGAGCATGCCGTCTCCTCTACACAAGATTCAGTAATAAGATGGCGATGCAAGTTTTTCAGGAAATTAGTGGAGATGGGCAGTATGGAGGAGGAGGTCCAGACTAACTGCTGGTGCAATGTGATTTATGATGTCTTAATGAGGTGGACGTAACTAATGAGGTTAGTTAGAAGCAAGAATTGGAACCAGGTTAGTCTTAGTACCTTAGATCCATAATACACATTCATTTTTTGACACGATGACACTAAATGACACTCGCATGTTGCACCTGTGCTTTAATGATAGGTGTGTTGACATCAGGTTCAATGTGGAAACATTGGTGAGTGTCACTGGGCCCAGTTTCTCTGGTGTGTCACTAGTCGGCCCTTGTCTGTGGCTTCTTAGGTGTGTAGAATCACTGGCGAAGCCCGTCGGTGATTGGCTGTTCAGCCAAGCGAATCGGTACACGAGAAGAGAAACTAAAACAGAGAGGGAGAGCTCCTTGAGCCTGTCGCTGTAGTATCCATGGTGTCACCCATTTAGTGCAGTTTCTCCTTATTATTCACCTCTGTCTCCGTCGCCAGTGCCATTTGTGGCTTTTTATCAGACATATTCTTGATATGAAGTGGCTACATTAGCAAGAGTGGTGCCAAAAAAATGCTTACAGTAACTGTTTTTGTATCTCAAGTCTTTCGGGTTTTCCTATTTGAATGACCAATACTGCTACCTGGTGGCATGGAGAAGTAGTTCCTTTCATGCAGGCGCAGAACTTATCGCATTACCGCTGGTTCTTTGATGTGGTTTGTGGTGTCTGGGCCCAAAGATGTTGGATATCTAGTTTCTCTGTTATTCTGAGGAGGGTACCCTGTTGGTAATGGGGCTTAAAATTTACTAAATGTAGGCTACTACAGGTAGATTATATAAGAGATAGACTGATTATCAGCCCCAGCTAATAATAATTATTATTATCAAAAGGAAAGTACTTCAAATTTGTACTTAAGAACAATACTTGTAGTGTTGTAGTACGAGTAAATTGTACTTAGGTTCATTTCATCACTGGTTGTTTGACATTTTGACACAAAGAGTTTCATTTTTACTGCAAATGAATATCGGTCCCAAATATCGGTTTTCAGTCTCCTTGATTTCTAATAATCAGTATCAGTATAGGTCCTGAAAGGCCATATCAGTCAACTCTATGCTCTTTTTATTTGACTGGGCCATGAACAAGTCTACTGTGAAGCTGGTGGACAGTGTTTTCCATGTAACATGTCATTATTGTCCAGCTCTTCCAGACATTACATGAAGTACAGAGACTGCAGCTCACCATCTCACTTACTGTAATTACCTTTAACATGGCCTCTAATGTTTTGTTTTGTTGTCTGTTTACATGCCGGTACAAAGTGTTCGGAAAAGGGCGGACAGTGTAAAAAAAATATGTGGTAGGTTATTGGATGAGCCATCCTTCTATCTATCATGAGCTAACTTCAACCAATCAGATTAACAGTAGGAGAGCGCTAGGAGGATGCTGAGTGGTGGTTCGGCCACAATCGCATAGTTAAAGATAAAAATTAGATGGATTCAGCAAGATAATATGATCACATCGCGAATCCAGCTACCAAGGTAAATGTAATCCAGCCGAAGAATCACTTTGTAACTCATCATATTTGGACATTTGACTTTCAATTTTTGGTCCAGAAGAGTCATAAGCTCAGTTCAATCATATTCATGTGGTAGGCCAGAAGATGAGGCTCAAAGGAGCAGTACACACTATTAAAAAAAAAAGACTACAATGCAAAGCTAGTTTCAATGTTGTTCATTTCTGCTGACAACTCTGCCACTTAATCATATATCATCACCTTATGACAATGGAAGTGAGTAAAAGTTATTTGCAGGACTCAATCATTGAAGAATTGACTTTCGCAGACATAAAAACTTAATAGCAAAGCCTCTTAACAGAAACAGTGTCCAGGTTACTCAGGATGATTCACAGACGTCACTGTGAACATTTTTATTTGCAATTATTTCCTGCTCATAATGAGGTGTGTTCATAGGCAAGACACCGCTGAGGTGGAAAAATATGTTTTTTCTTTTCATCGTTATTTGTGTGAACTAACCCTTTAATGATCACAGCTGTGAAACTGACTGTAAAAAAGACAAAAAGGAGTAACTTCAGCGTATTCTCCCCTGTAAGCCTGATTATCCTTGAAAAGTATTGAATGGTGGGATCACAGCCTCACCACCTTCTTGTTGCAGTATACTCACCTTCTCCACACCAGCGGCTGAAGGGATTCTGGCCTGTCTGTGTGAGTGAGTGTATTTAACCCTCCTAACATCTGCATGTCCTCCTGCAACAGGAAAAGGGCAAACCAATAAAGGCCAGTGGAAGTTTACTCACAGCCCTTTGTCTGCTCGCTGTTTTGTGGACTAAGTCAATCTTTACCCTGGTCTGCGGTGACCTCTTGACTCCAGTCACCCTTCTGAGTGAGCACAAACATGCACCACGCTCAGCTCTTTGTCAAAGAAGAAGCATCCAGAAATGACATTCTAGTCTTAGAAAATTAGATTTGGATTTATAGTTGTATTCATCTGTAGCTTGGGGTAGTTTGTAAATGCATCAGATCTGGAAAGTATTTCAAGAAGGCAATTGAACGCTGGAAACTTGTTGACCTGCTAATTTCTTTTGCTGATGGCAATTTGGACTTGAGAACAAGACAAGCACACTTAGTGCTTCCATAATGAAGTAATTATGATCAGGACACAGGTGTTAAAGCTGAAACACGGCCAGTAGGACCAGACATTGGCCGCGGATCAGTTACTTGTTCATGTCCAGGAATGTGTTGGTGGAGATTGAGAAGTGAAGCATGCAGGAAGAGAACACCTGATTAGCAAGAAACTCATGTTTTCACACATTCATTGTGTGTGTGTGTGTGTGTGCGCGTGCGTGTGTGTGTGTGATGCCGGATCTTTAAAAAAAAGGGATCGGCTGCATATATGATGGTTGTAATTTTTTATTTTAATACTTTATATAATATTTTTCATGACTGTCCATTACTGAAAAAGGCCATGCACAAAAAATAAGAGAAAAACAACAACACAAAAACAAACTACAGAACAGAAACAAATGAAAATGCCATGTCTCCATCTTGTCATTGATATGTAAACACCATCCATTTTTCCCATTTCTCTCGAGATTGCTCCTCTTGAGTTCTCATCCTATCAGTTAACTGTTCCATATCATATATTTTCAGCCATTCGTCTTGTGTTGGTGGATCAGCTTCATACCATCTCTTTGGAACGGCCTTTTTTCAAGCTGCCAACAAGATTTTCAACAAATATCTGTCTTCTCTTAACACAGTATCTCCTATGAAGTAACCAAAGTACAGTACTAAACATGATCTAGGTGTTTCATAGCCCAGAATTTTGACAATAGCCGTATGAACATTTCCCCAAAACTGTACAATTTCAGGACAAAGCCAAAACACATGTGAATGAACTACATTTGTGTCCCCACATTGTCTCCAACATGGTTGTACTACAGACAGGTGTTTGCTTTAAATTTCGGGCGTTTTACTGAATCTCGATGTCTTGGCAAAGTGACTTGTGTTGGAGTTATTGCCTTCCCTCTGTTTTGAACTCCGCTCCATTAAAAACTTAGGCTCAACTCAGCCACACTTTAGCAAAGGGGGCATATAACAGTGGAGTTTAGACAAATGCTACAAGGTCAAGCTCTATAAACCTCAATTTTCTGAGTAATGACTCCATGTGGAGTACTTCGAAAGAGGGCTAAATCTACTGCTGTGATATTCGGAGGGAAATAATCTTTTCAAAGTCAACAGAAGGGATGGAAAGAGACGGGGCAGTCAAGCTTTTTTCTTTTAGATGGTCCAACATGTCCTTACAAATCAAAGAACATTTCCACCAAAGTAGAGAAGAGCAGCTGTTGGCTTTGCACATGATTTTTTTTTTTACCCCCAACACATCAATAGCAGTTTCACTGGTATCCCTTCCTTTCTGTTTAAGTTAAACATTTCAGAGCTGTTTGGGTAGATTAACAGCTTTGCATGCTTTGTTGCTGCTAATGGATTTGGAAAGTGGCCTGCCAAATTAGACTTGTAAACAATATACTGTGAATGCCACTGCTCACAAAGTGACCCCCTGACAGACATCAGTGATGAACGTAAGAAAATTGTTTCCCTTCCCTTATGAGGACTGTAAACAGAGCTTGAGTGAGTTCGCTCCTATTTGCCAAGTCAAATCGAGCACTCTCCACTCGCCTCTTTTCCGTCAGTTGAATGAACCATTGTTAGGGATCCAAGCTAATTTTGAGGGGAGAAAGGCAAGATCTGTTACTTCTGGAATGATTCATTGCAGAGGGGAGTTTTAAGTTGTGATTATTTATAGTCTTGACATGACACCCACTCCCCACATAGTGGTATTTCCCTCAGTCAACAGAGCAGTGTTTGGGGAGCTTTGTCTTGCTTTCACCAGTCTTTTCCATCAACTGCAAGGACTGGAAAGCATGTCATAGTGTGCCGTCACAAGAAACGATGAAAGCAGTGGCTCTGCATGTAGCCTGGCCATGAGTCTAAGTCTTTATAACAATATAAAATCTTAAAAAATGTCAAAAGCAATAATAAGATCTGTGAAATTCGCCAGCTGATGACAGAAAGATGACAAATGGTCGGGTTAAGGTGCCAGATAATTCCCACCACTTGTTCTTACGTCACCGTAGATGTCCTGAAGCAATGACCTGAGTCTGTTTGGTGGCAGAGCCTCAGCGATGCCTTAAATAGCCCTGAACAGGGAGACTGTGTGACAGACAGGCAGAAAAAGGCTGTCTGAATCAGCATCAGATGGCCACAGTTGACACTCAAAAAGGGAATGTTCAGTGTTATATTTAGTTTTTTCTTTTTCTTTTTTGGTCTACTTTTAAACCTCGCCAACCTTTAAGCAGAACCAGCTACTCACTGGCTTTATACATTTCAGATTTATTCTCTTAAAAGATGAATGACCGTTATGATATATTCCCTTCTTTGTTTTCCTCTCTTGCTTTTTCCTGCTTCGGGGATAAATCTGTGTTTCCCGGCAGAGGAATGTCGCACCACTTTCCCGATGGGGAGCAGGTGACAGGCACAGCTCATAGTGTTTCTACTTAGAGTCATTCCTTTTCTCTCTGTTTTCTCTTTTCTTTTGCTCAAGTCTGCAGGGCCACATTCCCCCGGGAAAACAAACATGGCTGCCTGTCTGTGGTGATCCATTAAACACAGCCACATAAACACTGGTAGCTTCTTTGCCAGGTTAATCTGGTCCTCAAAGACCATGGAGCTATCATGCTATTCGTAGCCATTACACTCACATAATAAGCCAGAAGGTTTAAGGTGTGACAGCAGCCTGTGATTGATAGTACCCTTTTTGGTAGTCTTACGTAACTGCATATTAAAAGAGCAGGACTACTGTCTCCTTGTGTCTTTTGTGCTACCACCACACTGTGTTGAAAATCATCCAGTTGCCAGAAGCCACAGCAGGTTGTGTCCACAGCTGTCTCTGTGGGCAGGGCTGTCGATGTGATTGATTTGGTTTAAATGTACAGAGTACACTTTGAAGCTTTCATGATAAACGCTCTGCAAACTATGCTCTGGGTTACAGTTGTAGGAGAAAACAGATGACGTGACTTGACTGATGTAACAGTTGGACTACTGTTGAAGGAAAAATCTGAATATCCCCCATTCACAAAATAGTTACTGTTAATTTTTTTAGCATTTTATGGGTAGGATACCCACAAGGATGGTGGGAGTGCAACAGTGATGACACAATATGATCTGTCATCTTTGCTTGTTGTTATAGAGACACAAATGAATGATTTCACCTAAAAACTGTGGGACTACAGTATGAAAACGTGTGGATAGTTGTGTATGATGGTCTGACAAACAACTTTGCTCTCTTAAGTGCATTTCAGTAATCATATTTTATTTTACAGCTGAATTGCTCAGTGCACAGTCTTGAGCAACGTTGTGATTTAACAGTAGTGTTCCTGTAGTTTCAACATAAAAAGAGATGAAGATGGACCCAGAGCACACATAATTTGAAAAATGAACAATGAAATCTTTTTTAAATTTAGTGTTAATGCACATGCATCCCGTTTAGAACCATTATAACCATTAACATGATCTGTGTATGTCAACCTCCTCTGAATAAGGAAAAACAAATGTCAATGCAGTCTGTACAGTAAAGGCACACTCCTCTTGGATATTTCACATCGCTTTGGCCTTTCACTGATTGTACATAGTACTGCTCTGCCCTCTGGCTATATGGTGGGCAGTGCCACCTAGAGGTGGGGTCAGTGAGGGTCAAAGGACTGTGGTTTGGTGAATCTATTAAATAGTAAGGTCATAATGTGCTTAAGTTTGAGTAACAAAGGTCCCAACATCTTATTGTGTGATTAATACTGTTTGAAATTAAAATAAAATCTTCCAAAATTCAATTGTAAGTGTTAGTGTCACAAACAAGATGTTGTGCTTTTTCTCTATCTATTTTCAGAGTAAAACTTTTGCACACCTGAAGATCGACAGGTGCGTAGGAGAAGACCGAAGGGCGACAAAATCGGGAAAACGACTCCCGCACACACACACGCAATGTTTCAGTACTTAGACCTTCATCAGGTTATCTAAATAACCTGATAACCTGATGAAGGTCTTAGTACCGAAATGTTGTTGTCATTAAACTTAATTGCAAGAGAAGTGGACAGTGTGCGGGAAATGAAGATCCATGAAGCAAAGTGCTCTCCACAAGCTGGAAAAATTAATCTTAAAAGGCAGGCGTGACACTTCTCTCTCCAAATCTTAGCTGGGCCCTTCTCCCTCGTTGTGGTCATAACTTTGCCGAGGCATGTGTCCATTAAATTGTTTTTAACCAACTATGCCTCAGAGACAAAACCCATCATTGTCTGGATACAATAAAACATGACACAGAAAGAGTCCCTGCCTGACTATATTTTCAGACATAAAAATGTCACATTTGACTGCCTTCTGCCTTTTAAAGGGCTGACATTTTCCCCCATGTTCCCCCGACTGATTTCTCATTTTTCTGATGAATTGAACTGTTTAGTCTACAAATTGAAAAGAAAATAAGGCCCACTAAAAGCGGCACATCACAGATTCCAAGAGGCAATTGGGTCGACCTCAGATTGATTGTTTTGGCCAATCAACAATCCAAAATCAAACAGTATTTGATAAAGACTGATATAAACAATTACATGGATATCAGAATTATTTTTCTTTGGACTAACTAATCGACTAATCATTTGAGTACAAATGAGTACAAAGATGTAATTAGATTACAGATACATTTAATAAAAAGATTACTAACAGGATTACAATTTAAAATACAGAATGATATACTAGTCTGTAACCATGCACATATGCAGGTCTTGAGTGAAACTGAATACGCAAGTTTGTGTTCTTACAGAATACACACTCGTTATTACAATGAAATAAAAGTCATCTTATTGATATTTATTTTCTCTTGTCTTTAGTTGCATATGTCTGTAATTGAGGTAATCCAAAAGTAACAGGAAGTAATCAAGTTACATTACTCTATTATTGTGATACTTGGATTACGTTACTGACTACTGACTACATATTTTACAGTAACAGGTAATTAGTAGGTGCACCGGAATACATTTTTTAAAGTAATCCTCTCAACCCTGACAATGAATACAAAGTTTTGAATCAGTCAGCAGCCTACGGGCACTGCAGGGTTTAAAACATGAAATACATTTGCCTATTTGTGAGTTTATGTTGAACAGTTAAAAAATGGTGTATTTGCAGTGATGAAATTTGGGCCCAATGTGGAAAATATGATAACATGTAGACAGATATGTTTGTTAATGTTATACATTTGTGTGACGTTGGCCTCGTTTTTAATCAGCTGGCAGGTGTTCATTAAAATCCCCTCAAGGACACTTCAGACACACTTCCGGTTTACGGTTATAATGGTGCGTTCCATTGCACCTGGAACACGGATAAAAACGACCTCCGAAATGGCAAAGACGTTATCTGGCTATTAGACGTTAAATAGAAGTAAGTCTTTGAGGGAATGCGGTAGGAGCCCACTCCTGTCTTTTTTCAGTGCCCTTAACTGTTAAATCAGCTGCTGTATTTGCTTGTGAAGTTCGCAAACTTTCCATTCCGAGTAGATGCACAGGGACATTTTTAGATTGGAAGACGGGGATACCGAATCGGAAGGACTTGCAAGTGAACGCACCATAATTTATTGCGTGAACTCGAAATTACAGACGGCTAGCTGGCAACGGTTAACTGTTAAAAGGGTAACTTAGCATACTGTCGAGACTATTATAAGCATACATAGGTTGAACTGACAGCAGTCGAACTCTGAAAATGGAAAGCCAGACAATTATTTCAAAAGTAACCTTTAGTCGTAGAGTGCAGCGATATATTATGATGGGACACCCTACGGAAATTATCGGCGTCGTTGAGGGAACACCGGGGGGCGGTATTCGCTCCGAACTTAATGGGAAACCTGGAAAGAAAGCCTAGCACAGCGTAAGTCCTAATCCTAGTGGCACCAATAATGGTTGAAGAAATCAGTAAGTCCTAACTTCAAGACGCTGAGTGACCTATTACAGCTGGCAATGCCTAGAAATATGTTTGAAAGGCTCGGGAAGAGGGTGAGGATTTGTTAGCTACACACTGACTACCCTACTGTAGTTTGCAAGCTAGTGAGTTAACGTGAAGTTAACACAATACTAGCATTAACTTGGCTGTCTGCAAATGCTACCATGGTTAATATTTTAACAACTTGACTTTGACACAGCATTTATATGAAAATGTATTTGCATTTTAACAAATAAGCTAGTTAATGTTAATGCTATTTTTTTAAGTTAATTAACCCTCGCTGGCTAGCCTACTGTTTATATGATATGCTTATATCGTCGTCCGTTGACGTTGCTGTCCATTATGGCATCATGTGGTGGGCATTTTGGCAAATACAGGTGCAGCTAGCTAATGTAGGTTTCACATTAATAATGGCTGCATTCCATGAGCTTGAGCTGTTTTAGTGCAAGGGCCCTTGTATATCCCCAGTTCATGTCTTGAGTGGCCATATCTGTGCTTTGTTTGGTACACAAAGGTTGGAAATATATCCAACCTCACAGTGTCTTTATGATGAATAGCAGTTCCTCAGATCAAATATATCACCAGGATTGTAATTCAGTGGGAAAAGGTTTGTCAAGTGGTTAGCAGTGTTGCCTCACAGCAGGACCAGGCATGAATTTCCAGCCCTGCTCCTCTGTGTGTACAGTTATGTTTTTCCCTCCCTCATATTTGCTTTGGTTTTATCCTGGAGTTTTCATCCCAGGCTGCAACACAGGCGACTTCGACATCTAATTTAGTCATACATGTTAATGTGTATGTTTATATCCGTAGTGTGATGGACTGGCAACTTGTTCCTCAAAAGGAATAAGTGGACATATGCATGTATAAGAAATTAATTGTTCTCAATTAGCTTCACACAATCAAGACCTTTATTTTTTATGGTTTATAGGTTGCTGTTAAAATGAGGTAATCTGTTATTAATTTGTGTTTGTTTGTCCCTCTAGGTGGAACTTTATCCTGCTCCTGTCAGTATGCTCAGCAGTACTCTCTGGAGAAGAAGACTACCTAGCTCAAGGTAAACAACAGAACAAGAATACATAACTAAGCGATAGCTTTAAGATAATTAGTAGCCCAGTTTTTATAAAAAGTATTTTTTGTGAAGTGGAGTGTTATGCACCTTCCCAAATCAGTATACTGACTTAATCAAGCGGATCAGGTTTTTTAGTTGGTGTTACTATAAGGATACTAGAATTTCAACTCTTAGTTACAGTCAGTTTTATAGCCCTTCAGCCATATCCGGTCTCATGCTACCTAATATAAAAAGCATCCCAGTGAGTTCCATGTAGTATACAGATTTCAAATCTCTGTAAAAGAGAACACTTGCATCAGATTTATACTCTGTATTGGCGGGTTGAAGGTATAGGCTGGATTGCACCAACAAGGTTTAACTTTAAAATCAGATTAAATCATGGTTTAAGTTTAAATTCTGTTGCACCAAACTTTAAACCTAGTTTAAAATTAAGACAGATTAAATTTAAACCTCTCTTTAAACGTCAGTTTAATTTTTACTCTAAACCGAGTTTAAATTTAATTCTGTTGCACCAGAACTTTAAACTCCAGTTTAAACTGTGATCGAGAATTAATTTTAAACTGACAGTTGGGAAGGTTTAACTTTAACAATGGCTGCATTTTTGAGGTGGATAGAGCAAAATAATGAAGTTCCTCGAAGAAAACTGAGAGACAGGCTCAATCCTCTTGAATTTTATGATGAGGAGGAATTTTTGGTGAGATACCGGTTTACCAAGGAAACAGTTTTGGAGCTGAACAGGAAGACTGGACCAACTGTCAAACATGGCAGTGACAGAAATGCAGCTGTACCACCGATGCTACAACTCCTGGTTGCCCTGAGGTTCTACGCTACTGGCTGTTTCCAGAGGGTGGATGGAGACCTGTTCGGTCTACACAATTCAACTGTTTGCCGTATTGTCAGCAGAGTGTCTCGGTCCATTGCATCACTGAAGAACCAGTACATCCGATTCTCTCCAACAGTGGAAACAGCTGCTGGTTTCTACAGGCGAGCTGGATTTCCAGGGGTGCTGGGTGCTATTGATTGCACACATATCCCGATACAGAATCCTGGTGGTGTGAATGGAGAGCTTTTCCGCAACCGTAAGGGATACTGCTCCATCAATGTTCAAGTGGTGTGTGATCAAAAATCTGAAATAACCAACATTGTAGCACGTTGGCCAGGATCAACTCATGACAGCAGGATCTTTGACAACAGTCAGCTTTGTGCCATCCTCGAGAACCAAGCTTATGAGGGCCATTTCCTTGGGGATAATGGTTATCCATGCCGCTCATACTTGATGACTCCACTTCTGAACCCTCAAACACCAGCAGAGAGAAGGTACAACTCCCGTCACATTGCAGCCAGAGGAGTGATAGAACGACTCTTTGGAGCATGGAAAAGAAGGTTTCCCTGCATTAAAGATGGACTGCGCACAAAGCTGGACACCACCTTGACCGTCATTGTCGCAGTTGCAGTTCTCTACAACTTTGGAAAGAGGCGTGGAGATGAGCTACACTTTGAAGCCGATGAGGACCTACATGAGGACAGAGAGGACAGAGAGGATGACCAGGAGCACAATGCCAATCCAAGTGGGAATGCTGTGAGGCAAACTCTAATACAGAACCACTTTTCTGAATAATTATATTAATAAATCTTTTTGTAAATAATTGCTGACATTGTGGTGAAAAGTCTATTTCCACATAATAATTGAATTACTGCCAACTATATCTGGTTGAATACTGCTTTAAGCAATATCAATAAACTAATAGTAGCTTGACCTGTCAACAAGTGTCTTTTTCAAACTGTGAAGCACAGAGAAGATACACATTGAAGAAAAGTAGAAATAGAAATTATTTTATTTGTAAATATTTCAGTGCAGATAGCTATATATTTTTTATTTTATTTTATTCTCATTTTATGATAAAAAAGTGGCATCAAGGGTGAAACTATCAGTAAGCATCTTCTTTTTTTTCAGCAGCAACACTTCCTTCTGCAGCTTTAATACTTCCTTCTGTAATATGGCATTTTCGATTTCCATTTCAATCTTCTCCTTCTCTAAAACCAAAATTTCCTGGTGTGTCACGTAGGGTCGCTTGTTTCTCCTGCAGCTGTTCAAATCAGATGAGGAAGATGATGACCATAAAGAAGAGGAAGCAGCACTGTCTTGCAGATGCTCCTCTTGCTGCACTGGCTGCAGTGTTAAAACGATCTCTATCAAAACAAACCAAAATATATGGCGAAAAAACAAATTAATTGGATAGGCCAAATAATAACTGATTATTGACTGAGGTCAGTAAAGCGTGACTGGATTACTAACCATCTTCCCCGGGTGAGTCTGAAGTGAGCTGGTCCAAGATGCCGTCGTCGTCGTACGGATTTTGTAGTGGCTCCATCTGCTGCGGGATGAGGGAATTGATTTTCTCCGCCAGTGGATCATTTTTCTTTGGCGGAGGACCTCCTCCTGTGACGAACATCTCTCGTCTCACAGTCGCCGCATCTTTTTTGGCTTTTGTTTTTAAGTTTTTCCAGCAAGCTTTAAGCTGAGCGACGTCTCTTTTCTCCTTCACGCCGGTCGATCCATTAAAACTGTCAGCCAGTTGCTGCCAAGCAGTATCTTTCTGTTTCACCGTGCTGTTGTCCGTTTTCTTGTCTTCAATGACTTGCCCATATTGCTCCATTAATTCGGTCAGCAAGTTTTTCTCAAAGGAGGAAAAGTTTGAGCTTCTCTGCCGAGCCATTGTAAGGTAGCCGATCTGTCACAAGAGACGTTAGGCTAACGTTTTTCCGTTACAATGTAACGTTTAATCGGAAAAGCGCCCGTTGAAACAGTCTCCCTCTTTTTTATATATAAATCCGGGGTCCTGACAGCACGCTTCTGATGTAGCCTATATATTTAATTGCATATTTAATTATTAATTTTAATTTCGATATCCACAATTATCCCTATTGATTTAAATCAGTTTAAACTAAGTTTAAATTCAGTTAAACTGAGTTTTACTAAACTGAGATTAATTTTAAATGGTGCAACAGAGCTCTGCTTAATTTTAAACCTGGATTAACTCATTTTAAACCTAGTTTTACTAATCTCTGATTAGAGCTAATCTTAGATTAAATTAAACCTTGTTGGTGCAATCCAGCCATAGTGTGGTAATCGAAAGGTGCGTGGTTTGATCCTTGGCTCCACGTGCATGTCAAATTGTCCTTGGGCAAGATACTGAACCCCACAAATGTGACAGTTACTGCTAAAATGGCCACACAAATAAACAAGTTTGCTGATTTCACATATCTCCACAATGCAATTCAGTGACCAGTCATCCAGCCGGAAGTAACTGTCGTTGTTACAGCAATGTCACAGTGATTCATTCTATGTTGTGGGGCACTTTGGTTAGGCACTATCGCTCCGGATGGGCACGTTGCACAGCAGCCTCAGCCATGTGCATGTGATTGAGGATTATGGCAAGTTTATAAAGTTCTTTGAGTGGTCTGAAGACCAGAAAAGTGCTATATCTACAAGTCCATTTACAATTCATATTTTATACTGGGGCAAATATACATAGGGACAGTGGCTTAAAACAGGAGCTCCTCTTTCTTTGCTCATTTTTAACCTTCTCCCCAACATGTCTGCTCTTGCTCTCCAGGCCACAGCATGCATGTATGGGCAGCCAAAATAGCCCCTTAACCTTACCTGCAATTTTGCTTACCCATCTCTTTTCCTCCCAGTGCTCTCATCTCTGGTCCATCAGAGAAGGCGCTAAATATGTTACATGCAAACAGTATGTGAAGTACATGCTAAGAAGAGCACTCTGGGAAAGTACACCAATCAGTCAGACATGAGGAAAAGGAAATCTCAGTTAAATGCTTAGCATGTATTGGAGACTGTGTTCCTTTAGCTGGTCAGATGCTGGGGATAAGGTCATACCCATCTGTGAGAAGAGTTGAATGTGAGAAGGGCAGAAGTTAGGAGTTGATTCTTGATAGCAGAGTAGATTTTTTTTCCAACATGGCACAGTCAGCACAACTTCATTTCTTTATAGCCGTTGGGAAAGTTAGAGTAAAATCCCCCATATTTCTCCGGATGTGACTTTTTCTTGAAAGAACTTGTCTTCATTTCAGCAAGAAAGACTGCTGTCAAAGTAATCTAAAAAAAAATGCAGATACGTTTTAATTCAGCAGGCTGCACATGAGTATGTTGAGAGGATATATTGTTGAGTGACATATCACTGGACCACTGCCAGAAATACCATATAGTGTACATGCACACGTGATTTGAGGTTTACCTCATGATGAATCTTCACATATTTGTTCACATCCACACATGTATGTGCATTTCTACTGTCCTGTTGCACAGATGAAGCAAACCACCTCATTCCATCTTGCATTGTCTTCTCCCCATGTATCTATGTTTGATGAGCCCTCTCAAAGCAGGATCAATCCATCATAATGAGGGGAAGAGGAATGCACACAGAGCTAGAGCAGCTTGTCTTCACATATGAGACAGGTTAATTGGAATCTGAGCTGACATTACTTCAGGCTAAGAATGTCAAGGACATCTCAGTGTGTGCTTAAATCAGCTGCAGATAGATAGTCTCCTGACCTGGGCTGCAGAATTAAAACTGTACAGAACTGCATCCAGGATGATGTACTGTATGTCTTATTTCTATTTATTGCCCTTTCACTCTCTGGCTCTGTTACCCTCTCTGCATGTCTCCCCCAAAAGCAATGCAGCTGAGAAAGAGTTCTTTTGTTTTTATACAAAAACATCTATGGCAGAAACAGCACTAGTTGAATGCCCTTGCTGTATGACAATGTCTGAAGTAGCCATATATCTCATTTTTAAAGTTATGTTCAATCTTGTGGCCTTGGACATCCTTCACCTGCCTGATTTGAGCCCCTGAAAAAGGTGAAGTGTCAAAAGGCTGTACATGTGCAACTCATCTGAAATTTGATCTGGCCTTTTTTCTTCTTTTAGCATCTGCATTCTTGAACACACCATGCTCTTAAAAAGCAGCCTTTTCAAATCTTTTTAAACTTATACTGCATTCAGTTCCTCTTCAGTAATACAAAATTAACTGACCTCTCTTTGAAAATTGGCTCCCAAAATACACAGAATGAGCTGCTTCAAAGAAAGGTAGTGTCTCTGGATAAGCAGTAAAACATACTTTAAACTGCCCATGAGATCTCCCAATGCACTTAGATGCACTTAAACACACATGTGCACACAAACAGTAGCCCCATTCACACTGCTGTTTGCATGCGGGGATCCTGCGCCAATTCTCCGCATCCGCCTCTGTGTGAAAGTCTCAGATGCAGCGAGAGGTGAAATTTCGCTGCGCCTCTGACGCGCCTCCGGAGGTAGTATCAGAGGCATAGTATTGTTGAACCGAACCAGTGTGAATGGATAAGCCGGTGGCGCGGAGCGGGGGCGTGTTGATCTGATGGTGTTCACTGTCTGATAACTATACAGGTCCTTCACTCAACAAAATATAGATAAATATCCCACAAAGTAACGTTACAGGACCAAACAACAGTAACGTAGTAATTGGTCGTGTCTTTGGCAACTTTGGCAAGTGTCTGTCTGACGGACTCTTCGTCACATTTCTGCCCGAAAAACAGCGTCTGTCCCCGGCAAAAAACTTTAACTCACCAAATATTTGTCGCGGTGAAAAAAATCATCGCGACGGTCAGCCCCCCCGACCGAGACTTAAGTGAACTTTCCCCCAGAAAACAGCATCCCTCCCCACGAGTGAAAGAGTCAGACAGCGTCCTGTTGACTGATGGCGATTATGTAATTATGTAATTTAGAGAAAAACATAACTTTGTCATTTTCCTGGATGCATGGTGGGTCAGGATCCCAATCACAACACATTATAACAGCATCCATATGATTATAAACAGTCAGCGGGTACATGTTTAGATTAACAGGTGGACACCGGGAAACACCTTGAAAAAAACACAAAAAAACTCCTTTGGAGCCGCAGCGCCGGCTTGCTGTGTGAATTATACAGTTCCTAAAATGTCCATTCCGTTTGTGATGCAGTTGACATTTACTAATATAGTTTTTGTCAGGTAACCTTGTTCCCATTTGTCACATTAATAATATATTTTTTATGTAACTACCCCTGCTCAGTAGAGACATATGTCACACATGTGACACATTGCCCTCCTGCCTTGTGCTCTGTCTTTTGCTTGTTAATCAAAGCCAAAACTGCACAGAACATCCTCTGTCTCCAAATAATGCTTAAGTGCTTTTGCCTGGCCGTTCCTCACTGTCAGCAGAGTTGATATAAGTTCTTTGAAGAATTACCTGTGGGCATGGGAAAAGAATGACAGGAAAGCTCCTCTCATGAATCTCTCTTGGCAGAATGATTCAAAAAGGCTGTGTGGACTGGTTTCCTGTACCCTAGTTCAGCCCCTTACCTCTCTAGTCCCGTCCACTCATATGGGCCACAGCTGACTTTCTTGTACTTACTCCAGGATGAAAACAGGGAGGGGTCACTAGCATCATGTGGAGGCTGTTGTAGGGCTTTAATATCTAACCAGTGATTTATTTTTTCCTCAGTCATGTAGCTTGAACAAGGACAGATTATGTAATGTTCCACATTTGTTTTCACTTGTAGCAATGATGTTTGAAGGGATTATTTTCATCTTCAATTAATCTGCTGATCATCACTATTAATACATTTATTGTTTTGTCTATAAAATGTCTAATATTTGTGCAGAGCCAAAAGTAATGTTTTAACTTTACATCTGTTGTTCAACCAACAGTTCAAACCCACTTGGAACCGGCAAATATTTCACAATTTTGCTTAAAAAATAACTGAAACAATTATTCGATAATCAAAATAGTTGGTTATCTTCCTTGTATAAAAATGTATCTTTCTTTAATAAAGAATTAACTGCCATGGAGGACGAATAAAGCATCTTTGACACAATAACCAATGCAATAATATCGACAGATATCTGGTGCAATTTACGGCCGTCTGTAACGACTTGAATAATAAATCACATTTACACAATTGAGACAGTAGAACAGCAGCCTTACTTAAAATGTAAAAGGGGAGCATTGTCTTGTGGCTCCCTGTTGTCAAATCTTTACTAAAAGGAAAATGCCATAAATTGTAAAAGCAAATTCTTTTGACACTGCACCATCAAATTTTCACTTCATCTTGCTTAACAGCTGCTTTTATCAAATATAGTCATAGGCATGTGTCATTGCAAATACATTTTATTTCATCTCTTAACTGCAAGATTACTAGAATCTGATAAAATTGTCAAAGGATAATTTTCTTCTTGGTTTTGTGATTTTAATTCAAATTAAAATCACAAAACCATGCACCTGCAAATACCAAAGTCAAGCCAAAATCAAGTGTTCACATATTTAAAGTTGTGTTGTTGAATTTATCTTAAAAGAAATTGTCTAATGAGTTTCTAGAAATTATTTAACCAAAGCCTACCTCCTTTGTGTCTGCATGTTAATCATACCATTGTCTCCTCTGTCCTGCAGGAGTGGATATCCTCTATCGATTGGGACTTGCACCTCAAAGCAGTGCAGACAATCCCTACAAGAGGACAAGCTCACCTCTGACTACTCACACAACTATTTCCTCACCTTTGAATCTTCCTGTTTCTGGATACGGGGTATTACTCGATTCAAACTCCCTCTATGAGGCTCCAGCAGGCAATCTTTTCCCGCCGGAGATTGGGGAGGAGTTTTCTGTTGTGGTTAGCCTGAGCTCCTGGCGAGCAAACAATGCTTTTCTTTTTAGTGTCAAGGATGGTAGGGACAGGCTGCGTTTTGGCATTCAGCTGCTGCCACGTAGAGTGGTGGTTTACACTGCCGAAAAAGCCCCCATCTACTTCACCTACAACTGGCAGGATGGGCGCCAGCACCCTTTTGCTGTTGGTGTTCGTGCACGCTCAGTGTCCTTCTTTGCGGATTGCGGGGCAGTGCAGCAGCGGGAGCACACCCTGGGGAGATCTCAGACACTGAGGGATTCTGGGGGTCTCTTCACTCTGGGGAGGATGAACTCCAAAGCAGCACCATTCAATGGTCGAATCTGCCAGCTAGATATCTATCCTACAGCCCAAGCTGCCGCGCACTATTGCAACTACCTTAAAACACAGTGCCGGCTGGCCGACACTTACCGATTGCCTTCGCCACATCCTAGTTTGGATATTGAGGTAAATGACCCTCCTTCTAACCCCTTGACAAAGTCCCTTGTTGGAGTAGCAGCTACCGATCAAACATCCATGAAAACCACAGCAGCTTTCAAACTGTCCCCTGCTAGTTTGGTCACACAGTACTCAACTCTGAGCCCATCAGTACAGCCTAATCGGGGGGACCAAAGCCAAATTTCCACATTGGAGCCCCTTGCCCACTCCACCACATCCTTGCTTCCGCCTGACAACCCTACCCTAACCACCCATGGTGGAGGAGCAGTTCTGGATCTCACCTATAGCACAACTATCACCACTACTAAAAATGTGTTGGCAAAAGGGAGTAGCCCCCAGGGAGACGCTGATCCCTCTGAAAACAGCACAGAGGAAGAGAGCAGCTCATGGAGCCTGCCAACTCCAGATGCCACGCCAGGTCTGATTTCTCCAGTCAGGCAAAGTCGAGTGAAGGAAGGACTCAGGAACAACTCCATCACCAGCTCCAGGGACTCTGGCTTTGTGCTCCAACAGAGTCAGCAGGTCATGGAGACTCACCTTAGGGCCAACGGCACCACTTTATACCGGGAGAATCAGGTGGACACCTCAGAACAGCATAATCTGGATGGCAGCTATGATGATGTAGACATGGGAGGATATGATTACGGATATGAGGAGCCAGACTTCTTATATGACTACGAAGATGGTCTCCGTGGCCCCAAAGGAGAGCCAGGTCCTCCGGTAAGTGACTGAATATATGAATGACAATAAGGTATGAGGGTTTGTGGAACAGTGTGTTTCTGTACATGATCAAAACTAAAATGCAAGGCATCCAGTGCTATGTAAAATTTGACTTCCTCATATACACTCAGGATATATAGAAAAAAATGTTTTGGCAGGGCTGTGTAGTGATTTAGAAAAGATGGCGTGTCCAAGCACTGTTCTTTTTTCATGTATCTACAAGTTGTTAAAATAACACGTCACTCCCATGCTGAACTACTGCCAGGTGGTTTAGCGCTTATTTTAGAGAGGATAAGTCATCTGACGGTATGAGGTGCAGACTGGCAAGAGAAATTAGCTGTCCATCCAGCCTTATGATGTATGCAGGTTGTCAGTGTAGCTTTGCCTCTGAACCCACTTTCAAAGTTCAGATTTTCAGGTATTGCTTGTGTTTCCATGAGTGAGATGTGCCGGGTGCTTCTATCTCATCTGTTTAAACTTAGGAGTGTATGTAATGATGTAAGATGTCTCGACTCATCCACAAGTTTCCATAGTACTACCTCAGCTATGAAGTGCCTGCGGGTATGTAGGCGGGACACAGCTTTGCCAGGACTAAGTTGTTGCATCTTCTTCATGTCTCAGAGCCTGAGCACATTGTGCTGCAGTATTACAAGCATAATACCGTCTAAGCTGCAGGCCCCTTTCCAATGGGGCACAATTTGTCAATAATACAGATAAATTAGCCAGGAAGTTTGTTCTTTTAAGCTGTTATCTTGAAACTGTTTGTATGTCTTGGCTACTCTGACCACTTTGATGCAGGCATCTTTTGAATGTTGGGTTAGCTGAAGGTCAGTGGTTCACTCTGTGTCATTGCCTCTTAGTTTAAACTTGAAAACAAGCTGGGTTACTTCCTCAGGGGAAATATTTTACAGTTTTACAGCCACAAAACCAGACAGTACACTGGCATGTGTACAGACTACCTCTGGTCTCAGTAGATGTTTCGTGAACAGTCATTTGTGTTTCAGCACTTAAAGGTCCAGTGTGAAGGGTTTAGGGGATTGATTTTAGAAATTGAATATAACATTAAGATTTATAATAATGTTTTCATAATAGTTAGAGTTGCCAGTAACTGCTGAGAATATTTTTGAATGGTTACGCATGTTGGTCTAAAGATTAATTTGCATACCCACTGTCTGCTGCTTCGCTCGAGCAGGCTGAGGTAAAAAGTGAAGCGTGTTATAAAAAGCTCAGTGTTGGAATATTTACTCCAAAATGACAAGTCAAATGTAAGTTAAAATCTGTGATGCTTTGCAGTGGAAGGGGGCAAGGGGTTTAAAAGAACTAGTTTGGTAATGTTACCTCAAGCCCAAGTTGGTTATGCCATTGGGAGCTACTGTGACTAAACACATGAAAAAGCACTTTGAGAAGAAGAATGATCAACATTTTGACACAATCATTAGCTCTGAGAAGCGACTGCTATACAGCTCCCACAAGCAAAAGTTAACTTCACAACCTGCCAACCAATCACAAAAGTCCAGTGTGCTACTTTATCCAGTGCTGGCACAGCAACAAAATAAAGTGTGACTGGCTCTAGAGAGGGCCTTTAGTGTTTTTAGTGGCCACCGTAGGGAAGGGTGCTTTGCCAAGGAAGTTATGCTTTCACATATGTTGGTTGGTTGGTTTGTCAGCAGGATTTACACAAAAACTACAAGATGGTGTTCCATGACACTTGGATGGAGGATAGGTCTCAGGCCAGAATAGACCCCATCAACTCTTTGAGTGGAGCCGTATAAAGGAACAGATCAAGGATTTTTTTCTTTCTTTAACATGGAATAATGCATGGATCTTCATTTAAAAAATCCAGGTGTATGCAGGTGGCTTGTATCTATGAGTGAGTACAATTTTAAGTAGATTAGGGTTAGGCGATACATTAAAATTTTCCAGCCGGCCACTGTCAGCCAATCGGCGATTACCGATATATTCGTGCAGGTGTGCGCCACGAATTCTCCTCCCTACCCACTACACTGCACATATTTTCAGCGAATGCAGTTATGGAGGAGCTAGTTTTTTGGGTTTTAAACCGGACGCAACCGGCAAGACAAAGGACCTAACTGAAGCTATTTGCCATCTATGCAAACGTATGGTACCGGCAAAGGACTCTAACACTACCAATTTTTCATGAGCATTTGCGAATACACCATCCTGCTGAGTACGCTACGCTCACACCGAGAGACGCTCGGTTGTTGTTGCTGTTTGTGTAATTATCATTAGCCTATGTGATTGCTGTGTGTTTTTTGTGGACCAAATATTTATTCTGTTTGAATAAATTTGCCTTTACCTTACCCTCTGACATCCGCGGTCTTTAATGTGAAAAGATAATTCTACTCAAACATAACAGCCCACAGTTTAAGTCTACACTTTTTAATAATTCAAAATAAATCTCCTTCAGATCTTTTTGAGCCATAAGCTATTTTGCCAAAACAGCTTAAATATAAACTTATATGTTTATGCAACAGCTTTGGTTTAGTCACCGTTGTAGACTACAGTGTTTTTTTCGCTCACCAGTCAAGCGCCTCATCAGTGTGCAGGGATGAAGTGGATTTGTGCCTGAAAAAATATGGATATGACGTGCTGCACGTCACATTTTTTCACCAGTTTATGAACTTGTGTATAGGTTTAATTTATTCCCAACTCTTCAGCGTGATTGGTGCAGCTGCACTGCTCGTCAACTTTCTTCGGTAACATGCACACAGATTGGCCAAGGATATGAACTCATATTCTACAAGGAATTTGACTCTGTTAAGTGTGTCTCAATGAGCTTAGACGCTTGAGACATGCAGAAGTAGTCCACCACTTTCTCATGGGTTTTGCTGATCTCTCTGAATATCAATCACTGGTGTCATTGCCAACAACCAACAATCGGCAAAAATACACTTTAGACCTTCTGTTAAATTCCTTCGAAGTCTTCAGTACATATGAATACTGTATGAGTCTGGAAATATATGGATGTAAACAGCAACTGACTGGTTGGCAGAGGCACACAATCATGAAGTTGTAATTTTAGTTTTGTTTGTAAAATCATTAATGTGGCCTGTTTGGATCACTCTGTGATTATAACAATGCTTCAGGGTAACCCTTCAAAAGGAGTTCTGACAGTTTTGACAGTCAGTCATCACCTCCTTATTGCATTTCCCCTCTTGGTAATGTCTCACTTACATGGACTGTTATTAGGCTAACCACAGCAGACAGCTTACTTAACAACCCTATGTTGGGTAACAATGCAGGGGATATTATGATGCAGCAAGTTAATGTCAGACAATGCAAGAAGTTCAAAAGATGATTCAGTCTGCCCTTCAACTTTACAGAAAATTCAGTTGTCTTGCTGAATTGACTCCATTGGGAAAGATTTGATCCTTGCCTTGGCAGCGCAGATGAAGCTTGTGAATATTATAATTTTACTGCAGGAATTCCTTGGTTTCTTCAGGCCCTGTTGTTGTGGCGAAGGCGGTGGTGTGCTCACAGTTTCCATGTGTCTGTATGTGGGAGTCTTGAGGAACAAACAGCTGTTTCTTTATTCATATCTCCCTCTGTGCCCATCTACTGCTCTAAAGGGGGATAAGGCTGCTCCAGAGCCCCCCATTATAACATCTTGCTATAGCAACAACTCAGAATAGTAAATTAAATAGTGCAACGTTTGTTTTCATCCAAACCACTAAATATTGTACCTTTTAGTGGGTTTGTTTTTTTAGGGGAGATTGCATTGGGAAGTAGCAGAACAGCCTGAGGAATAAATATCTTCCTTGACCACAAGGGGATTTCCTGTTGACTCCAGTGATGTAGATTGCTGTTTAAGTGTGTCTCCTTTCAAGTGAATCAATTCAGTCTTTGTCTTTCTATTTCTGATTCTATTAGTTTATTCAAAATCCCCTTTAGCAATGAGTCACACAGTCCAGTGAAATAATTCAACCTTTGTTTGGGAAACTCAAGTGATCTATACTGTGTACTTCGTTTGTGTCTATGCCCTCAGAGTAATCGTAAACGGTAGTCTCTTGTAAAACCATTTTCTCATCTTACAAATAATAGACCAAGCCAATCAGGAAGGAAGATATTTGTTTTCACTACAGATCAGAACTGACATGCTAGTGCATTTATAAAGAGCTGTATACAAAATATAATGGCAGCAATTATAATTCATCAGCAGCAGGAGTTATGGATGGAATGGAATGCAAAAACTTTCTTTATCCCAAAGACAGTGTTTGTATATTGCAGTGAAGTATATCCTATGTTCTCCACGTACCGGAGTATATGTGTGAGACACCCACACACACACACACACACACACACACACACACACACACACACACACACACACATATACTCCGATACGAGGCCCACACAGAATTTATCTGAGGTGTAAATTTTGTGAAAGTGTGTGTGATATTATACACATTTTCTCACATATCTTTTGAACCAAACCAGGCCTAGCGTGCATTTGCTCTCCTGGACCTGCTTGTGATGCTGTGCTTTCATATTGTTGACGGTTGCCCCCGGACCCCCTATTGCGAGGGCCACCCTCCATAATCTCACGAAATCCTGTGGGAAACACACTGGACATTGCTTTGTATCGTATGGCAGCGATAACAGCTGGTTGATGATTACATGTTATCTGTTACTGTCCCTGTAATCACCAGGGCTGTCAATTGTTTAAAATATGTAATCGCGATTAATCGCATGATTTTCCATAGTTAATCGCAAATTAATTGCACGTTTTTTATCTGTTCTAAATGTACCTTAAAGGGATATTTTTCAAGTTTGTAATACCCTCATCAACATGGGACTGGACAAATATGCTTGCTTTATGCAGATTTATGTTTATTATTATATATTATTATTATATATATAAACAATGACAAATACTGTCCAGAATATTCTCCAGAATAACCTCAAAGGTACTGCATGCTCAAAAAATATGCTGAAAGCATAACATGGCAAACTCAAGCCCAACAAGCAACAACAGATCAGGCATATTGTATGTAACATTCCTTAGTAATACTGACACAATGTAGTGTCCAACTTTACACTTGTAAAGGTAAACTAAACATTGTTAATCGGCCTGCAAGCTGAAGCCACCCATTTAGCTATTGGCGTTGAAAGATTGTCGCATGTAGAGTTGTCCAGGCGTCTTCGTTGCAAACTTTCACTGTGGTCTTTCTTTGCCGAAGGTGGGCTCTCTGCATCAGCTGTGTGCTTGGCATACTCTGGTGGTTACTCAGTTCACATCAACAGTAAATGCAAATAACTTTGTTCCTGTGGAGAGAACAATCTGGCAGGGCTTTGAAGCTGAACTTGCCATTCTGCTCAAGGAGGTTTGTTTCTGCTTGCCATCCACAACATTACTGCTGCATCGCTTCCTGATTTCCGAAACGATGGGGCGGGCAAGGGTCATAACGTGTGTGCGTTAATCACGCATCAAAAAAATCAACAGCGCTAAGAGGAATTTGCATTTAATGCATTATTATCTCGTTAACTTTGACAGCCCTAATAATCACATTTAAAAAAATTCCCAGATATTGTGGCTAGCAGTTTATATACATTTTTGAAAATTAAATTTTTCTAGCCAAATACTAGAAGAAACTTTGGTGGTCTAAATCTTAACATGTGATTTTTGTTTCACATCTTGCACCTACCAGAAAATGACATGCAGTTGTTCCATATGTTTCATGCTATGCTTTTTCAAGATAAAGGATTATCTCAATCCTGTAGGCTGACCAAAGGCTGGCAGTGTCCGTCTCATCTCAAAAATGTAACTTGATCCTTGTAGTTGAGAAAACTTGGCTCTTTGAACTTCATAGCTCTTACATAAATATAGCACATGCTCATCATTGCGGAGGCCTGGACAGTGAACTGCATGTTATTGCTTGCCATTAACATACTCTATATCTCTTTTCTTTTTCCCTTCATTCCCCCTGTCTCTCTCCCTCTCTCCATAACATTCCCTTCTTTCTCTCCCTGTCCCTCTGTCTCTCTGATTTAGGGTCCTCCTGGTCCCCCTGGCTTACCTGGTCCTCCAGGAAAAAGAGGTTCTCGGGTGAGTAACTTGCGTGAGGATGAAGGTACACAGCCAGCATGCTGTAAACTAGGTGTAATATATTGAACAGGAGAAACATTTTGACCATCTCAGGGTACATAATAGTGGGATACAATTAAGAATAAGTATTTTTTTACCAAACTTTAACTGCTAGATGTGTATTATTTCACCCTTAATACAATAGAAAACTTGTATGTGAACTCTGTATATCTCTACTAAAAATTTTAGTTGTGGTGTTATGAAGATGCTGTTTTGTTTAGATTTAGATGAAAGATGGTAACCTCTCTACAGGAGCTATCAACACAAAAAGTATTGCGGTTTGGTCGCTGAGTCACTAAAGAGACTTTAAGGTCAGGTTTATTGGCTCATAAGGCAGTGAACTTAGATAAACAGCACTAACACATTAACTGATGACTTAAGCATTTGTATTTTAATGCTTTGTTATGGCAGTCAACAGGCTCTAGCCATATGTAGCCTATTTTGCCTGTATTAACTATCACCATCCAGCTGAAACTGTTGGGAAAGAGGTGCTGACAGACACCTGCTGTTTGTGGTTAGCTTTATTAAACTCAGAAACAAGCCTTGCTTTGTAAAGGCTCATGACAATTAGATAGTTCGCTTTGAGGATGCAGGCAGTATTATTTATTTGTCTGCATCTTTGGAGCATCAAGGTTGAGTGACCAAACTGTTCCAGATGCAACCATCTTTAAACAGAACATAACACATTTTACTAAATGGATGCGGAACGTTTCAGAGGCAAGGTGTATAAATAGTTCACTCTCGATCTATGTAGAAGTTCTACCCAGCAGAGCAACATCATCTTGGCTAATTTAACCCAGGGAAAGTTCATATCTACAGCGTGTTTACTTAATGCTTGATTCCGTAGACAGTTTGGAACACCAGCTTTTAAACCACATCAGACAATGAAAAACTCTCAAGTCTGAATAACTGTCAGTGATTTGCTTTAAAATGTGTTGAGCACATGTTTATGTGCATGTGTATATGATATATGGTGTGTGTGTGTGTGTGTGTGTGTGTGTGTGTGTGTGTTTGCTTGTCTTTTTGAGTTCATGGTTAACTGTCCACATCAGTTCACTGACCAACATACAGATGTAGCATTTTCCCTTTTGCTTCCTTTTCGCCTTTCCCATGCTTTAGAGCAGAAACAGCCCTGTGTTAAAACAGTGCAGCGGGCTGTGTTGGTGGGGTTGTGATGTTTAAGTTTATGTGAGACAATGAAAGACAATCCAGGAAGTTGGGGTAAAAGTTGAGCCGGAGTTCAATGTTTTTACCGGATGGCCCTGTGTTGTTTTCCTAGAGCCCCCTGCGATGGCACCTCTGCTGCAACAAATAAATAAACGGGCGGTTGTTTTTCATAATGTGGCCCTATGTTCTGCTGTATTCTAACAGAGAGCACAACTGGCAGACTCGAAGGCCGATAGACAGGAAGAGCTGGTAGACAGTAAAACATGTCCCCTAGTAAAAGGCTTGGAAAGCACATAGCTGATTCAGAACATACTCTTCACCCTATAGGGTAAGTCATAAAGAGGAGATAGAGGGAGGCATGGAATCATTATGTGGTGGGAAGCTGAGGTCAGTATGTGGCACTGTGGTTGTGTCTCTGCTGTCTCAGCACAGAGCAGCAGACTATTTTTGCTGCATGTAATCAGTAATGTTATCAGACTGAGCCTATGAACCATGGCATGCCATATGGTGTGGACATTTATTGTGGAAACACCAATTTACTTAAGATCTTTGATTATAAGCAGGCCATGAATGTGATGGTTTAAGTATTGTAGTAATCAAGGATTTTATAAAGGAAAGGAGCTGCATTGACGTTTTAAATTGTTGTTTGCCATTTTGCAGTAAAGTAACTTTTATGCACTATTAAGCATTTCCTGACCAAATACACATTAAACCAGAGGAGCAGCTCTAGAAATTGGTTAATTTTGTCTTTGAGGAAGGTCTAAGTCAAATGATTTTTAAGTTAAAATTTAAGACGCATTTATCACACCTAATTCAACATTTACCATAACCTTCAACCAAATGAAGTATTTAAGACGTTCAAGAGTTTAATTTCTATTCTTTCCTTTACTGTGGACAACATGCTCTGATGGAATCAGGCTCAGAATACTGACATTAAAAATGACAATGAATGAGAGTGAGATCCTTCTTCCTGTCCCTTGGCTGAAGTGCAGAGAAAGCCTGGCCTGCAAGCAGCAGGGATACAGATGTGCAGGAATGTAGTGTATTCTTGGTGTGTGCGTGCACATGAATGTGTACATCTAGTTGAGGCATAAGTGTGCATGTGTGGATGTGCATTCATTGCATGCCTGGGATGTTCAAGGAATGAAATATATTGGTGCACTGAGAACAAACGTGATACCATAAGAATATGTGCTGCATGTTTTTTGCAAGCATGTATGGAATGTGCAATTCAGAAGAAATGTTTTATTACCAGGGTAACTCCGGTTCTCTGATAACTGAGTGAGGTATCTGAGTGGGAGGCGCCCTCTGGCATGACCAAAAACAAAAGCTCCAATACCACCATGTCTGTCGGGGGACAGACTATTCATCTGAGTTACACTGGTTGGCATGGCCTGTGTTTTTCTCTCCCACACTAGGTGAAGCACGTAGGGTGTGAGGGATCACTGCCCCAAATCTGTTACACTGTTTAACACACCAGGAATATGCATCACACATAATGACAGCAGGAGTTCAGTGCTCCACATTATACCTGTGAGCCCCACTGTGCAACATTATGAAGCAAGTGAAAGCTTCCATGATTGGTCAAGCCAGAAGGTGCTTTCCATAGTGAGATATCAAACAAGGCTTGAAAGAGAACTATAGTATTCCTTGTTTCAAGAGTAACTATTTTCCTTCACTTGTTTTATCTTTAGTTCAGATTGCTGGCAGAAATGGAGCTGTCATAGCCAGCTGATGTTATCAATAATGCACAGTAATTTAATGATGTGTTCTCTCTCTCTGTCTGCGTCTGATCCAGGGTCCCAATGGTCCACATGGAAACCCAGGACAGCCTGGACCACCTGGGCCCAAGGTGAGTGACTGTTTCTCAGGGTTCTGGTATTTGTGGGTGTGGACGATCCAGATGAGTTCCCTCAGAGCTAAAACGAGCTCCACTTAGCCCAAGACACACGCCATGTCAATGTCATGCTCTGCTCCCACACCTTTTGTCAAATGAAGTGCACATGTTCAGTTAAGAAGTGGCATGAGAAGTGCCACACCACAAGTGCTCTATATCTTCCATGAATTACACAATTATGCCTTTCTTAATCTCATATAATCATGATTAGGGCTATGGAGTGACACATACAGGAATTTACTTTTTACCTGTAATGGTTCTACTGTAAGATATGGATGAACAGACTTTGCTGTTTTAGGGACCTCTCAATGAATCTGAGCAGGGACGAGGATTCTGCTAAGAGAGCTATCTCCCTAATCCCCTCTAATAAACACATTACATTAAATCTTGGTTTAACAACAAACCAAGAGATGAGGATGGTGGTGGTGGGAGCTGCAGGAGCAAATGGTGTTGGGATTCGGCAAAAACAGCAGAACAAACAGTGATAGTTCTGGGTTATAATGTCCATGCCATACACCTGCATGAATATTATTGGACATTACTAGCCATGCAGCTGTGAATGAGCCAGTCTATTGTAAAGCATATTACAAACAGCTGATGCTGATTAGCCAATACATGTACTACTTCAGGGGTCTTCCTGAACTAATGGTATAGTTCATTCAATTGTCAAAAGATAACATCACATAACATCATGCAAACCTAATAACATGTTGGATCAAGCTACAGGGAAAGGAAAAAATGACATCAAATAACTTTGTGGGGAAAATGCCCATTGGAAGTGTTTCTCAAGCATATAATGATGGATGACGCTAGTGGGAAAACTAAGACAAATGATTGTTAAAACAAAACTGGCAAAAAACAATTTATAGACATAAATTACTTGTAAGGGTTTTTTTTTTATTGGGTGATATTTTATTCAACCCATGTTAGAATAGCACTTTGTACAGCTGCTAGTTTAACCATCATTGTGAAATTCCTCAGAACTTCTCTCTTTCAGAGAGAATGAAGCTTTTTGTGCTGTAACTAATGTGATATATTCAGATTTGATCAAAGGAGACTAAAATGTAATGTTATTTCAGATTTGTAAGAAATGAGAAAAGGAATGTGCACGTTTGTAATACTGTATGTCTAAAGACATGGGAAATTTCATAGTCATGTATTCTTTTAATTTAGTGCTTCATGTGTATTCTGTAGGTTTTCTGTTAAAATGGAATTCCAGCTGAACTGCTGAGACAAAAGATTGGGTTATGAAAATCAAGAAAATTAGAACAATTCCTGACACACAGAATACTGTAACCATGTAGTTGATTGTATATTGTGGCAGGCTGCACCCAAAGTTAAAGTCCTCAAAGTAATTTACTTTCCCTTTCAGCGAGTGGGCATAAATGTTTATTTATAATTCGTGCAGGATATTGGATTTGGGATCCACAGTAAAATTACGATTTCAAAGACGGGAGTGACAAGCCATAGCTTCCATTTTCACCTGAGAGAGTTTACCATCTTTGTATAGACAGACAGAAATCAGCAGACTTTGTATTTAGTTTAAAGCCAAGTCCTTGATTTCTTTCTGATCAGTTTGTCTTTTGTAACCGAGAGCCATAGCAGTCATCACATACAGACAAAAGCTTTATACCTCTATCACCCTATATTCAAGTCAAATCAAGTCAAATTTATTTACAGAGCCCAAAGTCACAAATCATATTCCTCACAGTCCTTCACTGGGTTTCACAATCTCTACAGTGTACAACACTCTCTGTCCTTAGACCCTTGAATCGTGTAATGAAAAACTCCCCCTCAAAAATTTTTTTAGCAAGGAAAGAAAATGTAAGAAACCTCAAGAAGAGCCACAGAAGAGGGATCCCTCTCCCAGGAAGGACAGACATGCAATAGATGTCAGATGTATAGAACAGGCCAATAAGATGAGTATACAGATTACAATTAACAAATATCTGATACAAGTAGATTATTAAAAAATATAAGTGAAAGTGTGGATCCAGGAGGCGACAACTGACTATTCAAATACAATCATTCCAACAGTGGCCTAATAAATAAAAACTGAGTACATTTTTTTTTAAATCAGAAGAATAAAACAACAAAAACAACTTCATAATGTCTCTCTAAATCTCTGACAGCATGCTAGTTCCACAAATAATTGGTCTTTGGTCGAATTGGGGACTGTTAAAAATTCTTCACTACATATTTTTCCAATTTATATTCTCCCTGAAAACCATCAAAGACAAAGTGAAAACAGCTAGTTGATGCTTGTTGGGACCTGTTGCTTACGCTTGTTGCACATTTGTGATTGTGTGTACTTGAGCAGGGGGTGGGGGCCATATGGGTTGGGTGCAGAGAAGTGTTGTGTATGTCTGATGACAAAATTACCATTATTTTTTGTAACGACAGTATATCATTTTAAGATGAAATCAACATTAAATGTAATGTTTAAAAGTAGTATGTATGTATATTTTTGGCCACAACATGAGCCAAACTCACAGTAAGCGTGTGACAATTGCCTGGCCCTTGCCTGAATTTGTTTGTAGACGTCTTGAGGAAAACTCTCCAGGTCACTGAATTGTCTGTTACATTCTGTACATTCACAAAAGGGTATTTGTCTGTAGTTAGTTAGTTTTTATAAAATGGCAAATGGCATCAATTATAGCAGTCTGACGTGTTGTTCCATAAAGAGCCAGAGTGTGCGCAAGTGGGATTAAAGCAGACACAACCAGATGTATGCAAGCGTGATAATGAGCCAGTGTATTGTGACAGTCTAGCAGGAAAGACTCGAAGAGACAAGGGTGGTGGTTGGCCTAAATGACATACCCCTTAGCTTAGATCATTGTTCTCCTGGTTTTCACCATAGGGCATAATCGTGCTAGTCCCGGCTCATTAACTATGACACTGACTTCATATATAGGGAAAACAAGAAATAAAGCATTTTTAAATCTCTGCTAAGTTTTTCCCAGCATGGCACCAGATGGAAATGATACATTTGTTCAACTGAGAAAGGATGTGGGCAGCTTCATGCAGATGGTTGTGGTGACTGTGGTCCCAAGTGGCTGCCACAGAGTGGCTTTCTACACCATGGAGTCAGAAGGGGAAGAGTCATGCTATAGGAGCAGAAACAAAGGAGCAGTGGATGGTCCACCCTCCCCTCCCCTGTCTTTTCGTGTGAAACTTTTTACTTGTCAGTGGGTAGCTTCTCACTTGGAATCGTAATCAGTACATATACAATATAGCTAAAGAAGAGACACATTTATAAAAGTGCAGTAGTTTCATTAATTATTATCTCTTTGCCTTCCTCACTCCACACACATAACGTGTGTAATGTCCTCTTTTCCACATTGATAACAGCACAAGCAGATTAATGGATTTGTTCTGTGACACCTCTGACCCTGCTGGGACATGTCTGGCTGAGGGCCTCTAATTGGTTATTACGAAAGATAGGGTTGCTGTTTACACATGCAAAACCAAAATCTGTTCATCTAATACCACAGTGGCCTATCAGTGAGTCATTCTCACACCCCAACTCCTTTGTGGAGGCGGAAAAGGGATTCAGAGACTCTTTGTCTCAGTTTAGGAAAAAATCTTCTGTTGAAATGTGTTTGGTTACTAGGACATACAGAGGAAAATCAACGCCGATGCTAAGCTTAGTTGACATGCATTTAAAGCACTGTCTGAAATGTTATGATGATGTGCTTGCACAACTTAAAAGAGCCTTTCAATCTCCTTCACACACTGCTGACTTTGTTTTTCTCAAACAGAAGGAAATCTGGGTTTTATGCAGTGTTGCTCTCCCACCTTCAAGCTTTTCTATGCCTCACTGCGTGTCAGTCAAAACTATTGAAATATGATGCTCTAAATCCAAGGAGGTAATACCTGTTTAAAGTAGGTACGAAGGAGAATGTATGTATCTAAAGTGTCACACAATTGCTAAGCACCTCAAATCATAACCAGCTGTAAATCTTAGATAATACATTTTAAATTCAGGGTCTAAACTACACTTAATCACATACACATCACACATCTGCTTTTTCTCCTGGCCCACTGGAACAGCTAACCATTCAATGATACCTGAGCATTTAATTTTGTGTAGACAGCAACAAGTCAGATAATCATGCTGAAATTATCTGGAGGTCTGCTAACATTGCTGTTTTTGGTATAACACCAAAACACCTTTGTAGATGCAGAGCTATCTAGAAAAATGTTGGAGATTTAAACTTTTTTTTATGACAATAGAAAATATTTTATGACCGTAATCCACATCAGTTTGGAAAGAAAAGCATTGAGAACTCTTGGCTGTTGAAATGTAATATTGCTGTTCTGTGGAAATTCACTTAACATCAGCTCCAACCTTGCAAACGTATCAGCAAAAATGTCTCCATCTGTCCTTTATGTGTGAAAAATTGCATGCAGTTAGAAAGCCTAAGTATCCTTACTATTCATAGACTGTGAAGGCTCTAAGTTACTGTTATTTCAAAACATACACCTCCCTCTTTAAAGCCTGTAGTCTCATGTATTGAACTGAGCAACAAATTGTTGTAACTGTTGGGACATTTTGAAGTTCATAACTTTCATGCCCGCTGTTCTCTTGTCAGTTGTTTGGACATGCTGTGGCAGGTAAACACCAAAGCCAGACACTTTTATTTTCACCCACACTTGAATGTTGCTACCTTTAGAGAACCTGCATCTTAAGGAATTTCCACATTGGATTCTACATGAAGCCACAGTGTTGCAGTAAGATAGGAAGATAAAATAGGAAATTCATTTGAGTTGCTTAAGTGTCCTGAGTGTGTGAATCTTTTTCTATTCTAGGGTTCAAAGGGAGACCCCGGGCTGTCTCCAGGCCAGGCTCCACCAGGAGAGAAGGTAGGAAATCTGCCACAGGTCTCTATGTCATGCTCCCTGTCCCTCTGTGTGTCTCTCAGGCCCTTCTGTTCTTTTCTCTCTTCCTTTTGGTTTCTTTAGAAGGTGTCTCTCTTCTGTTCTGCCCCGTCTCTCACAAAGGCTTTTCTCCTGACCTGAGATGGTACGCTTCCAATCTCTAAAACAGTCCTCTCTCAGACCTCATTTAGTCTCTGCTCACTGGCTGCTTTTCTCTCTACTCTTGATTTCATATGTGGTAATTTGAGCATTGAGTCACTATCGACTCAATGCTTTCCAAGTTGTGGATGATTAAAAACTTTTTTTAAATTTTATCTAATAAAAGTTTTTTGTATACAATATATTTGTGTACAGTGCTTTATGAATGAAGTTGATAATCTGGTTTTCCTCATCAAATTTAATTAATTCAGCAACTTCCTCTAAACTGCCTTCTTGCATTTCTGACCCATTTTATTATCATTGGTTTGTCTGGCGTTGCCACAGCTGGTCTCTTTTACTTTACACTCTCTCCATTTTTGTCCCTCTTTCTTCCAAACATCATTAATAATAAATAATGATTTTCCTGAGCAGCACTGCTGAATGTCTTGAACTTATTAAGATCCAAAATCTTTCTCCCTTGAAGTTTTAGCGCTCTGTGCTATCATAGAAATCCCCTAAGAAGAAAAACTAGTAACTTCTCCCTTGAGATTCTTTCTGGGATTGCTAGATTAATGTTTGATTTCACTCAAAACCAAGCACATAGCGTGTGTCCATGTTCATCTCATCCTGATGTCATCCCGATAAGTTATTGATAACCTTAAATGGACGGTAGGCTGTCTCTGAAGAAGAAAAGAACCCTTTAACTGTCCATATCACCCACATTTGGAAAATTGTTCATATACTCTTTCCTTTATTTGTTCTAATAGGGTGACAGAGGTCCACGGGGTTTGCCTGGGCTGGATGGATTTCAAGGTCGACCGGTAAGATTTAGTATTTTCAAGCTGGTTGTGTTTAAACCTTTAACTGATTCTGAAAACAGAAGAAGTCTTTTAAGACTCAGTTATTTTTGTATGACTTGTCCAAGTATTGATGTATTGTGTTAATGTGAGGCAAAACACACACTACATATATATGTATATCTGGTTGAAACAAGTTACAGGTTGGTTAAGTTAAAGAGTTCAAATTAAGACTGACTGCCACTGTATCTGTATTCCCTCTGTGTTCTCCCCCAAGTGTTAGCCACAGCCATGAGCTGAGGCCTCTTAATGTGGTCAGTATTAGGTTACCCTGTCAGAGACAGCCTACAGCCCACCCTGCTCTCTGCCTGTCTTGAGACTTCCTGTCTGGCTTCATATTGATAGAAAGAAACATGTATAGATATCTGTAACCTTTTCTCGCTCATTTTCTGTCTTACTTCATCTACTAACCTCACACTGTTTCTTCATCTTCACTGTCTCTCTATATTCCTCCATCTGTGTTGCTGCCCCTCTCAGTTAAAGCTTCAGATCTGTTAGGATTTGGTGTTGCCTGACTTAAACCTGATTGGCTTTGAGGTCAAGGTCAAAGGTCATCCAAAAGAGGAAAGGCACCCTGCCCAGAGTCAGGGGGTCAATGACATGCACAATATCCCATGACTCCTCAGGTCAGCAATTGTCATGTTCTAAAGAAGGAGAATTTTGTGGCCGCTGCTATTAGTAAAATGAAAGACACTGCTGTTCTCTCTATGTCCACCAGTGTGCATATGTTCAAACACACATATACACTCACATATTTTTCTTCTAGCTGAAGTATCTTCAAATTTACATGCTGTGCTGTGTTGCTGTGTTCAGCTTAGCTGTTGCTCGAATTGAGCCTGTGTCCTTTTGATACAAAACAGACTTAATCTGCTACTGTAGGTCACCCACATGGCTATGTCTCCACAGTTGTCCAAGTAGCCTCTTATTGAAGCTCTGAGTCTGGTCTCCACATAGCATAGCCTTCACCTTGCCTCCCAGGAGGCCATCCCAGTGTTTGCAGTAGCTGAACCTAATATACCCAGTACATGAACTGTGCCCCTTCAAGTATTTCCAGAGGAAATGACTGGCTCAGGGGCTATGCTCTTTACCCCCAAGTGGGCCTTTTATTGAGTGTGAAGGTTCATATGTCACAACCTCGGAAGCACACGACAGAGTCAATGATACCGTTCAAGAAGATCTCTTGCTGCCCCAAAAAGATAGTGACCTCGCCATGACCTTGTGTTTTGGACCTGTAAACATCTGTTGTTGATAATCACGTCAAAGGGAAAATAAAAGGGCCTGAGAGAAGAAAAGCTCTGATTTACTGAACAATAAATCCTGTTTAATTTACAAAGAAGTGCTTGTTCAACTTAATGTGGAATTTGGCACAAAACTGACTGTGGATTAGGATGAGCGAACTATTAATCTTATAGAAAGTATTTATGTTTCAATTGTGTCAGTTTCCTTTTAATCCTCACACACACACTGTACTCTGCAAAAGGTTAATGTTTAAATGATCGGTCAGAACCCAAAATGGGCCAGGAACTGGTTACTGGAAACAATACACAGGACATATGGGATCATGTAGCTTAAGTGAGAAATTAAACATTAGCACAGAAATGTCATCACCTGCTTTTAACCTTAGCCCAATTTCATCTGATCCACACACATGCCCACACACCCCCACAAATCTCCTTACAAATCTCTGCCCAACAGTAATGGGAAGTATAACTTATATGAATTTTAATATTGACCATTAAACACATTTTAAATGTCAGTCTTACATGTCTTGGAATTCACAGTTAGAATTAGCCTGCTAGCCTGCAAATCACACCATCCCAGTTCAGAGATCATTAACTGAGAGTGATACCGTGATTAGAGTGATGCTGGCTGCAGCAAAGAGGATACAGAATATTCTTAGATCCCTTAACAATGCATTGTAAAAATACACAATAAAATTGAGCATTATTGAGATGTGCAATAACAACTGCAAACTCTGCAATTCTTCATCAAATCACTCACTAGTAGTCCTCTTCAATGTCCTTTGCATTGTTGGTTGCACAGCCCCCCACACTGGTCCAGACTGAAATCTGCTATGACATGGATTGCTGTGAAACTTCATACAGATGTTCCTGGTCAAAAAGAAAACTTTGGTGATCCATTGAATTTTCCTCTGATCCCACCAGCACATTTACATTTTTTTCTTTTAGTGAAATGCCTCTACAACTATCAGATGGATTGCTATTAATTTGCTACAAATATTCATGGTTCCCAGAGGATCGATGCTAATATGTAATTACATGTATGTGAGTTTATTTACGTACAGTAACAAAATGTCTGGTGATTCCTTGACTTTTACTGTAGTGCCACCATGAGGTCTTGTGTGAAAAATCTCGACAACTTTTGACAGACCTGAACTTGACCTTTATAAACAAAAAACCTGCATAAACGATGTCATTCCCCGCAGCCTACACTTTATTTGTGTTTAGTTCTAATTAACGAATGTTAGCATGCTAACATGCTAAATTAAGATGGTGAACATGGTAAACATTATACCTGCTGAACACCAGCTTGTAAGCATTGTCATTGTGAGCATGTAAACATGCTGACTTTATCCTGTGGCTCAAAGGCCTGAGATTTCTTATTCCTGTCAGTGTCTTTGGTGTTTTTCATGTGAAATATACAAAAAACATAATTGTTTATTCCATCCTCAAGGGTCCTAAAGGTTATCCAGGGCCATTCGGACTGCCAGGAGAACAAGTAAGTGCTGATGAGCGCATGTGTGTTTGTAAGCAAAACAATATTTTTTATTATTATATTATCATCTTCAGCAGTTGTCATTAACACTGATGGGACATTTACAGGGAAAGCCTTAGATCGATGTTTGGAGTCACAGCATTCCCACATACACAAACAGGGTTAGTTCATATACAAATTGACACACATACACACACAGAAAACACAGATGTGACTGTGTGCGTCACCAGACAGTTGCATAAGTCCTTCAGCTGTCCCCTCTAGTCAGTTGTTCCTTTTATCCACTTATCCCCTCATTGATGGAAAAACTTTTCACCTCATCAAAATACTAACAGTTAACGAGATTACAGACGTCCACATCAGAGGGAACTACGAATAGAGGTTCAAGGGAAAAAAAACATTTGATCACTTTATTGTTGATTGAAGATTACTATTTTTTGGTTTGAGAATGAGAAATCTAAACAACAACAACATAAAATGCTCATACATATTTTATGGTTCTGTTAGACATACATTGTAAATGTTATAAGAATATGAATATTATAGTGAAAATGCTTTATTGTTCAAGGCCTGTGATGTATGCAATGTCATTTTTAGGTTTTTTAGGTTGTGCTAGATAAGAGCATCAGATGAATGTTTAAAGTGTATAGTGTCATTTCAACATGGGGCTGGTAAAACAGCAGTGTGAGTCAGTGAGGGAGGGGTGTGCAGAAGCAGTGTAGAAAGGTACAGTAATAGACGGGGTGTCTTGGTGGAGGCTGTCTGGAATGAACAGTGGTTGTTTTATTCCTCAGTTGGCAATGGTGGTAGAGGTCTGTGTGTCTCCTCTTTCACTTTATCCATCCATCTAATCTCCCTATTCAGCGTTCATTCACTCTCTGTCTGTCTCTCTCTCTCTCTCTCTCTCTGTCTGTCTCTCTCTCTCTCTCTCTCTCTCTCTCTCTCTCTCTCTCTCTCTCTCTCTGCTACAGGGCGTACCAGGACTTCCTGGGGAAGCTGGGGCTGCAGGTTACCCTGGCAGGCAGGTGCAGTGAAAAATACAAAAATATGCTTTCAGTTCCTTCATCGATCCTCTTAGATTCTTCATTGCTCTGTTAAGAATTCACAGCATCATTAATGATAACTGCATAATGCACACTGCTTTCTGCTTTCCTATGTGCATTTTTCACCCATTTTGGATGTGGAATGAAGTGATCAAGAAATACTTTGCACTTGAAGATATAGTTGAATCAATGAATGAATCAATGAAATGCACAAACTAATGGAATCGGTTTCCTGATGTCTTTTCTCGTGTGCAGTCTGTGGTCTTAAACCATGTGCACTGCCAGCGGTGCAGACAAGGAAATATAAAGTGCAACTTAAAGTATAAAAACCATGTGTTTTCTTTTTAGCTGTCTGTCAGTCAAGCCTGCCGTATTTCTCTTATCAGACCATTCAGAGTTTTATGTGTTCAGGTTTGTCTCACCATGTGAAATCACTACGCTTGCAGGTATTGTGACAATAAGTCCTCCTCACCAGTCTTTCTTTTGTTGCAGGGCTCAGCGGGACCGCAAGGTAACCCAGGGCCTAAAGGTGTCCGTGTAAGTACAATTGGCACTCTGCTCTCACTCTGCCCTCTTTTCTTCAGCAGCACTGGATTGAACACTTAATTTCCTGAAAGGATTAGGGCAGTGTCAGGCCCACAGTTTTGCTCCAGAGAGACTTCTGAGTTGTATTTCTGACATACTGCCTAATTTGAGACTGCTTGTGGGGGCTGGTCCAGGCTCTGGGTTGTATCTATAAAGGCTGACTGGCTTTTCTTAGTGTCATTCCTCAGCAAGCAGGAATGCCCCCAAAAACAGGAGAACAGAAAAAAGAGAGGAGGACGGAAGACAAACAGATGGGCGAAAGTATGAAAGTAGACTGAAGACGGTCCAATGAGCTAGTGAGAGAAGGGACTTGCAGCTCAGAGAAAGCGGATAGGTGGGATTACTATGTCAGAGTGAAGCGGGCAGGTGAAAAAGAGCCGCAAAGACAGACAGCAATGACTGGATATGCGTGTGAGAGAGAGAAAGCAGAAGAGAGGGAATTATTACTCATATTATGTCCTATGCCAACTGACATAAATATTTTAATGCAAAACAAAAGCTCAGTCATTATGTCCAGAATTATAGTACAGCTAATGTATTTCAGGCTTTTATATCACAGATTTATTATTAAGTGGCTGCTCCTGGGCATTATTATTCCAAAGGCAGCTACTGTAGAAACAGCTTTCATATCTAATATTATGCATGGGGGCTGAATAGCTTCATTTTGGATAGACATTAGCTGACAATCCACAACCACTTATAATATGATAGGATTAAACTATAACTTGGCTGCCACATCTGCAGATATTCCAGCACCTCAAGTGTATGCGTTGACTTACATGTGTTGGATTAATATACTCATAGTCTCATGATCTAGCCACATCATACTTAGCAGCAAATTCCAAATTCAGTTACACTGACCGACAGATGGCGGTAACACACCAACGTATGCAGCAATGTGCAAGCAAAGACAGGGAAGAAGAAGACTGTTTACAAGTAAACATGGATGTAAATGATGGTGGATTTACAATACTTAAGAATTTGGCTTTCTAGTTTTTTTATGAGGAAGGAAATATATTAAACACCTGTGTTAGAGCTCAAAGTTGCAATGCAGTTTGGTGAGTGAAGCTAAACGCTTGCTTGTTTTCAAAGAAAGTTACAAAGAATGTGAAGAGAGATGGTAGATGGAATAATGCACAGATGCCCAGCCAATATCCCCCTAGAATTTCCCAGAGGATCCATCAGGGTTGTGGTCATGAAAGTCTCAGAAATACTATATCAGACTGCTGAAAATGTGGTATTGTTGTTATGTTCAGACAGTATTGTTATATGAAATTCTGTTAATTTCCAGGGTTTCATTGGGCCTCCTGGTGTTGCTGGACCACCAGGGCTGGAGGGGGAGACAGTGAGTGATGTTTCTTTATATTAAGTGCACATGATGATAGGATGTCTCTAATAACGTCTTCTTCTTCAGGTCTTCCCACTCCATTTGGTTGCACATCTTTGTCTGATAATTAGAACCTCCCTGACTGGTTTGACAGATGCCAGCTATAATGAGATATTTTGGGATAGCACTTTCTAGTAATCAACCTGCAGTCGGCTCTTCTTCAGAATAGCTTGATATATCTACATACAGATGTATGTCAGAACAAAGGTAAAATTATGCTTGGCAGCAGATATTTAAAGCTGTCTTTTAACATTATTAGGTTACAAGAAAATATGTGAGGAAAATGATATTTTCCGTTTAGCCTATGCCAGAATGATGTCACTCATTCCTTCATTCTTGGGAGATTCCAGTCCCAAGGAAATCCTGGTCTTTATGACTCTGTTATGGCTTGCATTACATTAGTTTGGTTTGTGCCAAGGGAACTATTAATTCAATGTGATGAAACAGTTTCTTAAATCCTGGCTTAATATTGGCCATATCAAGAATATGCAGTTTCATGGTATATGAGGAGTGTGGTCTACATCTTATTAGAAGATCAGTGCCATCTTTCTCTTACATATATTTTCTAAATTTCTCTTAACTTTAGTCCAGTGTTTAAAACGTGTTTTTAGTCCAGTTCCCTGTGAGCAACACAGTTTCATATCCCAAATTTGAAACATTCTCTTCTTTTTCTTTTGTAGGGCATTCCTGGTCCTGTTGGAAAACCTGGTCCCAAAGGAAGACACGTAATAATGAATCCATTTTCATTTTTGCCATAGCTCATAGTTATATGTATACGTTTCTCATCTACCAACAGCTATAGGACTGGGGAGACAGCTGCTGAAGGGGTGCATCTGGAAAATCTGGGAGATTCTCTGGAAGATACAACAGACAGAAATGTTGCCAATATCAGTTTCACAATATACTATATAAACTCCCTTTGCTGTAAAAGGCAAATAATTGCCTTTAGAAGTTACATAATTAGTTAAATTGAGTCCAACTTTGTGCAATTTAGTCTCAATATAAATACACCTGTGCCGTGAAGGAGTTTGTTGTAGAACAAAACTTAACAAACAGCATCATGAAGACCAAGGAGCTCACTAAACAGGTCAGGGACAAAGTTGAGGAGGAAGTACAAAGCAGGGTGAGGTTTAAAAAAAATCCAAGCTTTCAATATCTCACAAAGCCCCTTTAAATTCTTTAAGTTCATCATTAGAAAATGGAAAGAATATGGCACAACAGCAAATCCACCAAGAGTAAGCCAGCAGCCTAAACTGATGAACCAAACAAGCAGAGCGTTAATCAGAAAAGCAACCAAGAGGCCAATAGTAACCCTGAGAATCTGTTCCAGGACAACTATTCATTGTGCACATCACCAATCTGGCATTTATGAGAGAGTAGCAAGAAGGCAGCTGTTGCTGAATGAGAGCCATAGGTTTGGAATTTGTCACAAGCCATGTGGGAGACACAGCAAGCATGTGGAAGAAGGTACTCTGGTCAGGTGACATCAAAACTGAACCACAAAAACACTATGTGTGGCAGAAACTCAACACTGCACATAGCCCTGAGTACACCATTCCCACAGTGAAACATGGTGGTGGCAGCAGCATGCTGTGGTGATGCTTTTCATAGGCAGGTACTTAGAAATGGATCGGGATTGAGGGCTAGATGGATGGAGCCAAATACAAGCAAAATGTTTTTTCAGTCTGCAAGAGACCCACACTTTACCATCCACTTGATAGATGCATCCAGCATATGTCTCCTTTTTTTCGTCTCAATGATTGTTTGTGTCACATCAAAAGCTATATTGCACCTTCAAAGCACTATGCACGCTGTGTTAAACAAATGGTAAAAAAGCCAATAAAATCAATTTGAATTCCAGGTTTTAACACTGCAAAATGTGGAAAAGTCCAAGCAGGATGAATACTTATACAAGGAACTGTATGTCCTCTTAAAATAGCAGTGCTTCACATCCACAAAAGCCCCAGGGACATCAACAGGAGATTCATTTGTAAACGGCATCTGTTGTGAATGTGTTAAAAGAGCAGGACAATCGAACCACTGGTTAAACAGTGCAGACTGAGAAAAGAAGAGGGGATTTCACACTATTCAAGGTGTGGCAAATTATATTGGAAATGCTTAATGGCATGTAGTTTGGCATTGGTCCTGCGATGCCAAGTTTGTTCCAGGGTGGCATTAAGAAAAGCCAGTTAGATTAAGATAAAGACAGATGGAATGTCAAAGTCAGGCCTCACACTGTGAAAAGTTAATGTTTTAAAAACAAGCCTTAGCTTTTCTGTGTTGAAGTTGCCAAGCGGGCAGGCAGCCCAGTGTCTCTTTCATCCAAAGGGTTTTTTCTGGAACATTGAGCGATGTTTGGCCAACTGGATCAGAGTCTGTGGCCTAAGGGCTGTTGTAAGCCAGTCCATAAGCTTACCAATACATGCTAATCTTGCTTCATTAAATAAGCATTCATTCACACCATGTCAATACAAATTTGATCTTGATCAACAGCTTGCATGTTACACGCTTTATGTAAAGTAAATGCAATGCGTAACAGAAAACATACAAATGAAGTTACTGTAAGAAAGTAAAAAGCTGAAAAAAGTTCTGTTCATTCACCCGCATGGAAGAAAACTGCGATTGGAGGGTATATTTAGCAGTGGTTGCCTGGACTTTCGTAAACTGAATGTGGATGTACTTCTCTCACAGGGTGTGGTGGGTGATGTGGGGGAAAGGGGGCCTCCCGGTCCTGATGGCAATGAGGTGAGAACCTCCTGGTGAATTCAGCTGTCCTCTCTTTTGTCCTGAAAGTTTCATCTACCTCCCCCTTTCTGTTATCCATCTCTAAAATCTGTCTTTCCCTGCTGCGGACTTGCCCTCTCTCATCAGTGATTGTGTTTACAGGTGCACAGTACTCGGCTAGATCCTACAGACTATTCCTATAAACTTATTCTGAAGGTTTTTTGTTTCCACTTCTTAACTGTTTGTATAGCATCTAATAGAAAAACACAAAAGTGGATAAGATTTTGACACAGATAAACCTTTCACGCCAAGTCTGATGCAAATTCTTGAAGAAAAAGAGCAGAAGATGGACAGATAGTCTACTAAAGTACTGATTTCAATTTTTTCTTCAGTGGTCAAGTATCCAAATTACTGCTCAGCCTTGTACATTTTTGGGGTTTCAGACATAAATTTGTTGAGATGCTTTCTCATCCCAGATGTTGGTACGTGATAACAAAAATGACACTTAGAGTATTTCCAATGTAGTCTTGGGAATGGGGAATGTGTAATACTGTAAGTGTCCTATCCTGTGTACTTAGGATGTTGCTGTGATGTTTCACAGGGGCCTGTTGGTGGGACTGGCATTAGCGGGTTTCCTGGCCTGAGGGTGAGTATCAGTTTTGCAATGTTAATTTTTATTAATGTGTTACATTTCCCATGCCAAATAGGCACTTTGTTGCATCTGTCATTCATTTGGCTCACAGTTCTGCTTCTGTCTCTTCTTGTACTTGTTTCCGAGATTGCATGTCTGTCCATCTTTCTTTCTACATGTCTGTCTCTAGTGGTTGGATTGTGGTTTCGATGATAGATAGCAGGATGTGCTGAACTTAAGCCAGGGTTTTTTGTTTTTCATGGCAGCAGTGTATTTCTCACTGTAAATGACAGCCACTACTAAAATCCACAGGGACTATCTTGGCTAATAGTGTATTCATGTGCTCCTTGGATGATCCCATGTCCTAAATTGAAAAGTTGTTCTTACGACTTCAGTGAATTCATGAATCATGAGCTTTTTCGTCGAAATGGAGAAACAACATGGATGCTACAAAGATCTGTTGTATTACAAAGTGATTTTCTCCCAGACTTGTTGCTGCACAAGTACATTCCACAAAACCACTGAGATATTGCTTAACCTGACTTATTATCAGGGTTGATGCAAATACAGAACTATTCTATTCTCTTGATGTGGACAACAGCAGTTACAGTCTAATACCATACAACACATTGAATGTGAGCAAAAAATGTATATTTATTATGTGATGTATAAAAAGTTTCTTATCATCAACCAAACTTTTTTCCCAGTGTTGAACACATTTTTTCAGTTAATCCAACACCACATGAATGGGCCTTAACTTCGTGGGAATGACAGAACCAAAAAGTTGTGAAAATGCAGCTGAGAAGTACAGAGTAATATGTATAGAGGAAGAAGGAAGGAGCAAATTTCCCAAATGTATAGTAATGGAGTTGCGCAGAGAAAAAAACTTGGTGGTTATTGTTCATTCTTTGTCAGCTGATCAATTTAGATATTGGAAGATGAAATACTGTAATTTAAAACAGATGTAGTGAGCTAATTAGATAAAGACTGCACTATAGCTTGGGAAACATAAAACCTTTACAACACCTTCTCCCTTCCTGTTGTATGTAACAGCCACTCTGTGACTCAGGATTTCCTACATGGTTGGTTACATTTGAGGTTAAACATATGGAAATGTGACATACAGTATGATTGGTGTATGTCAAACATTAATTTTGAAAATTAAAAAAACTTAAAAGACCTTAAGACCTTAAATGTTACCAGCATAACCATCCGGGAAGCTCTGTCTTATTACTGCAGTTAGAAGGAGTAAAGACTGTCACAGGCCTAATAGAGAGCATGCTGGGTTTTTTTTTTTTTACTGTGGAATGTACAAGTGTTAAAAAAGACCTCTAAAACATCCCCTGATCATGTCAGCAAAATAGAGACAACTGTGTACAGCACCTTTCCTGTGCCATCATTTCAAGCTTCATTTATACTGGTTTGCTGTCCTTGTAGCATGGGGATTTATTGGGGTGTTTGAAGGGTCACTCTGTGTGCTCAAGACACATCTGGGTGGATTGGCTTCCCCTTAACATTCACCTCAGATACTGGCTGTATGTCATCTTTTACTATGGACGCAGACATGAAACATTCAGACACCCTCTTTAAGTTTTTACCTTAACAAGAATATTATCACAGAGAGGGTTACACGTGTGAGGCAATCACACTAAAGAGAGTAGCACAGCTCTTGAGTAAACTCCATCTGAATATTTCACTGTAATTCAGTGTATCATTTGTAACAGACTAACGTGACCCAGCTTATGCAAAGGGTTGTTGTACTATGAGTCGCTGTAAAAGTTGACAGAAGCAAATCATCTAGATGCAATGAAAAAGAGGATCACTGTAACACTTTATAATAACTATCATTAATAAATGGTGAATTTATAGTTTATTAAACTTTATTTAACAGTTACTTAACTGTTAACGATGAAATGCTTTATAAACCATTTATCAAGCAATTGTACTGGTTTATAAACAACAATTGCAACTTTATAATGTTTATAGATGAACTACACACTAGTGTTATAAATGTTAAATCATGAACATTCAATGCCAAACTCAGAAGACATTGAGATTCTTGTCATATTTCTCTCGGAATGGCTGATCTCTTTTTCTGTGTGTGTGGTTTGAATCAGCATCTTACATTGATCTATAAACATCACGTGTGCATGTAATTAATCTTTTAATGCAATTTATCGAAATGTCTTTCATATGGCTTGCCTCCCTATTTCACAGCTCGCTTCTTGAGATCTGAAAGGGTGTAGATTGTGGCAAAGACTGACTTTGTGAAGTCATAGTTTTGGTCATAGCATAAACAAATTCATATGTTGGAAGGCACCGTGTCACTCAAACCTCATGTGGCCACAAAGCATGTCTTCTCTCATCGTTTTTGACTTCTTAATGACTCTACTGCTCTTTAAAACACTTTTGTTGTTGTTTTTTAAAATATAAATCTTGTTAAAGAAAAGCTGTACACTACAGGTCTGACTAGATTAAGTTTCAGTTAAGGTGCCAAACATACAACTGAATCTGTTTTCAACTTGTGTAGTTTTGTTGAACATCAAAGCCCCACTCTAGCCAGTGTTACTTCCTGGTTTTTTGGTTAAGAGTCTTTTTCAAACAGACAATGGGGGCGTGGTTAATCATCCAACATAATCAATTACCATGGCAATCATATAAACAATCTATCAAGATAAACATCATTAGCATGATTAGCGATGGTGGTCACTCTGACATAAGTTGTTCTTGAAAACAGTGTGGCTAAACAACATTGCTAGGAAAGGAAAAATATGAGCTATCATAAAAATGCCAAAATACACTGGGGCTTTGAGTTCTGAAAGTTCACTAATGTGGCTGCAAGCTTTTTAGAACACCATAAAACAAGATTAAATTCAGAGACTTAAAAGCAGGAACATGATATGCATGTAATATAAATTATTTATTATGGATATGGCCAAACAACAACACCAACAGTATCATTTGAATGAGAGGGATTAATTAGTTGTCATTAAAGCAGATTTGGTAGTTACTTGTCTATATCAACGAATTATTGCCCGTAAGTACTTTTGAGTAATCATACAAGAGAGCCAAAATACTTAGACCTCCTTAATCCTGTCTTTGATGTAATTCATATTTAGTCAACTTTCCAGCTGCATGATTTTGACACAGGATAGATCTCACAAAGAGCTTTAATTTGACATCTAAATCTAAAACTAATTTTCACTTCCCAGTGTCACTCACACCTTTGTGGCTCTGCTCATTTATTGAAAGGCAATTACACAAAGTCAGAACTTTTGTTAAGTAATCAGAAAGAGCAGAAACAGAGCAGCAAGTGTTCGTTCTGGTATGCACTTGATGTCGTTGCCAGTGTGTGACTCAACAAAATGTGATACAGCCAGACACTTTCACATCCTGAATGAAAAGCAAAAGGGTGAGGCAGAGACAAAAATAGTTGTTTGAAATTGTATAGGCTTTTTGTGTGTGTTACTGCTTAACAAACCTTACTTCAAGCATTTTTTTTATTTAATCATTTTAAGGTGGTGTGTTGAGGCCTGCATATACATAATTTAATGTATAATTTAATTGTACTTTCCCCACTGCCATGTTAGGTGTCAAGTATACAAAACAATCTTGTGCACAATACAGAGGGTGCTAAAACATTTTATGTTTGATTGGATTTTTTGAGGCTGCGGTGGTTGTGTTGAAACTAGAGGTACAGGAATTCAGCAATCTGGTATTTGTCAAGTCTTTAACCACTTGTCTTTGGAGAAAATGGTTTGAATGATCTCTAACCACCTGGCAGTCAGGCCACATCTTGGAAGCATTTTGAGCAAAGGCTCTGTGTGGGATGTTGATGTACCAGATACCTTCAGTTTTTGGGGAAAGTTCTTTTTGTCAGCTTATCTCCTTTCAATACATGATTTTCCATGTGTTTTCTGTTGAAAGCCTTGTTTGATTGAGTGCATGTGATTTGTGTCTGTCCTGCTGCAGTACCACAGTGGAACCGTAGCATCAAACACCAGCTTTACACAGTCCAGATGGACTCCAAGTTTGGGCCACATGTCTATGATGACATAAAATTAAGCCATGTTTTCTCACTCACCACTCACTTTGACTTTTTCATATATTGACGACAGTGACAGAAGTTTGGATAGAGGATAGTGTTCTGATAGTAACATTTTCAGTCTCAAGTAAGATAAGAATTTCAAGATTTCTTTGTATTCACTATGCTGCAGACACTGTCTTCTCTCTAGTTTTGGAACAAACTCTGGTGTCTCTTCACTCTTCGTCTCGTCATTGAAACCTTCCCGCTGTCTAAAAGATATAGATATAGAAAATAAGATATAAGAAACCTTAAAGATCCCCGCCAGACATTTTCAATTGTCCATTAAATACGCCACTTTGAATAATAATTTGTGTCTGATATGGTTTACAGTTCAATTTTTCAGTTTTCAAAATTCAGGTATCTTGTAAAATCCATAAATTGACATCTACTCATTCTCCCTCATTAAAAATTTCCAGAATCTATGAAAGCATAATTATTACAGTTATTGTACTGAATGTGCACTGGAGGCTTCAAGTTTCCAAATCACACTTGTGTAAGTTAAATATTGGACCTGTCTAGTTTCCTTAATTAAAATGTTTACTATAGGCAATTGGAATATACATAGAAACAAAGGCTGTGTTTAGTTTAATGTGTTTGTGTGCATCTGTGTGAATGGTATATATGTACATGTGCTTGTGCATACTTACACACACACACAAACACACACACACACACACACACACACACACACACACACACCATTGTCACCTCAACATCATTGCTACTGGGATGTTTGTGGCAGTCACAGTGAAAACCGCCAAATCAGTGGCCAGCTTAACCACATGTTTACTTGTAAAGGATATTTTTCTGTCCAGCCACACATTCTAGCCATTCTCACTTCGCCTCTGTCAATTAGAGTGGATGTTGTGGGCTGGCAGCGGTTAGCAGGGCCAAGCCCAGACCCATACAAATCAACGGGATACACTGTCAACACGGCTTAGTTCTGTTAGAAGGCCGTGACAAACAGGAATGCTCTGTGTAGGAAACAGCAGATAGTTCTCATGTCAAAATAACGTTTCTGCCAAGAAGAAACCGGAAACATTAAGTGTGAAAAATGCCATTCAGTTTCAGATAACAACACTGAGCGAGGATCAAAAGTGTGTGTGTGGGTGTCTGCGTGTTTGTGATACATAAATTCCATTGTGTGCCTCCTTCCCTCCACAGGGGGACCCGGGGCCTGAGGGACTGCGAGGACTGCCTGGTATGGTGGGACCTCAGGTATGTTAGACATTGACTACGGCAGGTGCTCTAAATTTTAGGAAAATACTTAAGAATACTGTTAGTTGTCAAATTTAACCAGATAATAATGTACTGTCTATCTCCACATCATAGATTTAGTTTACATTTTAAAATGTCAACTTTCATCATTCGTCAGCCTCCTCCATTGCTTCACTTGTTTTGCAGAAGTCATTGAATAATTGATTCATTGAAGGCACTGATTCTTTTCAAATAATAACCCCCCTACCTCTCTTTCTGTCTAATTGACTGATTCTGCTACTTTCCATCCCTCCTTCCTCTCCTCCTGTGGCAGGGCCCAGCAGGACGAGCCGGCCTGCCTGGATTGAAAGGTGATAAGGTGATCTAAATATTTATATTATTGCAGTGTATCTGTGTGTAATGTGTCATTAGCCCTGTAGTTGGGAATATTACAAGAGTTTCTGTTGACATTTTTATTTACGCCCAACAACGTGAACTCAAATTCAAATATCATGATATTAGACAGAGCATGTAAGCAGGTCTTGTTGAATACTGGTATCGTTCCACAATATGTTTTGGCTTTTTACAGTATGGCGATTTTTTTCATGATATTCAAACATAAACAGAATTTCAACTTGTCTTGATAGTGTTTCATAATGTATCAAACAGTCATGTTAACAGTTCATGTACGGGGTCTTTGTCTACAGTATCTATTTCTTATCTATGCTCGTATTGTCATCACTGTGGCAGGGTAGTGTTGTGTTATATCTTTGTATGATACTGTGAAATTCAGGGTGAAGTGGGACAAAGGGGCCAACCAGGAGAGATGGGGTACCAAGGTGATAAGGTATGCCTGCTGTCACACAAGAAGATTTTAAGCAAAACACAATATCCTGATGTGCAATATCTGAACATGTTGTACATCAAACTGTTATTATCATCAATTTATCAAAGATCATTTGAGATTTTATTCATTTGAGATGTCTGTTTGCCTCCTGCTGTGACAAGTAATTTGTCAATAGCAGGAACATTTGTCTTCGCTAAATCCAAAAAAGATTAATTTCGACAAATCAGAAAATGCATTTTTGTTTGAACACGTGCAGATGTTGACTCATTAATTATATGAAGTCAATTAGAGTTTGTGCACATGTGCACATCAAGGCATTCACAAAGTTATATGGACACAACAAACACAAAGGGTGTGTAAACCAGTTTGAGAGTGCTATGTTTGTATCTTTCAGGGTGCTGCTGGTGCGCCTGGTCCTACTGGGCCAATAGGGAAGCCAGGACCAACGGTATGTTCGCGTGAGTGTATATGTGTGTGTGCATCCAAGAGTGCACATGTAGACATGGCTGAAAGTGAATTTTGTTTGTGCATTTGTGTGTGTTTCTATATGTGTGTGTGTGTGTGCAGACATGCCATTTTAGACAGGTTTTTACAGCTTTTATAGACAAAGCCAAGTAACCACAGTGTACCACACCGGCCTCTGTTTTTGTGAGCTTGTAAACTGAATTTCGTTTTGGTCGCAGTCACAACACGTTGGCTTTGTCATGAAGCCGAATAAAAGTCTTTAAACATCAATTTGTTTGCTTATCAGCAGAATCAAGCGCAGATTAAAAACAAAGATGAAACATTGAAATGCCTCCTCTGTCATTGTTCAGAATGCCTTATAAACACATCCAGATGTTGTCTATTTAGCATCAGATATTGTTGCAGTTTAGGTTACTACAGTCCTCGAGTAATCTGAATAACCACATTGTTTACTTGGACCTACCCTTGGGGCTTGATAATATACCAAGTTCACATGCAGCCTTATGTTTATGATTGACTAGTGAAGAGTTTGTTGTTTGATCTTCACCAAGCAGAGTGATTAAGCTTTTTGTTGCATCATATCAAATGGCTTCAAGAATACAATGTGACATCACAATGAGTCAGAAATATTATCTTTCTGATCCAGACTGTAACATGACGATAATAACAGAATAACAGAATACATTACGTAAATGATAAAAGAGAGGAATTGTATGAGAAAATCAGAGCCAAAGAAAATACAATAATAAAAAAGGTAAGAAAAGTGTGGTCTCTATTTATTTTTGACCTTGTGTGTCTTCTGTATTTTTTAACAGGGTAAAATCGGTGAGATGGGGGCACAAGGACCACCTGGTCCTCCAGGACCAGAGGTAGGACATACATATGAGGAGTTTTTTTTATTGAACATATTATTTTATTTGTTCTCAGAATGGAGGATCAGGACCACAAACATAATTACATTATGTGAACAGTGACCAATTCTTTGTGTCTGCCTAATGCAGATAAGACTTACGTTATGACAGTTTACTGTTTGTTTACCTTCAAAGTACAATGTGTAAGATTTGGCAAGAATTTTAGTTTAAAACATTAAAATTAACTAACATCATGAACAGAGATGTCCATTGAAGTTAGAATGCTAACCAGCCTACCCTGGCCTGTCCTGTCTCATACAGTAGTACTACTTTGACCTTCAAGAAGTGATCATCTGATAGCCCCCCTAGTTCTAGCTGGGAGATGTACTATGTGAGCAGTGAGTTTGCTACTTAGCCCAATAAGAAAACAAACTCAACTCACCAAGTGTTAATAAAGAAAGTATCTTACAACTATTTTCCTTACAAAGCAGAAAAAAACAACCATGTACCTTCTGAATTTTGTCTCTTCTGACAAGCTTAATTTTAGAGTAAACTGCTGATACCCTCTCTTTGGTCAAACTGATCTGCATCGGTCTCAGAGGCAGCTTTGAGGGTTGCAATGGGGAAGTTATTGGCACAATATTGAAAGGCACAGAACTTAAGCATGATTGAGAAAAAGTAGAATAAAAGATTAGTCTGCTTTACATCTCTGTTAATTTTGCACAGTGCAGAATGCTGAATAAAGCAAAGATGGATAGTGGGCGAGCCAAAACACAGAGGCAGCTATAAAACATAATCATCCTGCTTTACTTTTTATATTGAAGTGTGTGTAATGTGGTAGGCACAGAGCCAAGCCAGGACCTCTTTTATGAATGCTCCCATTCAAGATTATGATCACATAAAGAAATTAAAGAGATATGGAGGTCATTGTGAGGGTTAAAGTAGCAGGTAGCTGAAAAGTGCAGATCTCTCTATACCGCACATGTCTGAGGTTTTGGCCACAGGCTGCAGTGACGTTTCTGACTGAATATGAACATTTAAAACATGGTGTAAAAGAAATACCACACACCACATGCCACCACAGTGCACAATACTAATGCCAATCAAGAACAGTGTAGCAGTTAGCATAGGGATCAAAAATGTTTATCTGGGGGCAATCCGGTGGCTCAATTGTGCAGAGGCTGTCCTCGCCGCAGCGGTCCAGTGTACAGTGTCAAAAGTACATTTCTGGCACAAATGTACTTAGTGTTAAGAGTACAAGTAAAAGTAAATTATACATATATTTACATGTATGTATATACTGTAAACTATGGGTTGACTGACTTTCTGCCTTAATCATTATTGGATATCCAATTTTTTTTTTTTCTGACTGCCGATTAAATATATTTAATTAAAAATGCACTACTTTGGTTCTGATACAAGATGGAATCTGCAAAGTAACTGGTAACTTATACTAAGTTATCAAATAAATGTAGTGGAGTAAAAAGTATGATATTTGCCTCCAAAATGTAGTGGAGTAAAGGTATAAAGCAGCAGGAAATACTCAACTTGAGTAAATATACCTAGGTATATTCCATCGCTAAGAGTACGTCAGTATCCAAAGTTATAGTGTTTGGTGTAATGATGATTGAGGCCTATTGGGGCTTTAGACTGTTGATCTGTTGTAATATTGATGAAATTCTACAGTATTCCACAGTGTTTAATAATAACAACAACAATAATAATCATAATCACAATATATGAAAGTAAAGCAAATTGAAATTATTTAGAAAATACTTGGAAACACTGGCAAAAATTTGAATTAATCTTAATTTATTCTGACACAATTGGACATTTTGGAGACAGTGAGACGACCTGCTTGATGTCTCCGTTGCTCCATTACTCCATGTATTGCGCCAAAACAACATTAGTTTTGTGTGCCTTGTTTTTCCTGTCCTGGCATCTCCCTCAAGCATGTTGGCTTTGGATGTAGTAAACCTCACTCTTGTCAAAGAGGTCATTGTAGCTGCTGCAAAGTATGTGAAAAGCATGGAAATTGTCAAAGACGCTCTGCACTCAGTGGTGCAAATGACCATAGGTCACATAGGCCACAGCTAGCAGGCATATTTCCTGAAATGGGTGATTGTGTCATGGCAGGTGTGCCTGAAGGTATTCGGCTTCTATCAGTTAAGTAGTAATCCGTCCCTATCTTTACATCAGCTTTTGAGAGGCCTGTCTATGCGTTCAAGAAAGGCCCCATCCCTGTGGTATGTCTGATACAGATTTATGCAGGATGCCTTCAGTGATCTGTAAAGAGGACCTGCTGTGCTACATCAACATAGAAATAGGAATCCTAGTTACTTACCATTTTGAATGCAGTGTAATCCCCCCCCCCCCCAATATACACAGAGATGCACTGGTCATGTGACTCATGACCAATTGGTTGAAATAAGAATAACAAAACAGCAATGTCTTCTGTTTTTTAAAAGGGCTTTCCTGGGGACATTGGAGTACCAGGGCCCAACGGTCCTCCTGGGCCAAAGGTACTACATCATCTCTCTCTCTTTCTCCGTCTGTTGCTCTCTCCATCCTCCATTAAAACTCATCCAATTGAATGTATGCATTTGGCTGTGTTTCAGGGTTTGCAGGGTGCCAGAGGACCCCAAGGCCCACCTGGCCCACAAGGACCACAGGTGAGACAATTCAGCACCCAACTCAGTTATACACCTTGGCTCAGATCTTGCCTCACTGATACAGAAAAGTGGAAAATATGGCTTATCAAGGGATTTCCATTAGATCATTAGTCTGAGGCAAGATTAAGTAGTACAGTGCTTGTCATTTAGCATCTAGTCATATCTCAAACAGTTGCAGCTTAGATCCAAGTGGGAGTTTTTTTCTCTGCAGTATCTCTCGGGGCATGTTCCACTGGGTGAAGTCATGGTTCACCATTGGGTGCTTATAAAAACAAGGCTGAACGTTTTCCAGGACTGGAAAAAAAATGGAACAGAAGCTTCTGGAAGCTGTACAACACACACACACTTTTCTATTATGTTGAAGGTTACAACATTGACCTGGCAGCGACTCACAAAGGTGTAGCCGGTGGATCTACTCTCCTCTCACATACAGTACATGTACATGTAGTTTTTTTCATAAAACAGCATCAGATACATTCTAAAATGAGTAATTGTGTACATAGATAAGTTTTTGTAATCTGCAAAAATGAAAAGCTTGCCTACAGTTATGCTGCCATATAACAATATCACATTCCAACCTATATTCCCTCATGCAGTCATAAGGCTTTCTTATAAAAAAATATGGTTGCAAATTTGGAGAGCATCATCATATTTAAATGGTTAAAATCATATGTAACTAATCTACAGTCAGTATTTCATTTTGGGCCTTTACACATGCAACTGTTGGTGAATGTGGTATGTAAAACATCTGCCTCAGTTCTTTTACATCAGTGCGTTAGAGTGTAACTCTTCTTACTTTTAAGCCAAGCAGTATATTTTTCAGCCCTGTTGTCGTGTATGAATGTGATGATAAAACACTGTCACTGTCTGGCTCTCCAACATAAGTTATCATCAGCAAAATGGAATTTCTCTCAGATAGTGATAGAGAAGGTGAACAGTGGAGACCTTTAATTTTCAAAGTCATGCAAATGGAATGGTACTGCCTGTGTATTTGTTCATGCCATTTGGTGTGCCAGCTGTATTTAGACGTCTGTTGGCTGTGTATATGAGACAGTGTGTGTTTGTGTGTGTGTGTATGTTTATTAATATTTGTGTATGATGAACTGTACTGTGTTTCTGCAGGGTGATGAAGGACCACTCGGCCCACTTGGCAGCACTGGCCCTACTGTAAGAAACTCCCAAATTCACATACAGTATATACACAAACACACACATGCACACAAACTGAATCTTTTGCAGGTGGTTTGAATGAAACAATGTGCTTAGATGTTATATCAGGAAGCAGCTGCAATGAGATGTGATAAATACATTATGAGCTTTGGTCTCCTTTGATCATCACTTGTGTGACTGTCTGTCTCTCTGCCTGTTTTTGAAGGGGAGACCTGGGAGGAAAGGCTACATCGGTGAACCTGGCCCAGAGGGTTTAGAGGTGAGTGTTATTTCATAATGTAGTAACTGCACAGTCATTACTATACGGTGACAATATTATCACAATATTCGTAGATGTATATATGTCTGGCAAAATCAACAAGTACTGTGGACTTGAAAAATTAATCTCAGTATCAAATAAATCTGATCAATTTTTCCACTAAAAGAGTGCACACTGGTTTTGGTTGAATGCTGTACACCCAAGAGTGCACAATTGAACAATTAAATATTTTGAATATATAAAACATGTATAATATATGCAGTTCATAATATATTGTATATACAACATAACAAAGCCCATTTTCTTGTGATAACAGATTAATTTGTGTTGTTAATTGAGAAAACAGGAGATCGATTACTCAAGATAACAGGAAAACCATATTTTGAGATCATGGGATAATTATGGAGAACTTGGTGGTTTCAGCCTTCAAGATCATTGTTATGACTGTCCGTGATGATTCATAACTGAACAGGACAGCTACATGGACTTGAACTAACTACCATGAACTAGCCTGTGAAGTTGCAACTGGTCTAGTCTTCTCCTTAAAGCAACATTATGTAGAAATTTGCATTTTGTGCGATTTGGCGCCCCCCACAGTTTCTGAGTGCAACACCACTGTCATAAATACATATCTGGGGTCTGTAACAATTTGTCAGACATAATGTTGGTGCTAACTACAAAACTCATGCTGGATTTTGAGAGTGTTAAGGTAGTTTATAACATTAAGTGCACCACGTACATTATTGGTACCATGCCTTGATTTTACAAATCCGGCCTGTTCTGGGTTTATAATCTTAGGGAGAGCATTTTCAAGTCTGCGGGCCAGTACTTTTGCAATTAATTTGTAAGCCACATTAAATAGGCTAATGGGCCTGTATGAGGAACAGTCCAGAGGGGTTTTTTTTATCCTTTTTTAAGAACAAACTAATAGAAGGGTGTCTCCAAGAAGGTGAGATACCACCTTTTATTACTTTTATTACCTTTTATTATTAATAGCAGGGATAAGAATAGGATGGATCTCTGGCCAAAATTTCTTCTAAAAATTCTAATGTAAACCCATCCAGGCCCGGACATTTACCATTTGGCATGTGAAAAATGTTATCTCTAACAGAAAGACACAAGCAATTTCTGCCATATTGTATCAATTGCGTTTACAAATTTTTAGAAGTGGAGAAATTAAGAAAAATCAAATGTATTTGTGGCAGACTGTGCTGGGCCCATTTTTTATTCTCATTAGCTTCCTGCCATTCATGTTAAAGCCCTGCAGTTCCAAACAAATGAGAACCATCTGATGTATCTATGATAGGACTGAATACCTTCATCTTCTGGACCTTGACAATCTTACATCTTGTTTTCTAAAGCTTAGATTATTTGACTCTCAGTTTGTTTTACTTCAGCAAAGCACAGCATTCCAGACCTGTTCCTCACCATTTTTATTGGCTGTAATTGTTTTTTGTAGCCACCACAAATGCACTGCCACGATCATAGTCTCATGTGTTTCAAGATTTTATTGTTCTTAATTATGGTGTAGTGCTTACTTTTGAGCACCGGTGTCTCCATGTTTGTGACCCACTTACTGTAAGCTCAGACTTACTGTGGTGTAAACATGCTCTTAATTAGGAGAGAAAATGATTTCTTCCAGGACTATCATCATGCATATTAGTAAACCACATTAAGAAGCAACACCAAGTCATTCGCAGTCCCATGTAGTCTGAGTGTGTGTTCCTTTTTACACTTGTAATATCCTGTGAGTCCTGTTGTAGTAGCAGGGCAGGATGGTGTCAGACATCTCTTTAATTACAGGAAGCTAACCAACACACTGTTTGATGTTTTCTGCTTGCAGGGAGAGAAAGGAGACATTGGAAATGTTGGAAAAATCGGACCACAAGTAAGTTGCTTGTAATGTACAGGACTGACATTAATTAACAGCCATCTGTAGCTTTTCATTAATTCCCACTTTGAGAATGTCAATGTGGAACCTGTGTGGTAGCTTTTATTAGCTTGATTTCCTGCCCTCAAAGCATTTAAAGTAATGTGTGCTTTAAGCAGACTATAAAAACAATTCCTCAAGATTAATGTACACATTACGTTAAGATGAATGCTGTGCTTCTGTAGTGGTGAATTAAATCATCCAACTGTGGAGGAAGCTACACGAGCTTATTGGTATGTCTTGCTTTCCTCCTGACCCACTTTATATGATCAGAGAAATCTGGAGCCAAATAGTGTTCCCATTATGGAACTGCCAGAACACAATAGTAGAACAGAAGGAACGCAAATCTGAGATCCTCTGTGAACCACTTGGGTTGCACATTTGTTTATGGCTCAAAGCCTGCCAAAGTATGTCTGATGTCTGGTGTTGCCACAGAATCATACTTATGTTGCATCTTGTCAAAGTGTAATAAGAAGAAAATGACGATCCAAAAAACTTGTTGGTTTTTGCAAGTGTCTCAAAACATCTGTGTTAGGATTGTTTGTAAATGAACCAATTAATTACAAAATCCCAGCCTTACGGTTTCATGCTTTAGTTATTGCTTTATACCCAACACAAATACTCTCGAGAAATGTTGGGACTTGTTTGCCCTTTGAAGAATCTTCATATCCACACAACAGCTCTGAACATTCAAAGTATGTCTGTCCTTCCTGGAGGCCCCTTAATGTTAATATTTGCATTCTGTGCATAGTGGAGGCAACCAAGCGGGCCATGTTGGACTGTGTTGCTGCAGTGCACATATGAGAGGGATTAAGCACTTACTGAGTAGAGGAGCCTTTGAAGCCAAGGAGGAGCCATGGGGCTATGCAGAGAAAAAAAATACAACTCTAAAACATATGGACGCTCTAATGAATGCCATTACATCACTTTCAAATAAATTAGAATTGTAAGAAACTGAGAAAGACTATTGACTAGTGCAGTTTAACCCAAGGTCGATACAAGGAGGCCTTAGGTCGCCTGACTTCACTGAGTGCCTCTGTATAAACCGTTTCAAGTAAAATTTTACTGGAGGTTTTTACAGTGTAGTGTACTTTTGCCAATTTAGATTGACTGCTTAGGCTTCCATTTTCAAGTCACCTTCCAGTCCATAACTAATAAAACATGCATCAGTCCTCAATTACCAAAGGCAACCACAGGTGTGCATTTAAATGAAATTCACATGTCAACCTCTGTGCTTTGATTTTCATGTCACTGACTCAGTTTGTACTTACATATGGGCACTAGAAAGAGGCATGTGTTATAGATGCCCTTAACAATATGTGACTAGGGCTGTATTTCCCCCCTATCTTAAGGTTAATGGTTATACCAGTACATATGTAACTGAGGCTTTGTCTGAGAAACCAGATCACCCTCAAAACAGCACTGTAAAGCCCCCATGTCAAGGCCCTGTCACATGGAAACCCATTTTAAACCATTACCTTCTGTTAAATGATAAAGGGTACCACATTGTCCCACTTTGTGTCCTAATTAAGGGATTTGAGGTCAATTTAGAGCTCCTGTTCCCATGCCTGCAGGCTGCATCCCCTCACAGACACTCTGCTACTAATCCGCCCGCTGCTCAACTGCTTTACTTGCATCCAACAGGATAATGCTCCCTAGGTGATGATACATGAGGAACACTTTAAAACCTTTTTCTTTTCAGCTTCAATCAGGTGCTACAGAATGGAACAAAAATGTCCTTGTGTTTACCGTAGAGGTCGGTTTCTTGTCTTACATTTTTTCACTCACTTTGTCAATCTTTACCCTTTAAGTTTCTTTTTGCCTGTTTCTCGCTCTCTGATTGTTGCTTTCTCTCTCATTCTCAAGACACAAAATGGATACAAAAAGAATAAAAGTAAATAAGAATATATACTACATGATTATGTGACAGACTCATGCTAATTGTGTGAATACAGTTTATCATTCTGCAAGGAGGAAACACAGCGTTTAGAATTGGTCCTCACAACCAGAGACAGCCACAGTCTGACCGCACTGGCTTTTGTGGTTGGCCAGAAGCGAGACCCTGGTCTGTAATTGGACAGTCATATGAAATATTACAATAACAATATAATTCTGTGAGGTTCAGATGTTCTGGTAGCTTACAGTGTCCCAGTGGCTTAGTGCACATGTTGTGGTGCTACACTTGCACTATTGTGGCTTTTGTCTAGCATGTAATAAGTGCATGTTACTGTGTTGCTTCTGTTTTTCACTGTTTATACTTTTCCTATTTTCACACTGTTTTACTTTTTTAACAAAAATAAACACAATGACAGGGTTTTAAAAATAGATACTGTCACTCTCTATGCTGAGACTGTTTACTCAGTCACCCATAAGTCTTACTGTTGGTCTTGAACTCCAGATTGTCTAGTAGAGTAGCTGGCACTGGTCCAGAAGACTGATCTGGAAGCGGTTAAACTCCTCTGATAACTCTCATATTTACATTAGCTTGTATTTTTCCCACAAGGACTCCTTTACTCAGTAGTGTGCATCTTTTTGGGGCCATCTGTATTGAGTTACTGTATGCTGTGAATTGACTATGCCCCTAATTTTTCAAAATCATTCATTTTGTGCCCACTCTCGCATCCTGCCAGTCAACATAGTTTAGTTTCACGACTCACCAAAGCTTTGAAGGTTGCAACATTTTTCCAGCCTTGGTAGTTCTATGTTGAATAATCCTTAGTTATCAATTCCATATGCATTGTAAAAACTGGTTTTCAATCAGTAATAGTATGCTATGGTTACTGGCATCTGTGTCAACTACATTTGCTCTGCTTTTCTGCCTTACTGTTTAAATCAGCATCACTGAGTTTCCAGCTTGTAATACCCCCAGTGTTAGAAAAATTATTTGAAGCACATACCATTTATTTTATTTACAACAATCATTTATTTTACAAGAAGCACTAGTAATACTGTAATATGATTAACTCTTCAGAGGTCAACTTACAGGTTTCTCCTCAAGTGAGCAACTGCTCCTTTCGTCTCTCATAAGCATTGTAATCTATAAGTTATTGCATTCCAGATGTCATAACAGGTTGGAAAACCACCCTTACATGAGTGAGGATCAGTTCCAGTGACGTACTTTCTCCTGATGTGTCTCTCCTCCTCTCCTCTCCTCTCCTCTCCTCGCCTCTCCTCTCCTCGCGTCGCCACCCCTCGCCTCTCCTTGCCTCCCTTCGCCTCTCTTCTCCAGGGTCCACTAGGCCTGATTGGGATATCTGGGGTGGTAGGAGTTCCTGGTGAAAAGGTAAGGAGTGTGTTTCTCTGTCATTAGGCTGTCAGTCAGCATCAGCTGGTTGCCTGTCAGTGGCAGACCCCTGTAATTAGGGCTGTGTTAAGCAGCCATGACTTGAGGCCTCAGAGGGCCCAGAACACATGCTCAACTAAACACTCAACACTTTCACATCCACATCAATAACAATATCGTCAAAGCCATCTCACCCTAACTGCCTCCCAACTCTCCGCCCCTCTGCTTAAGCAAAAATTTCAATTCAGTAGGTGACAAAGCTCTTCAGACAAATTGGCCTATCATTACGTGTCGGAACCTCATAGTATATATTTGTGTCTGATTGGAGTCATTCAACATGTGCTGTGCTGATATACATTATTATTGTTTATTCCAATGCATATGCAGTCATAAAAAAATAAAGGAGGATACCATACAGGTAATTTAAAGATAGTTATTATGCAATCTGAAGAGGCCCTGAGGCTTTTTCCATGTTCAGCTTCTATCACCTCTCGGCTTAAAATAAATTGTTTCAAGCAGCTCTGCAGCTTTCTTCCTCAGGTGAAATGATTTTAGCAGCCCTCTGGCTGTTGATTATTGACAGTCCTCTAAAAAACAGCCCTGTTTTTCATTCTCCATTATTCCCTCCCTCTATCTCATACTGTTGCCCCTTTCCCTTCCTATCCAGAAGCCCCCGTTGTGTCAGAACTTGTTCTTGTGATGGAAAGCCGTCTGCTTATCTTGCTCTTACGCAAAATCCTCCTCCTGGTTCAGTCTGTCAGCACCAGCCATACCCTGACAGCCCACAAATTCCTTTCATATAATATTTAAATATATGTTTAATTCAATGCCACTTCCTGATTAGGACTTTCAATTTCAATTTCAATACAGAGCCTTGTAACTATTCTGCTAAGCATTTGACAGAAGTGCAACACAAATTTGAAGCATACTTGTACAGTCATGAATGTTAACACAGTTCAGGGTGTAAAGCATCACTGCCACATGTTTTGGAGGAGTTAGGGTGCAGACCTAGGCGGCTTTACGGATCACCCAGAGTCACCTTTACTTTTAACACACTGAGCAGAGTGCCACCAACTGGTTTTCAAAGTACCTGCTGGCTTTAAACTCCCCTCAACCAGCTGTCACTGTAACCTCCTGCATTTAAGAAGCTGCTCTCCAGTTTCACAGCTCTTTATATGGAAAAATGTATGTGAAGCTGTGTTTGGGTTTTCTGTGTTGAAGTTAAAGGTCATAGTTTAATGATGTCTCTCTTTCTGTCTCACTGTTCTTCCCCAGGGTGACCGAGGGCCAGCGGGTCCAACAGGTCCAGTCGGAGAGAAGGGGCCAAGGGTAAGTACAGTCACTCAGGATACACTACAGAGCTCTGTTTCTTGTCTGAGAGTTGGTAAACCCCAGAGCTGTGATGTGTATATTCAAAAAGGTGTTCCAAGAAATCAGCAACTGTACAACAGTCCAGCAGAGTTTGAATACTTTGTTCAGTAAACTAATGTCTACGGATGATGAATACTAAACTGAGCCACTAACAGTTTTGGCTGTAAGTTTTGGCAGACGTCAGATAGCTACAAGGTTTAGTTCATGGAAAGGAACTCACTAGGCCTAAAAGGTTCCAGACTCCTTGATGTTGTAACTTTTGTAGATCTTTGCAAAATTCAGCCATGTGGAATTGTTTTTTCCACATGCAGAGGATAGGGATGAAAAATATAAACTTTGGTGTTTTCAGTGGCTCTTTTGAATCACTCTGTCTGGTTTGGTTGACCAAATTCAGTGACTAGACTTTGCAGATGCTGGATTTTGATCTGTTAAAAGACATTCTCTCTGTCTGTGATGTTTCATTGCAGTCCTAACTGAAGCAGTGGTGTTTGGTATTCTGCTGATGTATCGGTCTGGATAAGAGGCTGACCAGTAACAGCCACTCCCAGTTTCTACCTCATTGTAACAGTAAAGCGTTCTAGTAGCATCCAGTTTTGTCTCATCTTTGACAGAATTGACAACTACTGGTGTTGAAATTTGGAATTGGAGATTTTAAATGACAGTTAAACGACATTAGTCCAGTCTTAAAGCTGTTTCAAATGCCACAGTGAGTGAGATTGTGTCTCACTTGAAGGTATAACCATTTCACTCTTCAGTCCTGGCAAAGGACTCATCCTCTACAAATTGATCCCAGCACACACCTGCCCAGTAAAGACTGAGAAAAGTTCTTGCTGAAAGTCTGCTCATCGACATTAATATGAAGAAATTTGCATAAACGTTAATCATCGTGTTTTGTTGTCTACCCTACATCCATGCAGTGTGTTGAAGTTGGATTTGATGAATCTTGTATATTGGCTGGTTAACAACAGGTTAATTTCAGACATTAGCTTGCTCACTACTGTGGAAAATGTATTAGCATGAAAGTTATTTTGACAGTGTTCATTCCCCAGAGCAAAAAACAAGCTGCTGTCCAGTGCAGCAGTGTTTCCACTGTATTCTGTATTGCAGCTTGAATCCTTAGAGAGAGGGCTGGCCGGCATCTCTCACTGTCCTGAGGCCTTGGATTAACTCCATGTCTGTGGCTTTGGGCCCCAGTCCTGACCTAGCTGGCTGGCAGACTGGCTAGCAGGCTGACTGATTGGCTGGCTGGAATAGAGGATGACTAATTTGGTGGCTGGCTGGCTGGCTGGCTGGCTGGCTGAATAGTTAGATGATTAAATCAGTGCTAGTTTGCATGTTTCACAGAGAGAGCGCTTTGTGACTTATGTAAGGAGTTACAGTGATTTGTGTGACCCTGTTTGCGGTATAATGTAGCCACATTAGCGAGGAGTGGCAGCACCTTGTGTGAGGACTTTGGGCTGTTTCACCACAGATCATGTTGATCATGTGTCTGTTCAAAGACGATTTGCAGTGATTAGCGTTTTCCTTGAAAATCTCAGCCAATTTTGTCTTTACTGACTTTCTTTGTTATTGTGGAATTATTCCTTAATAGATTATTAGAGAACAAGCTGTAATGAGAAACACGGCACCCAGCTTTGTATTTTTTTACTACAGCGTCTGGAGCACATTCAAGCCAACTTGAATGTGCTTGAAATTAAACACAATTCAGACAGTTCCTGATCCTTTTTCAGTCACAGATGTAACCACCTTTTACTGCAAAAGATTGCACTGCTGCTTCACTGTCTCCCCTTCAGTTATCGTTGAAATCCATTAAAACAATGACATGAATTCTTGTCTGCCTTTCTATATTGTTTGTTTTTTTTTTGTTTTGGTGTAAGGGCTATCCAGGGTTGCCAGGAAGTCCAGGGGACATCGGCATGCAAGGTGCACCTGTAAGTGTCATGCCCTCATCACCACTATGTAATACCAAATAATGATTCTTTGTACTGGGATGTCTGCATGTAAATATATACTTACTGTATTTATTGAAAAGGACAACTACAATGAGTGCAGGAGGTGTTTCAATCTGCACATATAATCTTTTCATTAAATTCTTTTTGTGAGGTTTTTCCTTTTCATTTGCTCCCTTGGATTGAGTCATCAACACATTAGTGCTTAATGGACTGAGAAGCTTGGATGCATTGACTCTCAGCTTCTCTTCTCGTGCCTTGGCTAGACATTAAAAACGCCTAAATTGCAAGATTAACATGGAATCTTAAAGTGATTTGGAGGAATGTACTTTTTTGTAAACAAATAAAATTTAAGTGGATGATTTGATGTATCAGTATTCCTGTTTCCCACAATTTAGTCTAGACCTGTGTAAACAGTATGTCTTAACTGGCTGACTCTTCAGTAATTCTGCTGAAGCCTTTGTAGTACATCCGTTAGGTTCACATGACTAATGTTGTAGGTTACAAGTTGCATGAAGAGGTTTCGCCCTGTTCAGTTTATGTAAAAATTCTCATTGTATTTCATAGTTGGTCTAGCTGCATCATGCCAAAGGAACGCTATGCTACATAATTACAATTTCCAGATATTTACTCTCTCTGCCTTCAATCTTATGTCTGTCTTGTTTTTCCTCGCAGGGTCCACAGGGGCAGAGAGGAAGTCCAGGCATTGCTGGGTCGAAGGGCAGGAGGGTAAGAGCTGTCACTACCTTAGGGGCATTAGTTGCACTACTCTCTTGTATGTTATGTATGTGAACCAACTCACTGGTGACTATGAAAACCTGACTTATCAGACCCTTGGTTGTCTGTTTCACATCACAGCTCCATTCCCATAAACCAGAGGTTAAAGCAATTAAAAGACATGTGTTTGTCCTTCCAGTTGGCTTGAGCTTCTTTATAGGTGCATTTACAGCTGTTTCATAAGCCCCATGAATCTCATGTTTGAAGACATTACGTTAATGTCAGATGGAGCAGTGGTAATACTGGTGAGACACCATGTGGCTGAAAGGAGAATGACACCTTCATTTGAGGATGTTAAGATACATTTATGATTTTAATTGTAATCAGGCTTTACAGGACTTCAACTTCAATCTCTACAGTAGCAGCAACTAAGGTGCCTTGTTTTGATTATTCAGTGGACCTGATCAGAACAAACAAGGACAAAGGAATAGATATTTTGTCTTGAAACATAAATCTTAAATGTCTGGAGATAAAGCTTATAAAGACTATAGAACCGTTTTTGTGTGTTGCCCTAGAAAGCAAACTCTGTTTCTATACTCTTTTTGTGCTTGTGCAGATGAACAGTTTGGACCTCCATGCTATAGAATTAATAGATGTGAATTGATAAATGTGAATTTATTTGTTTTGAATTTTAAAAAAATAGGTGAAACTAGATTCAAAATCATCAGTATAAAAATAACATCAGCAGCACAAATGCACAAATGCACAAAGCAAAATTAGTTTTTTTGCTGAGTTTTCTGGGATGCAAAACCCAATCCAAAGTCTTATTCCCCACTGTTTAGTTCCTAAAAATTCCTAAATATTTTGCAGATCATTGGCGTATTTTTACAGTTACCAACTTTGTTACAGTTACCAACAACAATTTTGTCGACTGCTTATTAGCCAGGTATTATACATGATCGTCAGATGTTTTGTACTATACTTGTATACTTTTGTACTGTCCTTGTATACTTGTGCTTATGTGACAGCACAGAGCTCTATGGTTGGGATTTTCTGCCAGTTTTTACTTACCACTCTGGTCTAGTAGCTTGCAAGCAGCCACACTTCCTGGAAGGTCCTCTTTGTGAGACACGTTTTAACTCTTAGTTTTGCCTTTAATTAACTTTAAATCTCTCCCAAATTGAAGGTTTGCATGTGCTTCATTCCACTGGCAAATTGCCTAACAGCGTCATGGCTACAGCTCTCCAGTTAATTGTCCATCCTTTTTAGTTAATGCAAGACAATGAGCAAGAAATGCTAACAAGCCAATTAAGTACAACCTACTACCACAGAACTTCTCACACTTCATCAATCATTTTTATTTCACTTCCTTTAATCCTATGTTTACTTACTTTCCTCCAGTTGAACATTCTGCCAAGAAAAACATATGGCAGCACTTAACATGCCATGGCTTGTGTTGTTTACCGTAATTCATACATGTGTCAGTCGGTGGCTGCTTTTCCTGCCTTGCTGAGGTACCAGGACTAGTGAGAATTGCGAAAGCTGATCATGTGAACTAGAATATCATATTCCCATGCTAGCTGATTTTTTTGGAAGAAATGTCATTAAAAAAACAACATCTTTTCTCAACACTGTCGATGACAGATTCACCTCAGGTTGTAATTAAAGGAACTAAAATAGAGCTGCCACACTGATTATTACTCATTCTCATCATTTTACCCTCTGAGCTATGAAAAACAAGTCATATCCTGAAACTGAGTTATCTGGTGTGCACCTGCCCTAGTTGGCCACACACCTGCTCTAGTTCTAAAGTGAGCTGTCATTGTGGGAAAAAAGTTATCGCATCCTCTGAATTATGAGGTGCTTCCCTCGTTCTCTGATTCCTTTTTTCTTTTTATGCGTTATTACTTGTAGATACGTTTTTTCAATTAATTTCATGACTACTTACTGTTAACTAATGAAGAGGAATCAGATTAACAGTGACAGTGATGGACCAAAAGTTACAGTAGCATTGCAGAAATAAAAGCCTTGATATAAACTGTGGGAAAAGAGATGAACTACAGGAAATAAGAAAGAGAGAGAAAGATAGAGAAAGGTTTGTCTGGTAGTTTGGAGGAAGCAGAGTGACCTGAGAGGGTTGGGAGTCTGACTAGAGGCAAATTAGGATCAGATAAAGAGCCATCAAAGGTAGAGATATAAAAGAGGGGAGACAAGATGGAAGCAACAGATATGCTGAAAGTGGAAAAGTCCTGAAAGAGTGGAGTTGTATTTACAGATCATTATCTGCCACCCTACCTGTGTGGTGGGGCTACAATGCTTGGAAACCCCTGGAATGTTTGTGGGAGTGATAGGCTGCGACATCAGGGCGGAAAACCCCCCAAGTAGACCGAGAATAGAGACTAATGACTTTGTTGTTGGAGTTATTTCAGAGTTTACTGTATATTTGTCAACTTGTGTATGATGCTTTGAAGCTTAATGTATTCCTGTACTACTCATTCTTTGTTGGGAGATGTTCAAAGGTGTGCTTCATGTTGTTTTCACATAGGGGCCCCGGGGTCCAGATGGCCCGCTGGGAGAACCAGGCCCTGAGGGCACCAAGGTAAACATGCACAGCACCCAGTTGAAAAACCATGTGCATGTGAAGATGGGATCAATATTGTGCATTTGCATGAAATATGTCGTGGAGCTGGGATTACCTGCTCAACCTGGAAACACTGATCTCGTAAAATTACTCTAAAATGTGCCATATTTATTCTTTGCAGGGTGAAAGGGGTGACACTGGACACAAAGGAGAGCCAGGATTCATAGTAAGTAGTCTTCAAATTATATACTGTATATATTGATGTCTTTCAGCTTATTTTTGAAAATAGCAAAAAACATGTTTCAAAGTTTATACTCACATTCCTAAAAATACTAGTCGCTGAATGTTTGGATGTCTGTAAATGTGCTGTACAAAAAAAAACCCAACACATACCTGGATAAAGGCCTGAGGCCTTAAGAAATTACAAGGCCAATTTATACCCTCATTCATCCAAAGCCAAGAATAATAATCGGCATCATCCTGAGGCTTCGAGGTTAACACGCACATCCCTTTTGAAGATGCACATTTACCTCATCTAGTGTAACCCAGAGGCCTCTGTTAAAGCTTTGATCAGCTTTTATTTGCAGAGTGGGTCTTTGTCTTTTCTCTTCAGTATCAGGTTAAAACTAAAAGCAGTTATTATGTGCTGCTGCCATTTGAGCTAAATCTGCTGAGTAGCCAGGTGGATATATTTAACTAATCTACCTGAATGAAATACAATCCAGCATCACATTTACTTGTGATGCCTTGCTTTGATAAAGAGACTTTGAGTGCCCTTTCTAGTTTTACAAAAGTTTGCAAGTATATCAGCGCTGACATTCTAGGTGTGGGCATGTCATGTGCTTGTTGATAGAAAAGGGTATTTGTAATGAATGTCAATCATCACTAATGCATAAATGATACTATTATTATTTTCATAGGTACTGTGTTTGTCAAAAATAGTTATCAGATGAACTGAGATTAAAATTTAAAGTGTCTAATATGGAGCCACTAAATTACTTTTAGTTACTGATATTACAGTGAGATAGACGTGGAAGATAAATGTGTTGAATTTCTTTTCTTAAAATATATTGAAATCAGCTGGGTTGTTTGAAACTGGATGCTAATCATTTGAATTCTGATTTGTTTTGAAGGGCAAAGCTGGCAGTCCAGGAGAGAGAGGCCCTCCAGGGAAGCCTGTAAGTAATGTTTACCTTGTAGTTATTTTTCTGTTGAACTTCTCTCTCCGAGGTTTAATTATGCTTTTCGTTTTAGCTGGAAGCGTCACTATGACTACAGCGGACAACATAGACTTGTAAAACAACTCCACATCCTCCTCTCACCTGTAATATATATAATTATCACTTGAAGAGTGTGCACCAGTAAAGTCACGCAAGAGGAAGTTGTCATAGTTAAAAGAAGACACAGAGCGGTGTTTCCAGGCTCATTATCAAAGCACATGTGAATGTGTTCCCCTTACTCATCTGGGGTGTTTGGGTTCAAGGTTTTCGTTCAGCTTACAGGACTAACATCAGTTTGTTATGACTTGCACTGCTGATGAACACGGCCTACCAACATCACTGGAACTGGGCTGTCATTCCTGCTTCAGATTCTGATGAGATTAATTTGAAATAGTTGCTTTATTTGTTTATGTTATTTAAAACTAGCTGTGCATCTTGTGTACAGTTATCAAGAATGTATTCTATGATAATGTGGTTTCTGAAATATATTAAGTTATTTTTAAGTCTGATACCTCTCAATATATTTAAACAGAGTTAAACAAAATAAGAAGAAAATTAAGAAACAGGTGTGAGGTGTGGCTAAATGGTGAGGACCCAAATGCAAAACAATTAAGAGGCAGGCAGGATTACGAACAAAAAATTAGCTTTAAATGACGAGCCGAAATCCAAAAATCATGGAATGCAAAAAAATCAAGAAGAGCAAAATTACCAAAAAAGGACGAAAACCAAAAGCTAAACAAAGTACAACCAAAAGAAAAAGTACAACCCCGTAATGACGTGAGCAACAGGAACAACAAAGCCAGGAACAAAACCAGAAACATACCACGGGGAGACACAGGAACAAAACAGACGAACTGACAGACACACAGACTATATACACAAGGGCTAACTAACTAACAAGACACAGGTGAACACAGACAAAGGGTGGGATATCAAACAAAAAGAGGAAATGAAAAGCAAAATGCTACACATGAGGGCAGAACTTCAAAATAAAGCAAGAAATAAGAGAACCACAAATTGAAACATGACAACAGGAGAGAAAAAACCTCAATGCTCCCAGGTGGACATCTAATGTAATGCTAAAACTGTTTCTAAAATACAGATATTTGGCGTTTCTATACTGCAATTTCTTTACCATTATCAGCTAAATATATTGATACCAGCACACATGCTGGCATCAATATATTTAGCTGATAATGGTTGGTAATATCAGCCAGATTTATTAGTTTATTATTTATAGTATTTTAACAATCCCTGAGGGGAATGTTGTTTTTTCAGCAGCCAACACAAGGCACGCACATAAAGAAAACGCCACTTACTATAGTCTGATGCTCCACAGATGGTATATACATGCAAACAAAACAGATCAAAAACAGATTCAAAAGCAGATCCATGTGGGCTGTCTAATAGTCAAGTGATGATCAATTTATGTGCATTGTGTTTCTTATAGTGCAGTTTGTTCCACCTGTTTATGGTAGGACTTATAACAGATGATCTCCAGTCAGAGAAAAGCTCTACTTGCATGCTTACAGATGAAGCCTCTTAAAACTTCCTCCGTGATGGGCCCGTGACTGGTCTGTGCCTGGGCCTGGAAGAGTCCGTGACTGGAATGAGATCACCCGCAATGACATATCGTAACGCCCCGTAACGCCCCTAAGCGCAATGTGTGGAAACCAGTTGCAGTGGTTTAGCTATCCACCAGGAGGAGCAGTGATGATGGAAGCTGAAGCGTTACTTAAGCATGAAATCAGCTGTTCTTACTTTATTATAGGCATACAGTATTTGACGTGTGTGAGAGTGTAATTCTCACACAGAGCATATTTAATGATTACCATATGGCTACCATGTCATGAGGTCATCAATATTGTGATTCAGCTTTTTGTTTTTCAACAGTACTGCATGAAAATTGAAAGTGATATGGCTGGGAAATTAATGATTTAACAGGAAAGAAAAATCTGTGTGTGAAGCACTCGTCTGAGCGTCTGCAGTGGTACCGGGACAAACTATTATAGTGTAAGAGCTGTTTTCTTGTTTGTTATAGTAGTTATATAAATGTATTTTCTCATGCTGTTAGATTACTGCTAGACCATGCCGTCAGGTGCGTGCAGAAATCTGAGAGCAAATATTTTACTGCCACAGTGAAAATGTTATTTTTGAAAGGCTAAATGTCAACAAATAGGGATTGAAGCAGAATATTTCGTTGTGTCCACATGTTGTGTATAATTTTTTAAATATTTTTATCAGAAATTACTCACGCAGTGGCGGGTGATAAAAGAGATGCAATCTGTTTAAAAAAGCGGGTTCACAAACATCCTCTGCTTATCTTGGGAGGTGACAGAGGCCAAACACATCATCAGCATTACAGTGCATCTCTTTGTTCTTATTCAGTGGACATCCCAACAGGTCTCCCAGCCCCCCGCACTCATCTGGCAGCTGCAGGGCTGTTGAATCAACTAGAGAATTTGGTGCCGCAATTTGTCAGCGTGCGTCCACAGACACAAAGAGCACAGAAAGATCTCGGGAGCCGGCGCACGTTCTCTAAAGTCCAATCAAACTGTCTAAACCTAGCTGTGCTGGTAACACATAAAGCAAGAATCTAATACTACACTGCCTATTCATCCCATAAAAGCTTGTGAACCAGAAGTCCCTGCCTTTTTGTTTGTACTATGAAATCAGAGGCTTAAAAAACTCAAGGCAAAACAAGTTGGTGGGGGAGGAAAATGTTTCACTTCTCTTGGTTGAGCAGCTTGGGAGATGACGGCAGGCAGGGTGATGACATGCAGCAAGAGACCACGGGGTCGGGCTTGAACCCTGGAAATCTGCAGGGTGTCTGTATATGGGTTGCACGGTTTACCAACTGAGTTACTGGGGTGTGTCAGGGAGAGATATTTTAATCAAAACAGAAACATTTTCATTGACTGATCTCATGTGCTTAAACCCACTAAATAAACACAGGATCTCCATTTTCATGACTGAATAAAAAATGGTCCATTTCAGAATAATATACGTATAGTATTTTCTTAGATTGTAACTACTGATGCATTAATGTGTTCACAACTTAAAGGCTGCAGCAGGTAAAAGATGAATTCATTTTAATAACTGTATAAACTGCTGGTTGGCTTAACCTATAATGATATAACCTAGCTACAACTTTAGATTATTCATATAAAATACAAATAAAGTAAAGTAACCAGTAGGGCTAATGCTAACTAAACTAAATAAAGCTTTAAAATAAATGTAGTGGGATCAAAGTGTAATATTTGCCACTGTGATGTAATGGGGTAGAAGAATATGGTTTAGGTTTAAAGGGTATCTAAGCTGTTTATGCTTTTTGTGAGGGAAGCGCCATCTCATGGTGACACCCTGCAATTGAATGAATGGGCGTGTCTACAGTGGAATCTAGCCACACCCCCAGGAGGAGGGGGGGACTCCCAGTGGCTGGGAACCGACTTGGAACTGGCTGGTAGCCTAAAGGCAGTCGGAAGGGAGGGGAAAATCGAGGTGTACATTACTTTAAGCGTTGTTGGCCTCAGTTGTTTGGCTTGTCTTATTTTCCACTGACAAGCAAGATGCTTTCCACTTTCTTTTATCATGTGCTGGCTTAACAAGTGACATTCAAGCATTGTCAGCAATTATTCTTAACAGATACACAAATACACACATAGACACGTGCAGGCCTGTACTCATGCTATCAGGTACAGCCGTCTACTCACACACAGAGATAGATTCATTTACACTTGTGGACAACACACACATACTCAGCACTAGATGCAACCTGTTCTTCTAAGCACCAACAGAGATTTTTTTAATTGAATGAGGTTGCAGTAAGTTTCAAACACAGGTCCCTGTTATTCATTTTCACTGTGTGATGAATCTGCCCTTCCACAAAACTGCTTTGACAGATCTCCTGTAACTGTCATAAAGATTACGTCTCTGGCTGCTGACAGTGGGGAGCACATTTCTGCTGTCCGCCTCTGGACTCAGAGCGCCATCTTGTGTCTGATTAGAAACTCCTTAAAAACCTTTTCTGAATAATTCCTCTCCATTTGTAGTTCTATAATTTAAAATCATTGAGTGATTGTGTCCCAAAATCATGTAATAATCTGTGAAGTCAGAGCCCCTTAAGCTCAGTGCTTAATTCAATTCTGTAGTTAATGCAGTTGACTGTTATTGTGGTTGTTGTCACAAAGCAAGGTATTATACTGTTGTTTCCATAAATCTTCTTGGGCCCTAAAATCTTATAAAAATCCCTCTCACTATTGACAGTTACTCTCACTGGCACATAACATAATATGCAGGCTGCGAGAATAATGTCTTAAATGTTTTTCTTCCTCTTTTATTTTTCCCGTTAGTTCAGCTCAGCATATAAAATGAATTATTATACATCTAATGATTGATGCTACTGAATTCACTGCTATCTCATCAGTCTTTGGCACATTCATTTCAGTGCTTGGAACAACCATCTCTTTCTTGCACAAGCAGAAGTAATGTCATCTGTCAGTGACTGATGAAACACTGTTTCAAGAAAAGGATGTCTAGTCTTAACTTGGCAGCTCTATGACTGAAGCGTCGCGTCTGTTGGCATTAGTCAACACTGAAATATTAGACTCAATCATTGTGTTTGTGGTTATGTATCTACGTTACTAATGATGATGATAAGAAGGATGAGAATGGGACTGTGGCCAAAGCCAAGTTTGATCATGTTGGTTTAATTACACAAACAAATGACGGACGCTTCATTGAGCTCATGGTTGTGTGTGTTTCCAGGGTAAACCAGGCATTCCAGGCAGCACCGGGGAGAGGGGACCCCATGGTGAACCGGTAAGTATACTGGTTGTTGCATTGATGTGGTTGTTTCAGGAATCTGCAAACAGCATGTAAATCTTTGATGAATGTAAGAGTGAATATTCACTCACAGAAGACAGAAGCTGTCAAAAAAAAGTTGCTATTGGAATTAGTCTTTATTTATAGATCCCTCTCCCTGCGTACTTCACACCTTGCGCCTCCCTTCTTGGATTAGTCTTCAAGTTCTTGATTTTCCTGGACATCTGCCTACCCCTCAGGGACATCAGGAATGTCAAACAATCAGATACAAATATTTATTAGGGTGCAAGGTTTCAATAACGCTAGAGGCTCCGTTTATATTATGAGTCTCGTCTTGCCTTTGGCTGGTCTTCAGTTTTACTCCATGCGTTCTTAGCTTTCAGCGTTCCTCTACAGACTTAAACATTTAACTGTATGTTTGTTTTGCTATCATATGCTAGAGTTATTTTATGAAGTTTAATTATGTTTTTCTGGGGTTGTATTGCTTGACTCAATGAACCTAGTAAATCCAAGAGATTATTTTATCATTAAACTGGTGTCAAAAGCATATTATGATAATTATTATTCTTGCAGGGACCCAGAGGACCTCCTGGAGAGGCCGGACCTGATGGGGAACAAGGGCCTGAAGTACTTTTTCATATAATAATAATATTTTTTAATACATTATTTAAGGTTTCTGGGGTTTATAGTTGACATTTCTATGTTTACAGGACAAATCAAACATGACTCAAGCCGTTTGTCTCTCCCAACTTTGTAGGGCGGGCCTGGTGCAGAAGGGGAACTGGGTGCCATTGGAGAACTGGGGTTAAAGGTCAGCAACATTTTACCATGTTTTTTGCAACCACCCCTCCCACCTCTGCATCTTAGAGGACTTTTGTCATGTGGCGCTTCAGTCCCAACCACCCTCCAGCAGTAGGAAAAACCATGAACTTGCACTCAGTCAGTTTGTTTTTGAGATGGCTGTAGCCTCAGGTGAAACAGCTGATTGTCCAACACTTCCTCAGCTTCACAAATCAGTGGTTACTGTGAGTATAGGAGTGTGCATGCACACATCATATATCTTCTGACCTCCAGACAGCCCTGTGTTGTGTTTTGTGTCTCTGCAGGGGGATGTTGGGCCTGCAGGAGCTGAAGGGGAGCAGGGACAGGAGGGAGTGAGAGTGAGTCACTACAAACAACCCACTAATCCCTTCCTTCCTTGTGTTTGGGTAAATCTAACCCGGTCATTTGTTTACTCCCCCTCACTGTGACGAGGATGTCTAATCCCCCGTACCAAAGAAAGCAGAACGATGGAATTATTTTTGTCTGGTGGACTATATAAATAGAACCTGGACTGCTTGAGTCTCATCTTTCTGTCCTGTCCACAGACTTAAGATTCAGCATTCTTCAACAAGGCTGCTCAAACATCCAACCCACAGTGCATTCTTACACACGTCATCACAATGGATGGAGGATTAAACAAATTAGATGATGTCTGAGAAACTGTCTCTCTGTACAAAGGAATGATCTTATCTTTTATCAATAGTTTTTTGGTTTATTCGTCAGTGAAATTACCATTACAGCAGAGATTTTTTAAATACATCTTGTCTATATAATTTTGAAATGGAAATGACATAATTACTGTACATCATCATTTCTTCTGTTTAATGACACAGATTGCTAAGTGGTTCTCCATACACTTCACATGTTAACCAAATCACACCAAGTCAGAATTAATTATCAGCATTTATAAGTGGTCGTTTATCCTGTGAATATACGTATGTTGTTTCTTTCAACCCAGCATGCCTCTGACCACACCCAATCACACCCATTGGTGATGCTGGCTGTGGGCAGATGTAAAACAGCCTTGAAACTGTTAACCAGAGGGGGCAGTGAAAGACTGCTTTTCAGCCTGACATCAACGCCTTAACTCTTTGACTTTGACATTGGCATACATCGATGATCTAGAAAATTAAGCATGTTCTCTAATTGTGTAATTTATACATTTTTAATAGGTTGGTTTACCCAATTTATGCAAAAATATGTTCTCGCTGTGCCGATAGTTTTACTTTAACTGGCCCAGGATTTGAGATGCTAACATTAATAGCAACAACTCTTTCCAGAAACACAGTTTTCCTAACCACTATTTCACTGATAAAACATAATTCCAGTTAAAACCTAAATAACCAGGACATTGTTTCTGAAAAGAAAGGTTAAAATTGTTTAAATGTAATGCACATCAAACCAATTGTATCTTCCCAAACTACATTGGTGTGGAGGCTGAAATGTCAGAGTGTGCATAAACCCACACCTCTACCATCAACAATTTCATAGTTCTCTTCAAGCTGACTTTAACTTTATGTCACTTTTAAGAGACTCTTAAGAGGTTTTGTTATAATTGGTAATGTGTTTGTAGGGTCCTCCTGGTCCCCCTGGCGAAGACGGCCCTCAAGGAAAAGATGGAGCCAAGGTAAACATAGCAGGACGTTGTGTTTGTTAATTTAGCTTCACTACAAAAATGAGTTATGGATTTGTTTCCAGTGGGGTTCTCCATTTGACAGCAATAATAGGGAGATGTCAGTACCATTCCACTTAAGCCTCTTGTCAGCTTCTGAGTACCACAGGCTGTCTGACCTCTCTCTGTTGGTAACGTGAAACTTTATAACTGAACTGTCTTTCACTCTGTTTTCCTGGTGGTCCACCTCTATTCTCTCTGTCTATCACACTGTCAGGGGGAGCCTGGTGAGCGTGGACCAATTGGAGAGCCAGGGGACAAAGGAATAGAAGGGGACCCTGGGCCCCCAGGACCCCCCGGAGAGCCTGGGAAACAGGGATTTCGTGTAAGTTTATTTTTGTTTCCAAACTTACAGATTCAACAATTTTGATAAAATAACCTTTATTTAATTGGGGGCAATTAAAAGAAATGTATACCTACATTGACATTCTGACTCAGTAAAAAAACACTTGCATGCAGTTTAAGTAAAAGCTAGATCTGAATAAAAGGTCAGGAAGTTCTAGTTTGTTGCAGAACTGGTTCCTCTGGTTGTTTTAATGTGGTAATTTATGAGAGAGCCAGGAGGAGATCGAGCTTGAGCATAATTTTCTCTGAGAAAATGAAAGAATAATTTGCACATTTAGAATTTTAAATGTCTGCAACTGACAGAGCAGTTTACAAATGTGCACTTGACCAAATAATGCCTTTACTATCCCAGCAGGGGTCAGCCTTCTCTTCAACAAAGACATTTTGCAACTGAGGCAGTAAAAGATACTATATCATAGATGGTGGATGTTAGGCACAGTGAGATAAATGTCAGTCAAAGTCTCCTATAAGTTGCCTGTTTATTTTGAGATACAGATCCAGGTTCAGCAATGTGTGTTAAGGGGCAGGAATGTCATCGATGTCAGGAAGAGAAGGAGCTTCAGGGCACATAAACAAAGCTCTTTGAGGAAACAGTATTACCGAAACAGTTTAAAATCTAAGCTGACAAATTTAGTAAAAGTTTTGAACAACACTGTCAACCATAAGCTGTTATGCTCTGCATAGAAAATCACCCACCGATAATGTGTATAACTCATCAGATAGACACAGTGTTCTGAATAAGAAGCAATAATCAGATGGTGTTTCCAGTTACAGTTATCATGCCTCTATTTATTAAAGAGATTTTTAGTGTGTGTGGTAATCATTTAATGAGTGTTCTGTTACAGGGGCCGGAAGGAAAACCAGGGACCCCAGGGAACAGAGGACGACATGGAAAGAAGGTAGGCCCAATGTCCCCACTTTTTCTGTACAGTGTGTTTCCCCACAATGAAACAGCAGGAAGCAAGAGGGCACAGTCCAAGTCCCTATGACGTTTCAGAGAACCACCGAGTCATCTTGGTTCAGCCATCGTTTTGGTCACACAATAAGTTGTTGACTCAATTTCTGAGGAAAAAATCAAGTGACTTCAGCCAAAACAGACAGATAGCCTCTAAAGCTAGTATGGATTTGTTGCTGAAGGATACTTTTATAGAATGGATGCTTCCTGCTGTCAGAAAGGGCTGAATGCTGACTTTTTGCTTTAAGGCTAGTCAGTGTTGCTGTTTCTCATCCTCAAATGACATTTTGTGTTTTTTTTCAGGGAGAGAAAGGTCCTCCAGGTCTTGCTGGCGAGGTTGGCACAAGAGGAGACATCGGCCAGCCAGGCGAGGCGGGGCTGAAGGGTGCCAGGGGAACTCGAGGCACACCAGTTAGTTCCCTTTCTGCCTGTCTTTCTTCTCACTCTGTCCTGTGTCCCTCTCAAACTAAAACTTTTGTATAGAGAAAAGTGATTGTAAAGTCCAGGTTTTTCTGGTCATTAATAACGTTAGTGTTTTTAAATGTATTTCAATGGTTGTTTTTTTTTTTTTCATTAAAAGGAAGAATATCAGAAATGCCCCTTTTTGTATCAGTCAGCTGGAGGGTTGTGTAGGTGTCTGTGTTTGATTGACAGCTTGGCAGGCTGCCAGAGTGCTGCTGTTACACCTGTAAAGAACAAAGTAGAGACAAAGTAAACAAACTGCTCTAGCCTTCATGTCATGGCAGACAGTGTTGTTTGTGGTGGTGAAGAACAAGCCTGATTCCCAAAAAATTGGGAAACTGTAAAACATAAATGAAATAGGATGTGCTAATTTGCTAATCCTTTTCGACATAAACCCAATTGAAAACAATACACAGACCCAAAGAAAATCTGTGTACATTTATTTTTGTTTGTTTATTTTTTTACTGTTAGAACTTTATGAGCAAAACCTCAAATTACCTTCTTTGTTCCAGAGAGAGAAGCAACAAAAGTCATGAAAAGAATAAGAGGAAGTGATCCATTCTTTGCTTCTTTACAGAGAAAGACAGCACCTTTTTCAGCAGAACCACTAAGAACATGATGTGATAGCTGTGGAGAAAAGATTTATGTCCCTGTCATAAAAAAACTCTGGTCACAGGATTCAGTGTGCATGTGTGTCGGTTTTAGGCCAAAGATTATATTTAGCTCAACCGCAGTAAAAAAGCAAAACAAACAGCACGAGGACTGACTCACTCTTGTTTTGTGTGTATTTTCTGCATTTCTTCCAGGGTCGGCCTGGAGTCATGGGGGTAGAAGGGCAACCAGGACTGGCAGGATACACAGTGAGTTCTGTTGTTTAATTATTTATATTATTAATTTATTTACATAAACCATACACAAACATCCATTTACCCTAACAGAAAAACTTGTGATTAGAAACTGTCTTCATACTGGATAGTTGAGTAAAACCTGACTGGTCTGAGTTTTGGCTCAGAACATCTAACTATGCTTACAATAATTGGGCTTATCTTACAAAGTTAGCGCCCACTTAAAGCAGCTCCAGTGTGTCATTTTATACAGCACACCAGTGTTGCAGGACCAAAAGAGCCGTGACACATCATGACGTTGACATCCTTGTGTTTTTTTTCAGCGTGTTTCCCCAGTTTCTACCTGTTAATCTAAACATGTACCCGCCGACTGTTTACAATCATATGGATGCAGTTATAATGTGTTGTGATTGAGATCCTGACCCACCATGCATTGTGGGAAGTGACAAAGTTACGTTTTTCGCTCTAAATTACATAATTACATAATCACCATCAGTAAACAGCGGACCCTGTGTGGCTCTCACTTGCGGGGAGAGATGCTGTTTTCTGGGGGAAAGTTCACTGAAGTCTCGGTCGGGAGGGCTATGCTGCTGGGGACAGATGCTGTTTTTTGGGCAGAAATGCAACGAAGAGTCGGTCAGACAGACAGGATGACAGAGGCTTTTCCATGTATGGATGTAATATTTTTTCCTCATATAAGTTGCCAAAGACACTAGTGTGGGACATTTCTCTTTTATTGATGAGTGAAGGATCTGTTTAGTTGTCAGACTGTGAACAGCATCAGACCAACACACCCCTGATCCACACCTCCGGCTTTTCCATTAATACATACGCCGTCTCACCTCTGCTGCGGCTCTGATACTACCTCCGGAGGTGGATCAGAGCCGCAGTGAAACTGTCCCCCCTCTCTGCATCTGTAACGTTCACACAGACGGTGAGGCAGAGTATCGGTGCATGATTCCCACACTGAAAGGGCAGTGTGAATGGGGCTCTGGATAACCTCAGGTGTAAGCAAAAACTGGATCCCCCTCAAGAACATGGGAATCAAAAGTAGCCTTTCTAGGTTTATCCATCAAACGTGATCCTGCTTCAAGGAACATATTGCAACCTGGCAACATGCTTCAGATACAGATCTCAACTCAACAGAGCTTTCAGATTTAATTTTAGTCTAGCTAACTCACCTCCCCTGGTAGCCTTGTGGTGTAAGCCTAGCGTGTGCTGGAGACATCCTGAGACATTATCCCTGCCATTGTTATGTAAAAAGTACACCAGACTACCAGAGCAAAGACAAGAGGTGGAACTGAACATGATGAAATCTACCAGCTTATTTTTTCCAGGCAACTCCACAGCCTGGTCAGTGCCAGCGTCAGTGGGTTTAGGTTGCGTAACGTGAACAGGGCACCTCAAGTTCATTGAGTCCCTTTGTGTTTCTGTGTGTGTACGGCAGCTCTGAGACTCATCCACACGTGACTCAGATTGCTGAGTGATTTCTCAGTCCGTGCCAAATCCAAATCCTTAGGTGACAGAGTGGGAGAGCTTCTCTACAAAGAACTGTGTTTATATAAAACAGTTCTGATTAATATGCTGACAGCAGAACTCATGTTTCTCCAAGAAACATGCTGCAGCCAGTAGAAGAATGGCAGCTTTGCTAGGTATGATAATGAGCTTTCTTCTTCTATTTTTAGGGTCACCCTGGCAAGCTAGGGCCCATTGGACCACCAGGGCCTAAAGGTGAAAAGGTAATAAGATACCTGAACTAGTGTTTGAATTGTTATAATTTCAGTATTTTGGGTTTTTGATTTTATGTACTTTAATATGCTGTATGGTGGCAAAATCTTGTATCTGCATGTCTGATAGTATGTGTCTTCTACATTCCAGGGTTATCCAGGCGAAGACAATAAGACCCCGGGACCACCAGGGCCCTTAGGTGAACCAGTAGGTCTTGCTTTCCTTTAAACTCTCCTTTCTGATCCCTAACACTCCTTGCTCTATTTAGTCAAAGCCATTTAAATACTGGATTGACTCTGGAAGTAAAAGTTAATCCTGATCAACTCCTGATTTTAACACCACGTACACTCATTTTGTCCAACCAGATTGACAACAATGTGTCAGTGTTTTCGTTCTTAATCCTGTCATGCATATGGACCCCGATTATCAACCTGTGTGGCTTAAATCTTTTCTGTTCATTGCATGCTGAGCATGGGCAGAAATAAATGTTTAAATATGTTTTTTACACGTCAGAGTAAAGCTTCAACTTATCTTTGTTTGTGTTCTTATATTGACTCATAATACGAATAACATCACAACACTGTGATGCACACAAATGTTTCATTGTTAAAGCCAAAACAGGCTTCGCTACTGTGCAGTTATACAAAACATTTTTACTTTGAGAAGGGAAAGAGCTCCAGTGAGGGCCATTAATCACCCTTCTGCGCACAAGAGAAAAAAAGTAATTCTTAGCCTAATATCAAAAGAGGATCAGGGTGTATCAAAGAGTCTTAGCAGCTTTGGAAAGCTCACAGTTTTACAGTACCATGACTCCTTTGCAGTTTGAGGCACATTTCCCACCATTGGATGTGACTGTGGAGACTGGCCTACATAGCATGAACTATAAGGTTTACTGGAAGTCTACTCAGGCATAGATAGCAGCCTCTCGTATGAGTAGCACTGGATTATCAAGTTGGCACAGAATTGTAGTACATAGCATGAGCACTACAATGGTAGCCTCTGTCTGGCTGAAAGGAAAGTTCAAGGTGAAATTACGCCTTTCTATTTGACTCCAGTAGAAATCCAGACTTAAAGGTCACATCTAAAGAACATGTTTCATGTGTGTTGGCTTGAGAAGTGACTCTCTATTTAAGTAGCTGCCCAGCTCAGTTGAAGCTTTGTGGGTATGAATGAAGGCATGCATATACAGTATGTGTGTTCATGTGCATACATTTGTGTCTACACAGGGGCCCCAAGGAGCACGAGGAGAGCGTGGAGAGCCAGGGGATGAAGGATATCAGGTAGACAAATTCATTAAATCAACATTAGACTTACTGTATAACACAGTCACCACTATCAGCGTGCTTGTCTGACCAAGTTGATTGTTGTTCTTTTGGTGAACGCTGCTCTGCTCAGGTAATAGCAGACCACACATGTTGAGGAGGATTACTAGGCTTGCAGCAATAAGGCTGTGGAAATCTGTTGTATTTTTGTCACTTCATACCTTTCGGGCACATCATTTGTTTTTCTCGAAAAGTACATACACATGCAAGTTGTTATATGGGATACTTAATTTTGAACAGTTGGTATTTTTTGTGTTGGGCTGTGAATGGAACAACAAAGCATGTTCTCATATGTCTTATTATCTTAAATTTTGTATCACTTTTTCCATTGATTCTCATTTTAAGAAGAAAACAATGAAATTACCAAAAACTTAATGTTGCAGAAGGTCTACAGTCATCCTTTTTCAAAAATTTCAAATCCTCCCATATGCGCCCAGTCCTCGCTTAAACTCCCGTGATATAGGGTGATGTTTTTCTACTTGCCTGCTGGATGACAGCAGAGATTATTTTAATGCATTGTGCTGAGGACACATTTTAGTCATTAAGCTTTGTATCTCATACTAAGGCTCAAACTGTTGGGCAACAGTTGTGTAACTGTTGTAAGTGCAGTCTTGCAAGGAAACACTAGAGATAATCCTTGACCCATTTCCAGCTCCAACACGGGTGCATAGTCATAACAACTGATATTTAATTTGGCAGTTGTGTGAGGCTTCTATTAAACACCTTAATAGGTCACGCTTGGCTTTCACTGCAGTTCATTCGAGTGCAGAATTTAGCAAGCCTATTTATCTGTGTGACATACATTCAAACTTGGTTTTGAAACTTTTGTATATTGTTTTGATGCTGTGGAGCCTGTAATTGAGCAGCTTTCTTTAGTGTACATGGAATGGTACTCATGAGAATAGAAACAACATGGCTGTGGGCATGCTGTTTTTCCTTTAGTAAAGAATGGGAGAATGACATGTATTTATCAGATATCAGCACCGATTAATATTGACTGAAAGACAGAAAAATATAATTCTATATTAAAATTGTGTTTCAGGGCCATATTGGTACCATCGGATCTCGAGGAGCTATTGGACGGCAAGGCCCACCAGTAAGTCCAAAAATGTCTGTAGTACAATATTCTACAGTACATAGTAATAGTGCTATATATCAGCTTGTGTTTTAGGTACATGCATTTGACAGAAAAAAACAGTGATGTAAAAAGTTTGAAAGTGTTTTGGCCAGGGGTAACACATGAATAAGGCGAGTAAGGCATAGAGTCATTAATATGGGGTTTCTCCCTTTAAGAGTGCAAATGTGCATCGAGTGGGATTCTGCCTATTAGACATGTAACAGCCATGGCTTCAAGAAGTGTCAAAAATGGACAGACTCAGATTAAGTGTAGAGGAGGTTCATTCCTATGTAGTTTGTCAAGTTTGTCTTCCCCGATTATGGTGTGTTCCTGAAAAAACATTTTAATGGCAATATTTTAAAAGCTCATAATGTAGTGTGGATAAGGAGTATGGATTTTTATCACTGCTCAATATACTTGTTTGTGTGTGTGTTTGTCTTTTTCATTTGTTTAGGGATCACCAGGCCACCCAGGAGAAACAGGCCCAAAAGGGGAGATTGGAGCTCCGGTGAGTCCAAATTGCTCAGCGTGAAAATCAAACATACATCTACTGTACATTGTTTCACTGATCTAAAGTAAATATATCGATAAGTCATTAAACTTGGTGTCCTTCCTGCAAATAAGATGAACAGTTTCTGCATCAGAATGTTTCTACTACAAGGCTGCTCTTTTTGTATTCAGACGGTTCCACCTCTTCTGGCAGGTTTTGCTTTGGTTGGGGTTAGTTTATAACTTATTCTGTGGATAAAGGGATAAAGAGAAATCCGTCTGCTGGCTGCAGAATGAACGACCAAACACAGACATTTGCAAAGCACCATTTTTAATTTTTACCTGTAACCACATGAGTACAGTAGTACAGAGATTTTGGGATGTGGTTCATGATTTCATCAAAGCTGTGGTGGAATTTTATAAAAAGAAAAACAAAATTAAGCTTATACCCTAGTATCAGAAACAAGGTGGTAGAAATATGCTTGGACTACATGATGAGTGGAAAGCAACAAGGGAACTACAGCAGCAAGTTGTCAGGCCGCCCTGAATGCACGATTCTACTCATCTAAGTCGAAGTTGACATTTATCAAAGATATTTAGGGCCCGAGCAGGGAACCTGCGAGGACCCTATTGTTTTTCGAATGATTATTATTATTATTATTATTTTTCGGCCAAAATGATCGCATTTTTCACTGCCTGAACATACCCCAAAAGTCACCAAACTTGGAATATAGATCAAACCTGGCGAAAAATTTTATAATCTGTTGTCGTTGTGGATTTTCACCGCTAGGTGGCGCTGTAATAAGGAAAGTGCGTTTTGGCTAATAACTCCCACATACTTTGTCGCACATTCAAAAACGTTGTATCCACGCGTTCAGTGAATTGTGCTGAATCTCCTGATATAGGCCACGCCCATTTCCGCCTACCGTTTTTATGCTAGCTCGCGAAATGTCGAAAACCTACTTTTTCGAACTCCTCCCAGGCAATTTCACCAATTTGCACCAACCTTTGCACACATCATCTGTGGACCCTCCTGACAAAAAGTTATTAAAAGAATTTTGATATTCCAAAAAATACTCAAGTTATTAAATAACAACTTCCTGCAGATTTCGTTCCAAACAGGAAGTGTTGCATATCTCCACATTGGTTTGTCCAAATGACGTCAAACTCAGGATCCTACTTCCTCATGATGCTCTAAGGCTCTGTGCTAAATTTTGGCCGATGACCACTAGGTGGCGCTCTTTAAATTGAAGTATTTAATATCTCGACATCGGTTGGTCGGTTTAACACAAAACTTGGTACACTCATTGCCAATGGCCTCCTGAGGACAGGTGACAAAGGGGTTACCGATATGACACTAGGTGGCGCTCTGGTGGCAGTTTCATTTTAGATTTGCCACTGTGCCCACACCATAACACTTATGGATATGAAATTCATAGGGATGGTATAGACCGGCCCCTGTAACTCACACACCAAAAATGACCAGCAGGTGGCGCTATTATCAAGAAAAAACGTTTTTTGCTAATTACTCCCACATAATATGGTGCACATTGTTAAACCTTATATCTACGTGTTCCCTGAATACAGCCGAACAGTGTGATGTAGGCCACGCCCACGTTCGCACTGAATTTCCATTTGCAAATTCGCCAAATGTCGCAAACCTACTTTTTCGAACTCCTCCCAGGCAGTTTTTCCAATTTGCACCAAACTTTGCACGCAGCATCTTTGGACCCTCCTGACAAAAAGTTATTAAAAGAAATGTGCTAGTCCACAGAACGGCCAAAATATAAAACAACAATTTCCTGCGCATTGTGGTCAAACAGACATTCTTGTGTATCTTGATGAAATACAGTCCGATGAACACAAAACTTTTGGCAATTGTGTTCCATGGCATGATGAGCATCTCTACAAAATTTCGTGCAAATCGACCAATAGGTGGCGCTTTGATTGCTAAATGACGAAATGACAGCTTCACTGCCTTCACTTTCATTTCCTCAATGGAAGTTGTTGCAAGTACAAGCCCCGACAGCAGCATGTCACAACAGCAGCATGTAACGACGGCAGCATGTAACGACGGCAGCATGCCGCGACCCGCGTGGACTGCGAGGGCCCGTTCATCGCTGCTTGCAGCTTTAATTTGCTTTTGTTCTTTGATCCTGAAATAGCTTTCTAAAACATCCAGTTGAAATCAAAGCAGATATCTTTAGGTAAACCAAGCCTTCCTGAAATGTTCTGCTTTCATCGTTGTCAAGCTCTTTTGAGTCCTCAGCCTTGTCCTAGGCCTTCTGATTACATAACTTAATTTCCCCTGTGAAACATATTTGCGCCTCCTTGATTAGGTTCCCCATAGATTTTTTAAGAGTGAAGTATTCACAGGTTTCCAGATACAGCTGACGATCTTCCACATGTGAAACAGCTTTTATGTATAAGTTCTTATATAACCAGCAAATATAACCAAATAGTATTTCAGCTTGGCTTGAGTTTAAGTTTGAGTTTGAGCAATGTTGTCACGTTCAACATACTGTATGGACCCATCTGTTTAGAAACAGTGAGATCTCAACAGTCTGCCAGAAAACACTGGAAACTTTATGGACCTGTTGTGTTTCTGTTTCAAATTAACGGCTTTGGTAAAGCATTCCTTGAGAATTATCGTGCTAGGACTGTACATACATAACTCACTGTACCACGGAGATAAAATATGAGAAGCAAAAGGATGTTTTCAAAGTGAAGGGAAATATTTTTCTATGTATTTTGCTGTTATGCCCTGTTTTTTGTTTTTTGACATTGCTTTGAAACGTGCAAATATGAATAAAGTTTATGAAGTTTATGTTGATAAGCGTGATAATATACTTTACTATGTGCTACTATTAAAACATTATGCAGCGGAGGTTGCCGGTGTTAGTGCTACTCAAACACTTCAGTATGTGTGATATAACCTCATGCCATTTGAGGAGTTAAATATACAGTTGTGTATATTTCTCTGACTGTCTGGGTTGAGTGAAGTACAGACACTGTCCTGAACTTGAGTTCTCCATAAGACTCATATTAGACATGGTCTTTAAAATTTCCGCTCTGAGATATATAACCTTATGTGTTTTTGTGAATGACCATGTATGTCTCACTCTTCATGTGTGTGTTTATTCAGGGCTCAGCAGGAAAGAAAGGAGCGAGGGGCCTAAGTGGATCCCCTGGCATTGAAGTGAGTATCACACCACCTCCACCAAATGTACTGTACGCCTCAAGACAGCAGCGAAATGATTATATGACTTAAAAATTTTCATTAAATGATGATGATGGGTGTTTCCCAGAAAATAACCTGATGCTAACTGGCTGCAGCCACAATATTGTTTTCAGAATAATTAGAAGAGCAGAAGCTAGCATTACAAGAAATAATCACAATAGATGAAGAGTCACACTGTTTGATCAACAAGTGATGTCAGTTCACATTCAAAAAAAAGTTTGAGATTATTTGACATTGTTTCTGTTATGGAAATCATCCAGGGGCCAATTGGTTTACCTGGACTCGTGGGAATGGACGGTTACCCAGGGCCAGATGGTCCCCCAGGACTGACTGGCTTACCAGGATTACCAGGAAAACAGGGACGACAGGTAATTAATGACTGTATCATACAGGCAGCAATGTATCTAAGTATAATTGTGTGTGGTTTTAATGATGTATCAATTCTGATCTATTCCAAAGTAATAAGGAGTGTAAAAAACGTCATTAGAACAGAAATAATCGGACAGGGAGACATTTAGTTTTATTCCTCACTTAATCAATACTTTATCACTGCAACCTCTATTCTTCTCTCTGTACTTTCTAAGTAAGTGAAAGCACAACAATAGTTGATGGATGAAATTGGCTCTGACATCACACAACTAGGTCTATTTATCTTGTTCTTCTGCATACATCCAAAATGTTTTCTGGCGTCCCCACAATGGTCTCATGTTGCTGTTAATCTAGCAATGCATCTCATTTTGTTTATCGAACTTCGGCCTGTTTAAAAGCAGTTAGCATTGTAACAATTGCTAACTAGGTTGAAGTGACAAATTAGTTAAAAATACTTGCCCTGTTAGTCAATCACAGATTTGTTGAATCTATTAAAGGTAAAGCTTCATTGTTTGTGTCACTAATGCCTGTCATGACAGCTACGACCCCGATTCCAAAAAAGTTAGGACACTGTAAAACATAAATAAAACAGAATGTGATAATTTGCTAATTCTTTTTGACTTATACTCAATTGAAAAAAGTACAAAGACAATATATGTAATGTTTTACCTCATCAATTTAATTGAATTTTGTAAATTTATGCTTATTCCGAATTTGAAGCCGGTAATAAGTTTCAAAGTTGGGAAATGAGCAACAAAAGACTGGATAAGTTGTGGAATGCTCAAAAACACCTGTTTGGATCATTCCGCAGGTAAACTGGTAACAGGTGGTAGTGTCATGATTGGGTATTCAAAGGAGCATCCTCGAAAGGCTCAGTCATCCACAAGCAGAGACGGAGCGATTGTATGAAGGATATCGCTACATGGGCTCAGGAACACTATGGTTGCTAAAAACAGGTAGTTTGCAATTATTGCATCCTGTTTTTACATACGTTTTACACAACGTCACAACTTTTTGGAATCAGGGTTTTACATGGATCATGATAAGTTGACTTCTGTTGAACACCATAGATGCAAGTGGGCTTCAACAATGGTGATCAATCAAAACCTCAAATTGAGGGGGTTCACATTCGGAAATTACAGAGCCGCCTATGTGGCTGACTGTCATGCAGACAGGACACCAGAAATATGCTATGTCACAAAATATTTCTGCTCAGCACCATAAATGTAGGTCACAGAAGGAGTCATCAGATTTACTTGCATAACTGAACTTTCAGGAGAAATATTTCCATCAGTGCTAAACCTCTATAGCAGACTTGTGGTCTGTATTGGAAGGATTTAGGAAGCCAGTGATATGTCCTCCTCATCTTTACCTTCTACGGACCTTGCCTCCACATATTTCTCTTGTCACTCATAAAACATACATGAAGTTAAATCTAAATAATGTTAAATTTAAACATAGTCCACAATAAATAAAGCTGTGTGAGCATTACCTACAGCAAGTTGAGTCGTGGAATTAGTTCATTATTGTCGGCTCAAACGATCAGTAGTCCAAACAGCAGATTTTTAGCTGCATTAGTTTACAGACTGCCTCAGGAGACACCATATAGTCCTCACTATTCATTCAGCCCTCATGCTAACTCATACCATATCATCCCGTTTAGCACAGGGATTTTATTTGCCTGTATCTGAGTGCCCAAAGCTCTCCTTCAGCTGTCACCATCTGTAGTTTTAAGACTGAGACATGCATCTGGAGATTGACTAATCATTAAATGCCTTGTTTGATTTGATTGGCTTCTTTTTCAGTGGGTTTATCCAAATACGTGTGCAGCCAGAGTGGATTGGGATTTCATGCATGAATGTCTTTGTCCTTTTCAGCCAAAAGTTGGAAAGCCAAGTCTTTTCAGTCTGGCTTTCATTTACATAATGTTGTGTAAAAGTCTAGGTTTTTTTAAGTCTAATTTTGGCTACTGATGTTTTTCAGTTTGACTGAAATGATGTGGTTTTTCACTAGGAGAGTGACTCCCATAATCTACGTCTCCTAAATCACACAGTGTTTAATTTAACAAAAATAAACTAGCTGTAAATTTTTAAAAATATGCTTTTTTTTAATTCACAGAGACCTTTTCTTGTAAGTGAGTCGTGTCTGGAGATCGAAGGTTTTCTTGAGCCAAGTTCTTTTCAGTAGTGTAGAGTTCTCCTTTCACTACAAAGCACCTGGGGCTGTCTCAGCAGGAGAGGTCTGCAGGAAACTCTATTTTCAGTTTCACACTACGTGCTTCCTTAGTGGGAAAGATACTGTAATATGGCTTCCTTCTGCCTATGCTGGCAGGCTGTAGAGTCCCTGCAGAATAGTCATCATCCTCTTTGTCCTTGTTATTCATTATTCCCATGATGATTGTTAATTAACTTGTTATCCGTTGTTCTCCTTATTATCTGCTGCATTTCTATTCACATTGCCAGTTGGATGCATTTCCACAGTGAAACAATAAAAAGTTGGAACATTTCTGCTTTATTGGGCGGTGTAATAATGGAGAGCAGACAGGTGATTTTTAGTAGAGGCTCATGCTTTTGGGTCAGCCATATAATAGAGGAAACATGTATGTTTGATCATCAGAAAACTCTGATGATAACATGTATGAACAAGCCTTGAAAACCCTTCCTGTAACCTGAAATATTAGAGGTATACTGGGCAGAATTCTATTAAAAACAATACTGTCAAAAACAGTCCCTCTCAATCAACACTTATGACCCACTGGACGTGTGTTGCGGTGTCTCTATCTGCAGAGACCCCACCCTCTGCCTGAATTTTCTTTCGCCAACCCAAAGCATCAGTATGTGACGACCTGTGAATGACACTGAACAATCAACCATCTTTCTCCAGAATCACTGACTACATCTTTGAATGGTGTGTTTAAATTCTCCATAGTATACCTTTGAGGTTACTTATATATGGAAGATTAATAACACCTCAACTATTAGATAAGTAAGAGTTGTTCTGCTTGTCCAAAAAAATATCTACATGTCTGTGATTCAAAAATTCAGTATTTTCCTGCATTTCTGTTTTTGTGATACGTACCACATTCGGTATAAAGTAAAGTTGTTAGTTTTGTTTACTGTGTACTATAGAGATAAAATCATCAAGATTATGAAGTCTATTATAATGGACAAATCATCAGAAACAGGTTTCAACCCTATAATGTTTCCCATGACTAAATGACAGCATCTGTTGTAGTCAATGTCTGTAGAGTTCTTTACATGCCTGCAAAACTATATGTGTGATGGGGTGATGGGTCGCTTAATTAAATCTCTGAGTGATCTAATTAATTAGACAGTGGCTTTTTCTTACTCAAGACTTTCACAGCACCTGCAGGTTGAGCTTCACCCAGTACACCTACAATCATGTAATTCAAACCTGGTTCCCAGTTTATCCTCTCTCCTCATAGTGATCAAGGAACAGAAGCCATATGTGAGGCGACGACCCACTCCGTCTGTTATTCTAATATCACTTGCTCGCCTCTGCCTCACCACACTGCTGATGGGGCAGGAAACCGCTGTGGTCTGTGGTGTGAGAGCAACTCAGTGACAGGCAGTCAGTTTTATGGGTACACTTCAGGAACACACTGTCAAGAAATATTATAACCAGGAGACAGGGCAGACTTCAGCACTATGACTAAACAACACATTTAGAAATGTTTTCTGCTGGTGATGATATGTTGAGATTGAAACTTTGAAAAGAATCAAATTCATTTAATTAATTAATTAATCTTTTTAAAAGGTTTTAAGATTTATGTAGTGTTTACCTTGTTTAAGGGATCATACCGCTAGATTAGCCTGTTTTGGCCCATTGACTATAAATTTCCTAATGTTTGTTTGACATAGCTTTACACTGACTGTCCTTGTTGGCACATTCAAGGATGCTCCAAAATCCAAAGCTTGAGTGTCAGCAGAAACATCCAAATTTAGATTTTTCTCTTCATAACATCCATGTGTGCTTTTGTTAACCACCATCATGAGTCTCCGCAGATACAACCTCCGATGAACCTTAAAGGTACCATGTGGAGTACTTTTCACTTGTAGAAGCACTATGGAGGAATGTTTTGATGAACAGGGTGCTGTTGTATTTGTATTTGGTGCAAGGATGCTCACAGACACTTTTTACACACATTTTAAAATAAACATTCTTTTTATTTGAAGTTTTGAAATTTTATTGATAGAAGTTCTTGTGTGCACTCAGGGTCAGAGAGGCTTGGTGGGAAAAGAGGGACCTGTTGGACGTCCAGGTCCCAGGGGAGATGTTGGATTTCCTGGACAACTTGGAGAAAGAGGACCGCCTGGTCAGAAGGTGAAAACGATAATGTATTGACCTAATGTTTTCTAAATTGTTGAAGTGTGTATGATAGAAAAAAAAGGTTCCTGGTGAAGAAACACTTTCAGAAGTCTTACGAGCATTTTTAACTCCTGACTTGTGTTGGTACAGGGAGAACTAGGACTGCCAGGGGACAGAGGAGCCTCAGGAATCAAAGGCATGGAGGGGGCTACAGGTGACCAGGGCAGGAAAGGTGATGTGGGACTCAAAGGACAACCAGTGAGTATATACAAGCATTTGTGGTTTAAAGCAAAAGTCAATCTTAAAATCAAAAAAATAGTTTAAAAGGTTTATCTCCATGGCCTGGAATAATTGCATAACAATAACCCTGTTCAGATATTGTGGCAGGTCTCAACACATGCTCGAGGTTAAGATCTGTCAGTAGCATTCACACACAGGTTAGTTATTACTGTAAAAAGCCGCCTTTTGATGGGATTATTTTATGTTCTCCTCTGTTTTTCTATTCTACCCCTAGTTTTATTTGTAACGGTTTGAGCCTCAGATTCCTCCAATACTTATTTTTGAACTGCTGAAGTCATAACAGTAGAGGTCACTACATTGCTCTTTTTAAATTGATACAATCCCTTGGAATGTTCTTGTTAAAAGAGGCACTTATACCCTTATATACATTATTTAATATGTCTCTAAATATAGCTTCAGGGCTCTAGATAGCCAATCTGTGGTGGGCTTTAAAATGTGTGTGTCTGACACTTTTCCACCCTGAGTAGAGTAACAAATTATCCGGGCGAGACCAGGAATGGAAACATTCCGCATAGTCAGGCCAAGTTATGTAAGACCCTCACACTCCAGAGACCAGAAAAAGAGGTGCTCCACTTTTCTTATGTAACTCCTCAAAGATGAAGAAAAAAGAAACAGCATTCAATCCCCTGCTCTCCCCTCCCTCCAGTAGTTTTCTCCATTGATGCTCATGAAACAGAGAGCAGACTCAGGCCCTTGGGTCAGATCTCTTTACATTTTTTCGTGAATAGAGTTTCTCGGTCAAAGTCGCTGGCCCGAAAGCAGAGCTGTCTGGAAGACGTGGATGGCTGACTGTACAAACATAGTGTCTGCCACCCTGGACGACAGACAGTACTCAGACACAGAATAGGGTACAGACACCTAACCCCACAGTGTGTGCTTCTAGTCAGGTGTGTGAATGTGGTTTGGGGCTACTGTAGATCCAGACATAAAGCCTCATGTGTGCCCCAGTTCTTTTGAAAAGGCCAGCTTACTGTGTTCCTGCTGTGTCTGGAGCTGTCCGTTTGAAATGGAATGAAAAATTATACAAAAGTACACAATCACACTATATAAGTTACTTATTATATGTGTTTGTCAAATGCATACTAAATGTCACAATGGCAACATCTAAAAGGCAAGGCTCCTCTGTTGCTATAATGTTATTGTCTTTTCTGCTTCTAGGGTGAATCTGGAGATGTGGGCTTGGTTGGCTTACAGGGATTTCCAGGGCCAATGGTAAGAGACTGAGCAGCTAACCAACAGCGTGTAAAAGATGATAAAACGCAACAGAAAAGAAGAGATATTATTTCCCAGTTATATTGTTCCTGTATAATGACAAGAGGGAATTGACAAGGCCTCTTTTTTCTTCATACAGGGTCCAAATGGTGATTTGGGATTTAGAGGCTTCCCTGGCCCTAAAGGCCCAATGGGTACTTTGGTAAGTTTTGGCACAGTAGGCAAACCACATTGCTTTCTTCAGGTGTACTGCTTAAAGTTCTACCTCAAAAGTGGAATAAAATGAAAAGGAATCAAACATTTCAAAATATGTGTACAGTTTTCTTCTACCCTGTTTTGTGACCAAACCCTTATGAAGATATAAACAGACTGTAGATTACACACACTTTTTCAGACAGACTTGTTTATGTTTGTTTCAGGGATTCACTGGACCTGTAGGCCCTGAAGGAATGATGGGCCCAGTGGGAAAACCTGTAGGTTTCTGTTTGTGTGTGTTTATGTGTGTGTTTAACAAGAATAATGACAAGGCAATCTCAAGACAGTGATCATTCTGTAGAACTAAGAAAAAGGTTGACACAATACTCTTTTACTAAAACCAGTCTGTTTACTGGAAATGTGCTAACTCTGGTTTATGTTTTAATACAGAGATGGATAAAATGCTGTGCATGTTGTCATCTTGTTACTTTTCTTTTCCACAGGGGCCAAGGGGTCCAAAGGGAAGTGGTGGCGAAATGGTAAGATTTTAATTCAAACCAGCAGCCACACACTGAAAAGTCTGTCAGACTGATAATATGATAATGATTTATAATACATATGATTACATGGTGATACACCGTGTGATCACATCATGATTATACTTCACTGAAGTGTCCGACTTGAAGATTCCTTACAGAGAAATCATTGGTGGTTATCATGGCGCCACCTCAAAGCAGATTGTGGGAGTAAAACAAAAAAGACCTACTGCAGATGATGAAGGCTGTGTTTAAAGATGCATGAAGGTTTGTTGGGGTTTAGTGGTAGTTTCGTTTCTATGACTGTCCTAAAATGACAGCAGCTCACTGTGGCTGAGTCATAGTAAAAGTAGCTGTTACTCAGTGTCCCCTGGAGCTCGCTGTGGGGCCTTACAGTACTCTCAGACCCGCTTGTGAAAACTCTGTTGAGGAAATGCCTTGTCAAAATGTCAAACCACAGGGCAATCCCCATATTCACTGCTTTATCCTTGCTCCCAGTCTGTAATGCAAACTGTAGCAATATTCTCAGATCTACTTAAATGCCTCTGCAATTCACACGACCACACACGCACAGACTGTGTACACAATGGCCCCTTCATTCTGATGTCAAATATGTGCAAACTCTCACATACATGGACATAAACTACCTGAAAATGCACTAGCAGAATTAATAAAATCCAGCTGCCCCAGGTAGCTGCTATAGAAGAATCAGCCAGAGGGGGCAGTGTTTAACCACTGTGGTTGCATACTGCATGAACACAGACGGATTCCTCACATCACAGAGAAAATGAACCATGTTTCTGCAGTTGTTGTTTGAGTCCCATTCTGCTCACTGTGATGCTGTACCTTAATTATCTAAAACACAGTATTTTTTAAAGCTCTTAGTGGTGGGATATTCATATAGAGTACAGGAGTATTGACTTTAGCAAACAGGACAAAAAGAGTACATAATGTATGCATTATTTCAGCTGTTTAACACTGGTTTTCTCACACTTTCAGGGGCCTCAAGGACCAGAGGGAAGTCCCGGACCCAGAGTAAGGGTTAACCTCACTGTCACATTTCAGCTTTATATAACACATCCTGTACTTTATAGATGTCACAACCAGGTTATGTGATAAGATAAGCTTGCTTTAATCAGTCCAGGCAGACTTTTTAATTGTATAAAAACTCTGGACACAGAACAAAACAATCGAGGATTGTTGTGTTATGGCCATATCTCAGGTTTCAAATGATTTTTTTTTTTTTCAACATTATTTTAAATAAAGACTGAAAGACTACTCCATATTTATTAGGTTGGTCCAGGCTTGGCTGTTCTCTAGTGTCACACCCAGACATCTCATTATGATGTATTGCCAGAGCTCACCAACACAGACATGGTTTACCAGACGTGAACTGACTGCAACCACAACAGGATCATTTTTCACTGTGTCACTCATTTGTCTTCCTCTTTCTTCCCACCTCAGGGACCTCCCGGTGCTCCAGGTCCAACAGTAAGTGCGTCATGTCACTCATGTAGGCAGGAAGACAGGATGAGCTAGAAGACAGGAGTCCTGTTTAGAGTTTGAACCATAAAGTTGCAGGGAAAGTTGTCAAACTCTTGAGTAATTGAATTCAAAATCTATTTTTCACTTTTGACTTAATCGTATATCCTCATTCTGTTGTATGTCTGAATATCACTAAGACAAAGGAGAGATCATGTTGCATCTCTCAGCCCCAAACTTTGTGACCGTCCAAGGTTGAGTAAAGAGAAACGTGACAGCAGCCATTTCTCTGGCAGCAGAGCAAAGCCAGGATGTGATAGAGCCAGGAAAACATTTTTGTTTGCTCTTTTGCTACGCTGTAGATGAGCCAACAAATCATCATTTCAGTGATAAAAGGTCCAGAAAGAATATTTGTAATTTTGTTCAGTAGCATTGCCAGTGAAGATTAACAATAAGTCTCTCTGGCACTGTGATAAAACCCTCCTCACATCCGTTATCTGCCGTCTCTTCTGGATAAAGAGCAGCTTTCTGCTGTCTGAATGACCTTTTCCTGTTGGAATAGTTCTCAGAGCTCAGAAAAACAACTATATCAGATGCCTCTGTTTACAGGCATTATGTGATAAGTGTAGTGTTGATGCTGAGTAGAACGTGTTTTTCTTCCCCCTACTGAAGTCAGGAATGTGAAGGTTTATTGATGCAAGTCTTATTTTACTGCTTTGCTTTGGTATTAAAGTGTATTTTTATCCTTTTAAAGTTTTCTCTGTAAACTGGACGAGTATTGAAACTGTTTTCCCTAACCGGTGAACAAACCTACAGATTAAAATCTTACAGTTAAATAATGAAAAGGACACTGAATCTGTTATGTTTTCATTAACTGAATATGTTGATTTTGAATCCACAGAGGCAGATATATGATGACTCAGCAGTCTACAGTCTATCTGACTCTAACGCTGCCCTCAGGACAGAGGTAATGCACTAACATACTCAATGGACAGGGTGAATGGGTGGATTGTTGGATGGACTGCAGATTAGTTTAAAATTCTAATGTTCAAAGTTCCTCACAAATTCTGCTCTGCACTCGTAACTGTAATGAAGGCACTGAATATTTAATTATGCAGTTTGACAGTGCTACTTTCCATTCTTAACCAGAGTTTCCAGAACACAGAGATGAGCTTGCTGGACGAGAATACAGAGATTCTTAAGACTCTACATTACTTGAGCAGTGTAATTGAGAGCATCAAAAAGCCTCTGGGCACACGGGAGAACCCAGCTCGTGTCTGCAAGGATCTGCTTGACTGTCGTCACAAGCTCAAAGATGGTGAGTCTCATCTACTGGATACAGGATGTAAGAGAAGGATTTTCAAAATATGAGATTTCCAAGCTGATATAGAAGTTTGCTTCCAAAGAATACTAGTTGTCTCACTCTCTCTCTCTCTGATTCTCTGATCTTTGCATTATGACTGTCAGGTTGGTTCTGGGTCGATCCAAACTTGGGCTGCACTTCTGATGCCTTCAAGGTCTTCTGCAACTTTACTGCAGGAGGGATGACCTGTTTACATCCAGTGGCCTCCAATAAGGTAACACTGAAGTGGTGATCATGAAATAAAGGTAGCTGTTATTGTGCCATGTTTTGGATGGTGAGGACAGGTGTGTGCACTGTCATTCCCTTCACCATCTATACTGTATCAGTTAATTCTTCGAACTTTTCCACATTCTCTAACACAGATTGTACAGCAATAACGCATTAGTGTAGATTCAGTTAGAACCTTAACTGCAATTAATTTTAACATAACCGCACCTTAAATATTACAAATTAGTTCACTTGTGACTGCAACAATGCTCTATCTTATTATTTGCTTTAAAGCAGGAAACATTGTAGAGGTTGTGTTTGTCACACTCACATTTCTGCTCTTCATTACAGATGTTGTTTGGTGTAGGGAAAGTCCAGATGAAGTTTCTCCATTTACTGAGCACCGAGGCCAGCCACAGCATTACAGTTCACTGCCTGAATGATCCTCCCTACGGCACCGCAGACAGCTTCAGCTCCACCGGATCCACACTGCAAGAGAACACCACGCTTCGGTTTCGTGGCTGGAACAAACAGATGTTTGAGAAAGACACATTACTTGAACCACATGTGCTACAGGACGAGTGCAAGGTGATGACTCACTTGTTATTCAGCAAATAATTTTCTTTCAGGTCCACATGAACCAGGACTAAATAGACTTAAGAACTTATTTGGTTTATTTTCTACGTGGTAAGACACACATCTGAGGGATTCTGTAGTACAAACAAATGCATGAAATAGTGTAAAAATGGTGCTTTAATTGATCTGTCCCATGCATTGATGACAATACCGTAGTGTAGAAATGCTCTATTACAAGACAAGTCAAGCACTTAAATTATTACTTCAGTCAATTACTTACTTCAAGTAAAAAAGTATTAGCATCAAAACATACTTTTAAGTACCAAAGGTAAAAGTACCCATTATTAAGATTAAGATTATCTTTATTTATCCCACAACGGGGAAATTCACATGTTACAACAGCTCGAGGTGCAACAGTACAAGTAGAATCAGAAAAATATGCATAGAAATATTAAATAGAAAATAAATAGAAAAACACAAGATATTTACAAAAGCAAACAAGTGGGTGGAAAGTGACTGTTCATGTAGTGCTTGAGTTAAACAGTCTGATGGCTGTGGGGATAAATGATCTGCGGAAGCGCTCCTTCTTACGCAGTGGGTGTAAGAGTCTGCTGCTGAAAGAGCTGCTCAAGGCTTCCACAGTCTGGTGCAGGGGGTGAGAGGTGTTGTCCATGATTGACGTCAGCTTGGCTAACATCCTCCTCTCACCCACCGCCTCTATGGAGTCCAGTGGACAGTCCAGGACAGAGCTTTCCCTCCTGACCAGTTTGTTCAGTCTCTTTCTGTCCCTGTCCGTGCTGCTACCTCCCCAGCAGACCACTGCATAAAGGAGCACTGATGCCACCACAGCGTCATAAAATGATCGTAGTAATGTCCTCTGCACCCCAAAGGACCTCAGTCTCCTCAGCAGATGGAGGCAACTTTGGCCCTTCTTGTACACGGCATCAACAGGGCATATACAGAATGGCATGATTCAGAAAAATGTATACTGTATCATTGGATTATTATTGTTGATGCATTAATTTGTTCACTAACATACTCAACAAACATCACTTTAATGTTGAAGCTGGTACAGATGGTTTAAATACTTTAGTATCTGCTGAGTAGTTTATGAATCTCCCCTCTAGGATCAATAAAGTTGTATGTTAATGTAAAATAGTACATCATGATTTATTTTTTATCATATTTTGTACTATTAAACAAAATCTGCTGTAAAGTAACAAGTAACTAAAGTTGTCAAATACATGTAGTGCAGTAAAGTACAAATATGTGTATAATTGTAGTGGAATAGAAGTATAAAGAAGCAGAAAATGGATATACAAAGTACAGATACCTTAAAATTGTTCTTAGGCACAGTATATATGCCCCATATATACAATGTACTTAGTTACTTTCCACCACTGTATGTTAGACTTAGATTTCAGTAAAAAAATTGAAATTTATTTCCAAACACATTTTGTAATATTTATGACTGTGACTGGAATATGAATCGCTTGAATGATGTTTTCTATCTTTCTTGTTTTTTTCTTCTCCACTCATCCTCTTTCAGATCCAAGATGGCAGCTGGCACCAGTCACAATTCTTCTTCCACACTCAGGATAGTCGTCAGCTACCTATAGTAGACATACAGGAATCTCCCACATCACAACCCAATAGTCAGCGGCATATAGAAATCGGTCCAGTCTGCTTCCTCTGACACCAACATCACCTTCATGTAGCCTACTTACACGAGCTACTAAAATATAAAGCTGTTACACAAAATGGCTTCCTACCAAAGAGCGAGTGTCCATCAGACTTTGTCATGGAAACCGTTAATGAGACCTGTCAGAACAACAAAGGTTCAACCCAAGGCAGATCAAGATGGAAGATCTCTCTGTGGAACATCCAGGCTACGAAGCCCAAAGGAGAACAGTGTATACCAATATTTATCGATATTTGTGTAAAGTATGTTTTGTCAATAATTGTTAGTCAAACGGTGCTTAGGTTGGCTGTATATGGACCGATGTTACAAGAGGGTGGGGCCTCACTAAGCAGCAGCCGATCAAAAACTCACACCTCCTTCTCACCCCCAAACACACCGAGACCATCCTAAGCAGAGGCCTAACCCGAAGGAGCGTGACAGGCCTCTTTGTAGGAGCACTGTCTAACTAACGGTTTTTATGAGTGCAATAGCATGTGGATAATGTGTGACTGCTTTAAATATTTCATTTTCCGATCAAAGGCTTTATTTTACATTGTTTTCATGATGTTTTTGTCTCCGGTCCTGCCCAGTTGGACCTGTACATCTTGACGGATGGTGCTCTACCTCTACCTGCTCATTCGCTTCCTAGAATAGTTGCTAATGTCAAGTTATTTCTTTTTTTTTTTTTTTCTTGCCTTTGTGTTGTATGTACCGGTTACATAAAGATTTGTTATGTTGTTTAAGTACTTATGTTGATTTGGTCATTTCTAATTTATGAACCATTTTTTGATACACTACATATTTTTTTTGTAGCTTTTTCTTTTATTTGGTAGGTTGTTCAGGGGAAACCTATCATTGGTGCTGCAACAGAATGAGTCATCAGTGAGTTTTTACATTTCCTGTGTATATATTGACAGCATACTGTATGTTTATTTATATCCTTTTTGGGTTTTTTTGTTCACATTACTGTACCGCAGTAAGTTATACTCTCAGAGAACTATTTGGTCAACCACAGCTCAGTCTAAAGAAGTATTTATGTTTAAAAGGTGTGTTTGTGTGTTCACACCTGTGACTGTACGTGTATCATACTGTTATTTCAGCTCATTCAGTGGTGGTTTGGTGGACTGGCAGCTACAATAAGCCAGAGTCAGAATACACAGAAAACAGTCATCATATTCTTAACTTATATTACCTTGAACAAAGTGTAATTATATAAAGTTTGTGGAGGATAAGGTTGGATGCAAATGTGTAAATAATAAAAAAGTTGTCAAATAAATGGAACATTTTATCCACAAATGGTTCTGTACTTTTTTTTAAACGCTTATACAGAATGTTTGGATCAAACTACTCTTAAGGTAACACACCACAGGTAACTAGGGTAGAAATGTATGGATGTTACCATGAAACTTCCTTAGTTGAACACTTAAAGACAATTGTCTACCTGTATGAGCAGTTTTCTTAAATGTTATGTTTAAATATGAAAATGGGACATTATCTAATTAAATATGGCTAATTTAACTAAATGAACTAAATAAGAAACACCTACATGTGTGTTTACATGTTGGGAAGTAAAATAGCCAAAATCTAATGAGATTGGTGTTGGCCTAGAGGTTAAAGAGGCAGTTTGATACCTGGACCCCTGAGAACATGAACAATATACAAAGAATTCGGGTTAAAACAATGGGCAGCACTTGCAGCTCAAATGTAAGCAAAGCAAATGTGTATAAGGAAGATAAAGTACAGATATTAAAAATAAAACAAGAAAGAACACAGTGTCTGATAAACAATCAGACCGAGGTGTCATGGAAAAAGGTTTCATTACAAATTTATTACACTTTTTATATAAATAGGGAATTTAATCCTACAGGGAAAGATGAAACCTAAGACGGAACTTCAGCAAAGTATAATACATTTTGCATATAGAATGATGAATTATTTGGGTTATCATAGTAACAAACAATATAGTTAAGGTTAAAAGATTAACTATGGAAGCCCATTTCCGCCATTTAGAGAAAAAAAAAATGATGAAATGTTGCTTTGATACAAATAAATATATGTATTCCCATGGTGAGTTGTTGTTATGTAATAAAAAAATGAAATTATGAGGGAAAAAAGTCAAAATTATAAGATAAAAAGTCATAGTTGTGGGATAGAAAGTCAAAATTATGAGATAAATGTTGACTTTTTATCTCATAATTTACTTTCTAATCTCTTAATTTCGATTTTTTTCATAATTTTGACTTTTTGATCCAACTTAATTTTTTTATTTTTTCAATTATGGTTTTTATTGTTTCCTTCACAGGCATTACAAAAGGCCATCATTTGTGTTTTCCAAACATGCATTTACAAATGAAAACAAGTAGAGACAAACCTCAAACTAGAAACACAACATCAGCAGGTACAAATAAATAAAAACAAAACTAGTAAGACATTGGCATACATGTTTGAAGTACAAACAAAAGGGAGATAAATAAATAAAAATTAAAAAAAATCATAAAAATGATATCAGTATAATCATATACTACGCATATGCTGATCCAACTTTATTGACATAATAAAATAATGGGCATAAATGGGCTTCCAAAGTGAACAGAGTTAGCAGCCTCAAAAAAATGAGACTTTAGGTCTCTTCAGAATTTCTCTGAGACATTTCACAGTCAAAAAATAGATGAGAGACTGTTTCTGTACTATGTTTAAAAAGGAAAGACGCATCAACATCTGTAAATTGAGCAGTAAGACACAGTTCAGTGCTGACAGCATCTTTACTCTACCGCTGTAGGACGGTGCAGTTCCCCTCCTCTGACACCAGGGGGCGCCAACGAGCAGGATTCAAACCGGAACTCACCTCCACGTGCTGCCTGTGTCCACCGGCGGAAGAGGGTTTGTTTTGGTGCCGCTGCTGGTGTCCAACGTGTGTCTTCGCTTCTCCTGTAATGAACTCTGTAATTTTACCAACAACAGACATAATGTCAACTGTAGAGAGCCGCGTAGAAGAAGACGGCCCGGAGGAAGAGCTGAGAGCGAGCAAAAGAAAGATTTCTCTCTCCAGGTACGTTTTTAACTGCTAACTGAACTTAGCTAACAGGTTCATGTTTGCTAACACGTTCCCGGTGTGACACTTGCAGTTGTTGTATATCTTGAAGATATAAAGAGTTGTAGATGTCACAAATACTGAATGAAAACCGCAAGGTTTTGTCATGTGCTAACGATAGCTGCGAAGTTACTCTCAAGGTACAGAGTACATTTTATAGCTGCTGAATGTCTCAAATGTGTGTAGAAGCTGTAATGTTTTTCTCTGACGTTGTATTTCAGCATGTGGGTTGTTTAAAGCACCTTTCTGTCCATGTTATTGATCCTGTCTCGGTTGGTTTCAGTCAACTCTGAACAGTTTGTATGCTCCATGCTGATATGTCGTCTGTCCTGCAGTTGTGGTGTTTGTGGCTCACAGGAGGCGAAGTACACATGTCCAGCCTGTCAGGCCCACACTTGCAGGTGAGGTTCGCACACTCACAAAAACATGGCTCCAGATCCCTGACCCACCCACTTAGACACTATAAAGGACCTCACTCAAAAGGAGTAGGCAGTAGATCAATTAAAATGGACAAAATAAATGAATATTTATGAATCATATATGAATGAATACAACATTAAAAAAATAAGGAAAGGCAATGTAAACAATCGTAACTTATTCTGACGATTAATTGTGTATCGAATCTGGTTGCTATTTTATATCAAATCTGATATAGACCCGTGTCCATATAAATAAGTCTTCTGAAAGGTGTAAGAGAATTTGTAATCTTTTCAAGTGTAATTCAGCTATTCATTTCCAAAAAGTTAGGAATCAGACCTCCACGTCACTGCTATGCAAAAGGCTATTTCTAAAATCCTCTTTGGAAGTTTCTTAAATGTGCACAAATGGTTGTAAAATTCTCCACTAAGCAATTTTGTGGATCCAACGGGAAGGTGAATCCTATAAGTTTACTCATAAGGTCACTGAAGTCGTGTCAGAATGTGTTAAGCTTCCGTTCAAGACCAGGTGTAATGCAAAAACGAGCCTTCCTCTATACCACATCTAAAACATACATTTGATATCTCAGGTTTATGTTTATGCAATCTTTGTGGTGTAATAATGAGCCAGTGAAGAAGGTAAATGCTGGATGCTTTGACCTGATTCCTACTCATGTTGATATGATATAACCCATGACAAGCCCTCATATTGCAAAACAAAGGATGAGAACTGCTGCCCTGATGAAATTACTTAATACGTCATGTCACATGACTTTGTCCATACTCTTTATTTTTTATAAAATCATGCTTGATTTCCATAAAGTCATATATTGCTCATATATATAAAGACTCCAAAGCAGTTAAACACAACCAATAACATTTAATATGTGAACTTAGGCTACATGCACCCATAGAGGCACCCATATTCTTTCTGTAATGTACTTGAAACCCATACTAGGCTTCCGTCATTGCCCTCCCCTGAATTCCCCCCAGAGTCACAATTTTCCTGTGTTCCTCCTGATTTCTGACAAATTTTCACACTTTTTTTCCAGTTGTAGTTATCACAACATGTTTCTGAGACTGTACAGTGTGTAGTCTGCTTTCCTGTTGCCCCTCCTCACCAAGTAACAGACACAAAAAGACATGGAAAAGAGGAAGAATAAGAATTCTGTTCTTATGGAAAATTTTAGAAAGGAGAGGGGCGTACATTTGGTAAAATCTGCCACGCTGATATTTCTGTCGATCACGAGGGTCGCACTGACATCCATCACCATGTAGAGGCTGACATACAGGGCAGTGTTGGCACGGGCTGCACAAGTTCACAACAGAGGGGTTAATTATTCTGCATTTTATCTGAGAATTTAAAGTAAGATTTAAATGATTTAACATAATCCTGTCGCTTTTTACTATTTATTTTGTTATTTTCAAGAAACTTAGTCTCTATAACTCTAATAGAGGCTTCTGGGAGACGCCCCTGAACCCTTCGCTTTGGTTTTCAAAATCCTTGGAATTTTTGATTCCTCAAGGTTGGCAAGCATGCTTGAAACCCTGATATTACATTTTAGCAGTGCCAGCAGTGCCAGGTGTCTCATGAGCCTGTTAGCAAAAAGTGAAAAGAGTACACAAATAAAAGAAACGCCAGGTCGTTATGAAACAAAGAAGAAAGAAAGTAAAACTTTGGCCGGCCCAGTGCTTTGATTAGTTCGAACTGATGTTCCCCAGGTGCTTACAAACAACCTCTCTGTGAGTCTAAAGTTATGTAACATGTGAGGTAAGATGAGGGAGGAATGGGTACAAAAATAAAAGATGTGGCCTGTGAAGTCCTTCAGAGAATACATTTGTGTGTGTATTGGACGATAGTCAAGAACAAACTCTTGACTTCACTACTGGGTTGGCAGTTTTTATGCTATATTCACATGAAATATTGCACTAGTTCCTTCTGTCCATGGCATTGGATAGTTTTACTAGCTGAGTGCATGATTGTAGACAGGTTTTCCCAGAATGTTCAACCATTCATCAAGTCATCAGGGACAAATACTTGTTTATATTGTTAAAACTGCAGTAAGGTTTCATAAATCACACGAGTTCTGCTGTTTTTTCCCATGATGTTCTGCTCTCTGTCTTTGATAAGATTATATTAGTTAATGGGGCATAAAAGCTCAGTTCCATCTGTGTCTGATATCACGAAGAAAAAGTTCAGCATTTTATGATGAGAAAACCAAAAATCCTCCCAAAAAGTACATTAATAAAATCTGTTCTACCTTTGCATGCAGTAACTTAATATTTATGATTGACTTGTTGCCGAGTTTTTGTTTTTACTTACTGAAAGTTACTTTAATTCACGTCCAGCAACAACATGCCCCCGGCAATACTAAGGTCCAAGGCCTGTTCCTCGAATTCTGTGGATGCTGAAGCATTTATGACTTAACCTTCAAGTACTTAATGACATATTGAAGGTCATACCTGAAAATTTCATTAAGATTTATCAAAGGGCACTTGGGGATGTCCTTTCCCTCTCTGTCATGGTTCCCTGTTGTTTTTGGGCATCATTCAGCATTCCTTCTACATACTTTCTTTGTCTGACTCTGGCCAAATACCTGTCTCTCAGCAAGTGCCTGCAAATGGGATTAAAGGTTTTTTTTAATGTGTTTTTGTAAGATGTTTCTGAAAGCCAGTACTGGCACTTTGGAATAATCACATAAGCCTCAGAAATGTTTTATTTTAAGATATTTCAGTCAGAAGTGCAGGTGAGCAGGTGCTGGAAGTATTATTCATTTAATAGTCATTTCATAAAAGTAGCTTTATGATGATATGAAAATACTCGATTACAGGTAGTAAGAGTCTGGTAACAGCTTATTATAAGAATGATTCACAACGTTACATTTATAGTTATTTAACTTTAGTAATTGCACTGATAACAAACAATTAAATTATTTATAAACCATTTATTAAGCAATTCTATAGGTTTATAAACATCAGTTGCAACTTTATAATGACCAGCTAAATAATGTTTATAGATAAATTACAGTTTTATTAACTGTTAACAAAGTTTTATATCAGGGTCTGGTGAAGTGGGCAGCAGTTAGTTTCAGTAGGTAACACTGACACTGTAACACACTGAAGGCGATAATTGATGCGCCTCGATTGAAGCGTGTCATTTAATCCTCCTATGGATCACTGCAGGTATCAGATTTGAAATGACAGCACCACAGAATAAGCAGTATTTTGGGAAAAAAGTCATTTTGTTATTGACTTGTGATTTGTTAATTTAGTTTTTCTTCTACCACTGTACTGCTAACCAGACTAGCTGTTAAACTAGCTGTCTCATGCTAATGTGTTGCTAATCCAACATTCTATGCAGGGTTAGGTTAGCTGTTTAATTACTGGCTAGTTTAACTATTAGCTGTGTATTGTACTCTTTTACTGTGTTAATAATTGCATTGGACATCCCTGTTTGGGTGTTTTAATTGGTGACACTTTGTTCCTGGCAGAAAGGACAGTCTAATTAATTTTACAGCTGTACTGTGGTGAATCCAGTTTTCTTGTTAATATTTGTTTTCACAGTACCTTTGGCCTAACTTTTGTGATGGTGTCAGCATTTGGAAGGACATGGAGCACTGATACCATCAGCTTCTTTTTGGGCTGTATTTATGTTTCGGATAGTAGCTGATGGATTTTGTCCACAAAAATCAGAATCAGGGAAAGCAGCTTGTTTTCTCTGGATCGTTCTCTCAGCTCACAGATATTAAAATCTTTCTGGAATGATGATAACCTCGTTAGATAATGGAGGAAATCCAGGCGTGTTTGTCCACCTGCAGCCGCCGGCTAGTTATTTGTTTCAGTTAGTCTGGGTTCTGTCTGCTATTGTTTCATATTTGTCAGTCTCAATTTAGCAGACCAGTCTGACTGTCTGAACAAGCTGAAATGCTGCCAAACCAAATTCTTTTAAAGAAATGAAGTGTTACCTAACAAATTCTGTTTGTGTTTATTTTCCAGCTTGCAGTGTGTGAATAAACACAAGGGTGATTCGGGATGCAGTGGAGTTAGAAATAAAACGACCTTTGTGCCCCTTTCACACTTTGATGAAATGGCACTTCTCAGTGGTGAGCATCTTCCTTACGCCTTCCCATTAAGGAGAAACTGAACATGACAAGAATACTGTTTATAGTATTTAATCTAACACAGAGACACTGTGGAATTTTAAGGATATTATTTTTGACATGGTTTGCAGTATATATGCGCTAACATCAGGGTGTTTTATTAATGAGTGGTATCACAATGTGTCCTCTACCTGGACTGTAGACTACAGGTTTCTGGAAGATACAGGTCGATTTGCTGATGGTGCCAACAGAGACAATCTGATCCGGACTCCTCGTGCCACTTCAAAGGTACTTACATTTACAAATTAAACTATCTTATGTACTTAATATTGGGTAGGCTGCCTTAAAGGTCCCCTGTGAAGTTTTTGACCTCTAGCAGCTCTGTGAAACAGTTTTTCCTTTGTGTTTATCTCATGCACATGCACACACACAACCAAGTGACGTGATAGATGGTCCTACCCATGGTGTCATACTATCCCGATAATCAACAGGTGGTGGTAACATGCTAAGAAAAGTAAAATAAGAATTTAAAATGTTTAAAAAAGTCTTGGTTCATTACCAAAACTATTGTTTTTCAGCTGGTGAATCATTTTCAAGATTAAGCTAAAAGATTTCAAAGTCTTTCCATCTGAAATAGAAATATGCTGTATATGTGAACATACCATTCCCACATCATTATGTAAGGTATTCTTCAGAAGTAGTTGTTCCTGAAATTCAGCGTGAACTGTTTAGGTATTTAAGAACCAAAAACAGATGGTTCTCTCTTCATCGTTGTCATTACTGCTCATCTGTTAGCTTTAACAGAAGGCAACAGTTCATAACTGTTCAGCCAAGACTGTTCTCCTGAGTGCTGAGAAATCTATCACAGATAAATTGAAAGTTAATACGGGAAGATTTAAAAGCTCTTACAAACTAAGACACTTTCACCCAAAGTAAGAACACCCTGACCCAACACTGACCACACTACCTGAGACCAGAGCCAGTACTGATCAAACTACGATCAAAGTATGATAGAAAGAGCCAATGCAAAGACACAAGAGTGAAAAAGGTTTGAAGTGAATTATAGCAACAATAATACCTATACAGAATGCTTAACATGCTTCACAGAAAGACAAAAAAACCCAAAAACAATTTAAACAACTCAGGGAAAAAAATAGCAAGAGTAGGACATTAAAGTTCAGCAACATATTGAATATTCATAACCAATAATATAGAAGCAGGCAGAAACTCTGCTGCTGGTGGACGAGGTTCATCAGAGAAACCAAACAAGGAGACTTTAGCACCACATTGACGAGTGCACACAATAAAAAAATATTTAATACAAAATTAGTTCTGGGTTTTGTTTTTTTTGTTTGTAAACCTGAAAAAAAGCAAAAACTGGGAACAAGTGGTTCAAGGCTAAAATGACCCTGTTCTGAAATATATTCGCCCCCAACTCATCCTGTAATATGTCTCAGAGGGTGTGTGTTAACCTCTGCCTCTGTACTGGAGTCATCTAAGACTCACTTATAAGATACTTTTGAAGCTCTCTTACAATGAAGAGCATTTTGATGTCATAATACATTTGTGATTTGTGTAATAAGTTTGTGAGTAGGTGTAAAGGTGAAGGAGTGTTACTGTTTACTGTTTTCTGCACCTTTCTTAAAGCTCTGTAGATATAAATATTTTCTAAAAATGATTTGTCTACATAAAAATGTTATCAATCTGAACTTTAAGTCCAACATTTCAGTTTAAGTAGTGTGATAAATATCAGCCTTGAATATCAGGCTAACATTTTTCTAGAACCAATCACAATGTTGCATTATGTGCGTGTAGAAAACCCCTGCGTCACGTTACTTACATACAATAAATTTTCTTTTTTCATGATTTTATTTCTAAGCGTTTACATCTCATCATCTAAAATGCATGTTTGATGCACTTTCACTAACGTTAGGTTGGAAACCTAATTCTCCTGTTGGGCCACAGACTACAGAAAATGAGTTGAACCAAAACTAGCAGTCACTGGTCAGTGATCCATTTTTGTATAATATAATGAGATATCTGATAGACATAACTTAAAAATCAAGTTGAAAACAATGCTAGTATAAAACTCTAGCTTTACCATAGGAGACTCACCATCATCTAAGTGTTTTTGAAGTTTTATTGCTTCACTCATACACATTGTGTCTGTAGTTGTGCAATGCTTACTGCTGTTTCTCCAAACCACAGACATTGAATTATGTAAGATTCAGTTTCCCTGCCAGCGTTTACCTTTATTGCAACTACAAGACAACACCAGAGATATTTGATAGCTTGGAGTAAAACATGTTCTTTTTATGAGATGTTTACAGGCAGTGACTGCTTCAGAGGTCACAAATCAATCAAAATAATGAGGCTCATTCTCAGCAAGAGATAAAGACTCGGCACATTGTGAGCTGTGGGATTTGTGTTTCCACCAGAACATTGAAATTGCAGTAATCTGCTATTAGCCTTGTATAGCCCTAACTTTTAATAAATCTCTTTGACTGTCTCTCACTACCTGCGGATCTGAAGTCATGAAGGAGCTGCATGAGTGCCAGAATGGAAACTCTTGTCTTTTCTAATTTAGATGAGGCCGGTAAGGAGAAGTTCAGGTCATCTTTGGTTTAATTGTTAATGAAAGTTGCACAGCCGGATTTATTGATGCAGAACAGATGTTTAATATTTAGACCCATTTGTTCTGAGAGAAGATACCCCCCCCCCCCCCCCCCAACTGACTTTTCCACTGGATTGAATGCCAGCAAGTCTGTGGTCCCATCAAATCGGTTCAGAGCTAAGAATAGAAGTTCTCTGTTACATCCTGTCTCACTAAACCGTTGTTTTGACTGAAGTATGCTGCTGTGAGATCTTTATTAAAGGTCTGATGACTGCTGGGTTGTTCTGCTTGGTGTTATGAATCGAGATCTGCTTTGACCCTATTAAACCAGACTTAACTGTGTCATAACTGTCAGTATTTTTCTGTAAAACTACTCTTTACAGAGTATACTCAGATAGTGTTCTACATACCATATCGACCTGCAACTAATGATTCTAGTCAGTATCAGTTAATCTAATTATTATTTGTTCCGAAGCTATATGGTCAATAAAATGTCAGAAAATAGTAAAAATGCACATTAATGTACAAAGTGAGCATAAATCAGATTTTTTTTTGTTAGTCCAAACACAACCATTGAATATTCACATTTGATGAGCTGAGACCAGTTTACAAATAAAACTAAACTAATGTGCATGTGTGAAAAAGAAATCCTCAATATTAATGGTGTTAGTGTCTCAGTAGGTTTTTTTGGGATTCTAATTATATAAATTTTATTTATTTATTATGCTGTGAGATTGTTCTTTGCAGGTGCGTGCTTCCCTTTATGTATTGCAGGTGGGAGAATAAACAGTTTTTTGACCAGAGTAAAAATGTGTTTTTTTAAAGGCTAAATGCCAACAAATACAGATTGAAGCTGAATCTTTCGTTATATAACAACATGTTGGGAATTTTGGAATTCACAACATGGCTCTGGAATAATTGGAAATGTCTGGATCACGCAAGTCAAGCAATCCTACATAGCCACCACTGCAGTCTAATTCTACAAATAGTACAATAATGATAATATTAGTAGTCAAATATGTATCTGCAACTCTGCAGTGTAACCAGGTTTAAACAGAATGGATAATCATACTTTTGCTGTTATATTGTGTTGTTCCACCTATACGTTACTGTTTTCCAGGCAAAGAAGCTGGCATCCAATGCCAGAAAGATGAACATCATCTTGAGGTTCCTCCCTGTCACCTTCACAAGGAGCAGAGAAAACTCCACCGTCTTCTTTGGAAAGTAAGAATGAAATAACTCAGATACAGATGATGTATTTTGTACGGAAGCCCTAAAGGGCCATGCATTCATACATTTTATTTCCTCCGTTTTCCTGTGATAACGAGTTAATTTCATTTGTTTTCTCGAGATCTCAAGTTATTATCTCGAAATAACAACTGCCGTTTTCCCGAGATAACGGGATCATTTTCTTGAGATCTCGAGATAACGAAACTATGTTTTCCCGAGATAACGATATAATTAATTCGAGATCTCGAGATAATGACTGTGATATGATAGGCCTGAGATTATGGAGACGCCTGGGACCTCGTAGCTGGTCAGCTATGTAGTTAACAACGACATCAGGCTCACTTAGATTGTGCCGCCGATATAGCTGAAGCCTTGCTAACCGTCTTTTTAGATTACGCACACTAATGTGTATGTTATCTGTAATACCAAGGCATAATGCTATTTCAGCCTGTCAGGCCTTGATTGAAAAGATATGTGACACGGTGATCAATATGCTCCTGCTCCTCTGACATTGCTACACTGAATGATGTTTCCTGCAATGATTTAATATACTACACTATCGTTTTGTTTTCTCAAGATCTCGAATTAATTATATCGTTATCTCGGGAAAACAAAGTTTCGTTATCTCGAGATCTCGAGAAAATTATCCCGTCATCTCGGGAAAACGGCAGTTGTTATTTCGAGATAATAACTCGAGATCTCGAGAAAACAAATGAAATTAACTCGTTATCACGGGAAAACGGAGGAAATATAATGCATGAATGCATGGCCCTTTAGGGCTTCCGTAATTTTGACTTAAAACTGAATATTAGTATTTGTGTTAGCTGCAGTTTGACAAAACTATTTTTGCAGAGTAGAAGAGCTACAAATTATTTCAGTTTAACAGCAGCTGTAATTTAATTTAATTCAGGCTCACCACCGACGTGAGGCTCTGAAGTAGTGAGTGGTCCAGTTTTAAGTAACATGAATATCCTTTTAATAAAAAATATATATATATATTCATTGTTCAAGTATCCTACACACATGCTACAGTATCATAGAAAAGAAAGAACACAAACATACAGTCGTGCAAACACAAGTAATAATAATACAACACCAAGTCTGGGTGCTTGGATTCCCGTCACAGCAGCTCTGATTAAACTGTCACCCAAACAGTTTGAGACTGTTGATACACTCCGTCACAGTCAGTCCTGCTTTAGTCTGGAGCCAAATGAGCTTCTGATTAGTGATGTTTTCCTTTACCACAGGATGGCACTCTTGTTAAGCCCTAACAGCAGCTGGCTCTCTTCAGGTTATCTTGTAGCAGTCTGGTATGTGGCAGTGAAAATGCAATAGCACAACAGTGTCTGTCTGAAATCACTTGAGGTTAACCATCTTCTATAGGTAGATTTAGCCATCATGACGTCCTTGAGTTGTTTGCGGTTTATGATGAATTTCACAACAGTTCACTCTTCAGCATGAGACCATTTTATGTTGGTAAGTTGTAGCCATTCAGTTGGCCCTTTTCAGATGTTTTCAGTTTCAGGCCCACACATGCACATTTCTTGCTGAGGATCAACGGGACCATATTCCATGCTGCAGACAAACCATAATTGTGCAGCTGCAGTGCATCTTCTCCATAATGATATTACCCCAGTTAAATGGTCAATCTGTAAACTACCGGAGGACTCTGACTAAAAAGGAGTTAAGCCAAAGGTTAGGTGTTTTCACATTCTGTGATAATATGTAACACACTCTATTGTGAAGTTTGAGGACGACACCATCACCATTGGCTGCATTACAAACAACAATGATCTTATCGGGAGGAAATTGACAATCTTGCAGAGTGGTGCACAGAGACCAATTCACTGCTCAATATCAACAAAACCAAGGAGCTGATCGTTGATTTTAGAAAAAAGGAGGCAGATACACACCTCTGTCTACATCAGGTGAGCTGAGGCGGGCTGGTGAACAGTCTGACGTTCCTGCGAATCAACATCACAGAGAACCTGACATGGTCATCGCACATCACCACCCTTGTAAAAAAAAAAAAAAACACAACAAAGGCTCTACTTCTTTGAGAAACTTAAAGGCCCTGACACACCAAACTGAAATCAAAGACCCGGCTGCATCGAAGGCCGACTGTTGTGTCACCTCACGTCTTTTGTGTTTCGGCCAAAAAGCTGCACTTGAACACACCATTGGATTGGAAAATGGAATTTGACACCACTCATGCTATTTTAGCCGCTTCTAAGCGAGAATATCTTGTAATCATGGATACTACAGCGACAGACTCAAGGGGCTTTTCAGTATCTCTTTTCGTGCACTGATCCACTTACCTGAACAGCCAATCAGAGCGATTTCTCATACTCATACTGAAGCTGGTTATTACAATCACAAAATGTGAAAGCCTTGTGAGACTTGAGCTTCGCTGAGAAAAGAATAACAGAAAAAGAGTTTTAATGTTTAATTTATAATTTAAACTATACTTAATGCACATAGTGACATAACAGCATGGCTGGTGTTGTTATTTAACATTTTCCCATTGGTTTAATGATTTTGTAAAATGTTTTCTCAGTGAGACTTTAGACCTTGAAATAGTTAGTAATTATTTTGAATGGGTACTTGTCCAGTTGCTCAGTTTTACTGGTGGTCTTTTCATGTCTGGCATCCTTTCTCCCTCGTTGGACAACCTTCTGCCACTCATTTTCCCTTTTCCTTTGAGGCTTGAGTTCTGCCACTCTAATCCCTCTGTGGAAGAATAGAGGAGGAGAAGAGGGGAAAATGGTTATTGAACTGCACATTAAAGTTTTACGAGGCTGAAATGCCCAGGGACAACATTGGGTGCCAATCAGGATTGCCACTAAAAGAGTCCTTTGTCAGTCCCTCCAGCTGGTTTTATGTTGTTACTCTCCCTTTCACCACCCTCTTTTCCATCTTTAAAGTCTACCACTCTGTCATGTCTGTCTCTGGTGTTTTGCAGGCGCTGAGTTAAACGTGCACGTCACATCTCAGGATGAGGCAACATTATGTCAGGTTGTAGTAGCACACTCTGCCCACCCACCCAACCCCAAACTCCCATTTGCAACTCAACGTTCGTCAGATGGTAACAGAAAGTTTTCATTGGATAAAACCTGTTGTGTCTGTTTTTGTGATTTCGGTTCAACACCTGGGAGATGTGTTGATTTCCAACAACTGATCCAGCAAAAAGACACAAGAAGAATCTTTATGCCTTTGCCTCTGCACTCTCTGTAGAGGAATCTTTCTCCAGCTGCACAGACTTATTTCTTTGTTTAGTCTGGTTAGTTTCACTGCGAAGATTCTTCAACTAACCGCAACAGTGTCCCATTCACAGACGCAGCAAATGGACACAAGGGATAGGATGAAAGGTGTACAATAAATTGCTTGGGATTGAGAGAGAATGTGCTTCAGAATGTACCAAGTACATAATATAAGAAGCAGATGTTTGAGCAGTGTGACTGCAGCTGGTTAGCGACATATTCATGCTACGCACTCACGCTGCCAGAGAAGGATCATTACTGGCAGACAGCTGACTAGAGGACTTTCATGCCTGGTGACGGTGTGTGCGTGTGAGAATGAACTTATGTGTTTCTTTGATTCAATGTTTGTACGCATAATAATGGCCGTACAAGTGCTTTCTCAACACCTTTTGCCGGTGACTAATTTCAAAAACAAGGTTCAAACTGTGAAGAGACTGATACTGCTTCTGAAATCAGCCCTTGGAGGGTGAGCATATAATAGCTGGCATTTGGCAGAACATTGTGAGTAGCTGTGTTAGGGTGGAATTATGTTTTCTAAAGCCTCAGCCTGGCTTGGAGGGGCACTTTCCTCATAGACAGCTTGAGTGGACTGTACAACACATTTCAAGGCAGTTACACAGGTTAATATTCGAACATAATTGTATAATAACTTGAAATAATTAGTAATATGAGCAGCTGTATGGATTTTTACCATGTAGGTCCATTGGGAATCAGCCTCAGTCAGCTCTCTGGGTCAGAGGAGGCCTAATTTGCTGTTGAAGAACTGTGTACTCAAAAATGCTACTTGTTGATTCTATAAGAGGAAAATGGTGTTTGGCAAATGAAGTACAGTCATAATCATCCACAAATACATTCTCTGACCCTGTGAACTAAGTAGAGACACTGTGTGTTGCTACAAGTTGGTGTGGGGGTTATCTGGCCAAAAAATACCACAATCCATGACCTAAATATCACGATCCACAACCTAGATTGTGGTGTTTCCACCATTGAACACATTGCATTACAGATCTTTATTGACACTAAGCTCCTCATCGGTCATGACACAAGCTATAACTCATGTTGCATTATTTACTATACAGTCCTGCTCACCATTATTGGCACCCCTTCATTTTTTGCATAACCTCTACAGTATCGTCAGAAATAAATGGAAATGTACCAAATTTATATCATCAGGATCTTTTAATTGGAGGTCCAAAGTAATTTAACAAAGAAAATTGTTTTTTCAACTTACATATTGTAATTTCAAAGAAGAAACAGAAAAAACAGCATGTGCAGCAATAATGGCACCCCTCTTTAATATCTGGTTGCACACCCTTTGGCAGTGATGACAGCCTCCAAATGTTTCTTATACGCTTCTATAAGCTTCTTGCACTTCTCAGCTGGTATTTTCTCCCACTCTGTCTTTGCAAATTGTTCAAGCTCTTGAACGTTTGCAGGTTTCTTTTCCCCAATGGCAGATTTCAGCTCATACCAAAGATTTTCGATCGGATTGAGATCAGGACTCATGGCTGGCCATTTTTAAAACAGTCCATTTTTTTCCTTTTCAACCATTCCTGCGTGCTTTTGGATGTGTGCTTTGGGTCTTTGTCTTGCTGGAGGACCCATGATCTTCGACTCAAACCAAGTTTTCTTACACTGGGTAGGACATTTCGCTCTAAAATCTCTTGATAATTCTCTGATTTCATGATTCCTGTGATACGGTCAAGGCCTCCAGTACCAGATGCAGCAAAGCAGCCCCACAGCATTATGGATCCTCCACCATGCTTAACTGTTGGTAGGGTGTTCTTTTCCTTGTAGGCTTCATTGCGTCGTCTATAAAAAAACTGTTGGTGTGCATTGCCAAAAAGCTCTATTTTTGTTTCATCTGTCCACAGAACATTTTCCCAGAAGGATTGTGGTTTGTCCAGGTACTCTTTGGCAAAGATTAGTTGTTCCTTTTTATGTCTTTTCCTCAGCAGTGATGTCTTCCTTGGCCTTCGCCCATGAAGCCCTGTTTGGTTTAGTGTGCGGCGTATGGTACTTGTTGAAACCATGACTCCAGACTGTTCCAGGTTGGCCTTCAGGTCTTTGGATGTTTGACGTGGTGTTTTTTCCACCATTCGCACCAACTTTCGAAGACTTCTCTCATCAATTTTTCTCTTCCCCCCACGCCCAGGGAGGTTCTTGACAGTTCCATGCTTGGCAAACTTCTTAATAACATTACGCACTGTTGAAACAGGGACACCAAGGTCTTTGGAGATGGCCTTATACCCTTTGGAGGTCTTGTGTTTGCCAATTATCGCACTTCTGATGTCCTCAGACAGCTCCTTTGTCTTCACCATTGTGACAAAGGAACAGGGGATAACAGATGGCTTTTTAAAACACAGAAGTCATCATTCATTGGCTAATTCATGTCACATGGGCACAGACAATTTATCACAGGTGATTCTCATTTGTGATTTACCACAGGTGAGTCACAATGTGTTTCCATACTGATTTACAGCAAAGGGTGCCAATACCAGTGACACAGCAAGCTTTAAGTTTTTCTATTTTTTCCTCCCATTGTTAATTGTTTTATATTGTTGTTTATCATTTGCTCTTTTGTATCAAACACGAGTTCTCTATAGAAAAAAAATGTTTCACTTGATTCATTTTTTTCAGAAGATATTCCACATTATGTACTTAAACTTCATGGGTGCCAATAATGGTGAGCAGGACTGTATGTCACCCAAAAGAAGAGCCATGGAAGGAACTAGTCCAATCAGTGTGGCCATGTAGCTGTCTACATCACAAATCTGCTCGTCAGTGAGGTCATGTAAAGTTTGGGAACAGAAGTAAAAGGACATTATATACTGTGACCTCTACAATTCACTTGAGAAGTATCGATCACGATCATAAATTGCGAGATGGACGACCCCTTGTTTCAAATGCCAATTTAGCTCATCAAACCTCTATACAGTTATCCTAAAATCCATAAAGCACGCTAAACTTTTCCTTTTGCCTCTGTTTTCTGTGAAGGTGTGAAACAAACCACCTCTTCCTCCATTTCGCTATAGCTTCAGCTTCTAGTTGATCCACTAAAAATCAAGAGATCCTTGACCGTCATCCACTTCTTGCTGCAGCTGCTCAATCCTTTAAAGCATTTCTTGCTTTGTGTACGCTGTCATGTTATTGTGTGAACATTATGCATAGCCATGCTATTCAGCAAATGTGATCTGATCCCGTGATGAAGACAGAGCGGTTTTCAGACATTGCTTAGCTTGATGACGTGTTGTTGGTTTGGGGTTTGATCAAACTTTGGTAAGCATGTGTCAACCGAACTTCTTTGTTAAATCACCTCACTGTAGCTGTAATGCCGTTCTTCCCATGTCACAGGATTTTATTACAGCTGCAACAGCGAAGGAGGTGGTACGTGTGCTGTTGAAGCACATTTAACATACTTTAGTCATTCTGCATGAATGGTGAAAGTAAGAACAGGGATGTTTTTGTGGCTGTATTTCTGACCTCTAAAACTACTAAAACCTGAACATTGTCGACTGGCTGTCACCAATGTACAATGGTATTGTCTTGTTTCCAAGCAGAGTCAAAATATCAGTTATCCTTCACCATGAAGGTGCAGTAGAGAAATGAAAAAAGTGGGTCATTTCAGAACCGCAACTAGGTTAATTAATGCAATTTTGAAAAAGCTGCTATGTAGTCTTGACGTTCATCACTGTTCTTCATTGTAGAAATATGAGTTGTTGCATGTGATGAATGAATGCTCAAATGGATTAAAGCAGAGGGAGCCGTATTTCAACCCAGAATTCATGGTGGTAGACGACTGCGTGCGTCACGTCCTACTTTGCAGCAATTAAGTTCAAATGACACAATCAGCAGCAGCTTTACTCAAATGTTTTTGAGACTCCCTCAGACAAACTTCTGGCTTGCATTCGGTTGATTAACCAGTGCTGACGCAGAGCAGAGTCTCTGCTGGCTGCCATCAGAGGCAGAGCTCACATCAGAATGGCAAGCAGCAGTTTCATCAGTGTTGCAGACGCTGTCATCACAATTGGCCACATAGCTGTGGGCTACATGCTGCTTTCTGGCTCTGAGTGAAATTCCCAAACTGCAAATTAAGCAGAAATCTGAATTTGCTGCACAAGCTAGAGAACACAGAAACTGTTGAAAATGTTTCTTGTTTGGTAACTGAATTTGAATAATTATTATTATAATTATTCCCATGTGTTCTTCTAAATGAATTACATAGTTTTGCTCTTGGACAGAAGAACTTCAGTGTTAGTTGACGTTTGGCCATGAAGACTTTTCTAATTTTTTAAGCCACATTAATGCTTTGACTCTAGAGGCTGCTACATTGGCAAAATATATTGACAACTGTTGGATGGATTACATTGAAATTTGGTACAAACACAACGGTCCCCAGGAGATTATTCTTAAATTGCGTTTCCACCCAAAGTACCCAGAACTTTTAGTACCAGGAACTACTTTTCATGGCACTAAAAGGTTCCATCTGCGCTTCCACCACATTCTAAGGACCCGTGAAGATAAGGCAAATTAGTCTGTTGACTTATGAAAAAGCAACAGCTGTTGTTTTTGCACACGACTATCCATCAGGAAGTCTTGGACTGGTCGTCAGTCTATCTGTCGTATGTTTTTTTTTCCCGTATCGCCATGTTGATGTGTTGTAGCACAATAAATAAAAAACAAATTAGTTTCTGGTTGCAGATTTTTAAAAATGGTGGCTCAAATAAATTGCTGCATGTACTCAAACAATCAGAGTAAGTTTAGCGTTGCAAGCTCCACCCACAAAAGGATGCAGGGCAAAAATAATGCCCCCAGAACTTAATTTAGACCCTGGTCCCTGAAGTTAAACCACACTGAGTTGCTCCAAAGGTTCCTAGTCCCTGGGGTATATCCCTGCCGTGGAAATGTGGCTTTTATAACCTGGGTTATCATTTGACTTACATCTTCTGTGACCAGCAGGTCAACTTTCCAAACCCAATAGCGGTAAGAATCTAAGAGTAACAAAAATGTCTCCCCTTTTTCATTTTTTTGCCCAAGTAATGAGCATCGTAGCCTCATGGAGCTGCTAGTGTAGTCAAAGATTAGCCTTGTTCCGTGTATGGACACATGCAGGCTTAGAGCCCACACATGTTCACAGCTTTTTTTGCCTTTCTAAAATTGAAGACAAGTGTGTTATGAGCCTCTCAGAGAAAGCAATCCCATGACTTAAACATTGCTGCTTTTGTCCAGCAACTGAGTCTCCAGCCAGAACTCAAAGACAGAGTCTTAACGTACAGCTGCCTGTAATCTCTGTCTCCGCTCTCTTTGTCCATCATCCTCTCTGCCACTCCACCCTCCGAGGTTGTGGATCCAGCCATTGGTCTCTGGATATTGGGTTTATTTGTTGTATCTGAGTAGAGAGGCCCCAAAGTCCTGTCATCTCATTCCACAGACATCCACTTGCCACCCAGATCCTGGCATCAGCCTCTAATGGGTAGATACACGGGACACATGGTTTCATATGTTGTGCCATTTTTTTTGGATCTGTCCAATCCTTAATCCGGCCAGATGGATCTGCTCTGACTGCCAGACCACCAGTCGGGCTTTTCGGCTCTCTAGTGTTGATGACACTGCAGTCGCTTATTTAATCAACCGTGTGTGAGCAAGAGCGTGTTCTTGTTAATGAATTCATCCATCCTCCTCTGAGTCCACTTTATTTCTTAGTCTCCCTCATGAATGTAAACACTTGCTCAGACTCAGTTTCAGAAGACAAAGTTGTATCTGTGATGATTCTGTAAAATGTTTGCTATGCATTTAAAATTTAAAGTGTACTCTTTGTACACTCGCAGTTTTGTAGTCAGGACTGTGAAGAGAAGAACAAAGATAGTACCCACTGAAGACTAGACACCAGACTGAATAACTTTGAATGATTCCATTCCACAAAGTCTAACATCTTGCACTGCCATGTTTCTACAGCAACCCAAATCAAGAAACTGGCTCTAGAGAGGCCTTCAGTGTTTTTAGCAACCACTGTAGCGGAGAGTTAGACAATAGGTATTCATTTGGTTGCAATCCGCCCCCACGCCTGTAGCGTCGTTTTTCCATGCATCTGCCGGCCTGGCTCTACTCGGTTTGACTCGGCACGGCAGGGGTTTGCATTTTCCACCACAACTGTGCTACCTGCTTGAAGGTGTGTCTTAAACCAATGATGTGCTTGTCCAGATCCCCGCAGTACTATCAAAGAATCACCGCTAAAAAAGTCACTCCACTAATTGAGTTACACGTTTAATTTCCTATAAATTCTTCATAATAAAAGCATCCCATTATTTAGTAATTTAAAAGCTTTTATGATGAAGCAGCATTACAGGAAACGTGTTTTTAGCAGCAGTAACTAAACATGACTCCTGAAACAGCTGAAAGCGAACACGATGAAACAGTAAAACACAGCAGATGTTAGACAGTACAAACAGGACGAGAAAACTTTTGTAGCTTCTAACTCGATTCAGTTAGAAGCTACAAAAGTACTGAGAGCTGAACACACACTTTTAAAAACGTCTTTCTCTCAGGTTTCCTGCACAGACATGAGTTGAGTAACGATTTGAGGGACAGACACGGTGCTTGTCATGGGTTGGCCACAGTCGCGAGACATCACTGCGGCCCACTTGGAGGCGGGCGGGCTCCGGAGCAGGACCATTGCGAGCGTGGCTTGGCTCAACTTGGCGCAGCAAAATTGGTGATGTAAAAGCAAATCGGCGAGGCTTGGTTTGACTCGCCGTGACCAAAGTTGCTGGTGGAAAAACATGTTAGATGTCACTAAATCCTACACACTGGACCTTTTTAAGAGTTTTAAGCTCTCATAAGAAGTTCAAACAAGTGATTTCAGCTATTTTCATTGTGTAAATATTGTGCAGCCTAGAACAGGAAACAAAAATACTATTGTTGTGCTGCCAATTCTAGAAAGAGGAAACAACAACCACTTGAGAAGCAGTAAGATATGACCGCTTACATCCTCTGTGCAAATCAGGATGCTGAAAATGATTTAAAAACCCCCAATGTTTTTTAGCCTCAACTCTGAGGTTTCAGAGTGAGACAAACATGAGAATCCGGAGCGCACAGTATTACATCCAGAGCTGATTATAAACCGCCCTTGCTACTCATTTAAAATGTAGACTCTTTAGAATATTCTTCCTCATATGTATGCAAACACAAAACACACATACAGTACCGATTGATAGCCATTCAGTAGCTCATTCATGAATTGAGAGATTTCAAGGAAACAGTTTTCTCCCTAGAAACAAGCAGTTAATCACTTCCACAGTAATGAAACATGTTTACATTTTTTTCCACTGTATTCTGGCCATGTATCAATCCTATTGTATTTGGCTAGGCTTAGTGCTTGTAGTCTCACAAGCTGTTTGATGAATAATCCCTCTTGGAGGAGAAAATACCTTCAATGCAGGCCATGTAAGGTGGCAGATAGCTTATTACATGGAATTCCTATGTGGCTATAAACCTTTCAGCATGGTCTTTGTGTGGTTTAAGCGTTTAATCTTTGTAAACAGGCGTGTTTTCGAGAGGAAATGTACTAGTTGTGTTCGCAGTTATAAAGTGGAACTACCTCACACAACCAGCTTTTGCCACAGCTGTCCTTTGTAGTTTAATTGCCTTGCTCCAGGCCCTTCAGCAATAACTGTTAAAGGACTATTAGGCTGTGTGTCCTGATATTTTCAGCAGGATCTGGTAGTCACAGCACCTCTACTCGTGGTGCTTCTGTTTTGTCTTTTTTATGCTGCGCTCTCCTCTTTTTTCCCCCAACAATGAATGATGGCACTTATCCCAGGTATGCACTGTAGCCTTGCCTGAAATGAGTGCATGCATCTTTGGGCAAGCCCCTTTTCCACTGAAAGACATAGTTTCCATTTGCTGTAATGACAGAATAATGGCATCACACCTGGTGCTCCACCCTCATGTGCTTGCACATACAAACACACACACACCTGCACACGTATACACACGCACACACTGATGCACTAAAGGAGAAACTCAAAATCGAGCAAACACATAAGTTCCTCTGACTCACGGGTTAGAGGTGTCAGGTACCTCCCACAGTTATGAAGGGAATCCCCTCCCAGCCCCTTGTCTTCTCTCCTGACACTCTCCCCACAGCTTTACCCCTTCACCCTCTCCTCACAGCCAAGTGGAAACTCATAACCACCTTTCATTGGGTGTTCTGCCAGTTCTGCACATACTTCTTCACTTTTGAACTCCTTCTACCCATCCTGTTTCTGTTTTCAAGTAAAAAAACATGCCCCCTGTTGTATAATGCCTCCATCTGGGTCTGCAAAATAACCTCACAAGCACCCGAGCCATGCCTGCTGTCAAAACACACATGTGGTAGTGTTGAGGTGCTCACTGCCAGTGATTATGGAGTTTTTCAGAATATATACTTTATACCTTTGCATTGACTTATTTGAACAGTTTGTTTGCTGGGTTAGTCCATGTAACTTGTGTACCTGTCAACCATGATAGCACAGAAGTGACCAAATAAAAACAAAGTCCTAAAGCATCAATTATTAAATGCCTAGTGGTTATTGCTCTGAAAATGTGAGAACTAACAAATGCATTTGATGTAAAATTCATATTTCATCTTTGGTCCAAACATGTGCCTATCTTTCTCACCTCAGAATCCTCTGATGTGTCTGCATCTGAGCCTTGATGTAGCTGCACTACATTATGATTTGTCCATCAGTCTGCGCTTGATCCAGAGTCAAATATCGCCACAGCTGTTGGATAAGTCGCCATGAAATTTGTTGCTGACATTAATGGTCCTCAGAGGATGAACTGTATTGGCTTTGGTGATCTGTTAATTTGTTCAGAAGCAGCGCCTCCACAAAAATTTAAGTCATGTTCCAAGTTTCATCCATTAAATGTACAACATGTACTTCATGGCTTTTCAGTTTTTGTCTTCATTGTGAAACAACCACCATTCCTAATGAAAATCTATATGACAACGCTCGGCACGAATGTTCACGGACAGGGTAATGTAACCCTTACCTTGAATAAAAAGACAGATTTCTCTGGGTTTGAACTATATTTAAGTGTTTGGGATACTTTCAATACACAACTCAAAAAAACAGATTGTCCTGCTGCATTCTCAGAATGAAATGAAAATCAGTCCAAAGGTCAGTGAGATCAGTCCAGGTTTTTTAGATGTTTCAAAAAAAGATACAAAAATCTTTGTATTACAGATATCAAGAGAAACCTCCAAGTTGTGCTGTAAATCTCTCTTGGTGAGTATGAAGCCTTAATAACAAGGTCTCCCGTATGTGCCTTACAATTAGGGTCGTATGTTTCATCTCCATCCCTCAGATCCATCAAGGTCCTTGTACTCTGATGCAGAACGAGTTGATGAATCAGCTCCAGCCTATATATGGCTAATGCTGTGGTCTTGGTCAACGCAAGTCCTTGTAGTTAGGTTCAGCTCAGTATGTTGGGTATACAACTGTGGAGAGCAGGACCTATTGATGCCTCTGCCAGTAGATTCTTCTCTCTTCCTCAGGGGCAGCAAAAATGAACTTTCTGTTTTTCTTGGTTTTATCCACAGAACAGGAATCTCTCTCTGTAATGTCAAAAGTATTTTAATGTGTCATATCAGTTACTAGGCTGGCAAAATTCAAATTACTCAATGAATACTGGTTGAATTAAGTCTTATTATTCATATCTCCCAAACTGTTTGACATATTACATTTTCTTGGCTATTTCTGCATCATGATGACATTACTAGAAGTGAACACAGCAGCTGTTTAGGGGATAAATGTTTGGTTGTAGAGCACGCCCAGCAACCTCTACAAAAAACCCAACCACGTTTAATAGTTGCTGCCCAAAGCATTACCCCAGAAGAAGTGATCATTATTTGATATCCACCAGCTGGTGTCCTAGTATTGAGTGTATATGTCACGGTCTCCATGGTGACTGTGGGTTATTCACTTACACTCACACAGTCACACAGATGGACAAGATTTTGGAAGCGGCCAGGCGCATTGTCTCGGAGAGATTAGGGCTGAATCCATTTTATGCTCTGAATTCAAACAAGGACATTTGTGTTTCGACTGTGAGAGCAGCGGTGACCTCATCTGTCTCTGTTGAAAAACAGGCATCAAGCACTGCTGTTGTTGATAAGCTGAAACTAAAAATGAGTTTCTCTGTGTCTCATTTAGAGAACAACTCTTCATGTGGCACCTGAAGCTCATCTTCCCTCAGAGCAGCACTGAGTTCAGCCAGAGGAGGTGAGTTACACATAAATACATATTACATATTCAGTGTATTTGATAATATACTCATCAAACTTTCTGCTGTAGCACCAGTGTTTTGTTGACAGAAAGCAAATTGTTAATATATGTGGCTGTAGGTGCACAATCTGCATATGTCTGTCCAGGATGTCTGTATAGTCTGTACAGAGACAATTATCAACATGATTTCACTTGATTTGGGTGTTAACGTTCACATATTTTCTCTCACATTTTGTTCTTCTTTCAGGGTGTCTGACAAGCAAACCTTGGAGCAGATCTTGACTCCTTATATCCACCCTACAGAGTCGGACCCTGTGACACGACAAAAGTGAGCTTTGCCTAGCAACACTTTAGGGCTGCAACTAACAATAAATCAACTGGTCTATATAAAAAAAATAAATGTCATCACAATTTCCCAGATCCCAAAGTGATGTCTTCATATTACTTCTTTTGTCCAACGAACAGTCCAACTTCCAATAACTCTTCATTTACTCTCAAAATGACAAAGAAAAGTAACAAATCCTTCGATTTAAAAAGCTGGAATCAGTTAATTTTTGTTAAAAAAAAATTCGACTGAAATGATGATCAAAATAGTTGGCGATTTATTCTTTTGCGATAGACTAATCGAAGAATCAACTATTCATTGCAGCTCTAGGGCACACGGGTTGCTCAAGTAGTGGAGAGTGCGCTCCATGTACAGAGGCTGTGTCCTCACTGCAGCAGCCCATTCAAGTCAGACCTGTGGCCCTTTGCTGTATGTCATTCCCTCTCTCTGTCATCCTTCTTCATGTCTATCCTTGGTTGTACTAAAGCCATGAAAAAGGCCAAAAAAATCATTGCAGCTCTGATATTTTTGTCATAAATATTTACAAGGATTGACTAATACAACTTTTTATCTACCTGATAGAATACACAGACTCACTCTCTCTACCAATCCGATACCAGTGGGGTTTGTTTCCCAAATGTAAAATCTATAAATGTGTCTGTGTGGCACTGATTCAGATATGTAAGCTAACGTGAGCCTCCAACTACAGATCACCTCTTAATAATAAGTGTATACAATCATGTACCTACATGCTTTTTAGACCTGTTAAAATGTTTATTGATATTGTTAAGATGATTTATGAAATTGCTAATTAAATACATAGACATTAATCATAATCATAGTGCTGTAATCAGGTATACACCTTCTAATTTACCCACCAATCTTGGAAACTGCTTCGGTGTCCAACTCTGTCCATGTTTTGTACAGCAAAGTGAGCAGCCAAATCACATAGATAACTGATGAATAGTGGTGTGTAGAGCTTTGGTGGAGCCTTTGCTGCAGGCTTTAGACAGCTCAAGCTCAAGATGTCTCCATATTATTGGTCAATATGTTGCTTTGTCACCACGCCTGTTTAGTTAAATCGAGTTAATTTATTGCCATCAACTGCAGTTCCTGCTGAATCGTGCAGCAAAGCAAGAAAGCTTACATTGATATGTTATATTCAGTGGTAAAAATTCAACTACTCGGTTGTTTTGTTTCAGTCAATCGTCACATGAATATAAACAGAAAACTTAACAATGTGATAATAGACCCAGAAATCAGCACCAGTTTGATTTGTGGTTTGGAATACTCTTAAGTTCAAGGGTACTGACTGCTGCTCAGCCCATTGTTGAGAATGAACAGTTTTGTTCTTGGCAACACTCGTGATGCTGTCTAGTTACTGCAATATCAAGGCCATAAAAACTGGGAATGAGAGTGGGGGAGACAAAACTAACTTGCTCACGACAATTGCTGTTGAAATTTAGTGTAGTACAACATCATAATTCCAACACCAGTGTGACACACTTACATTCATGTGCCATTGCATCGTATTGTCCCGGGAATATTACATATGAGCTTTGTCTCGTCTAAAACTGTGCAGCCAAGATGCTGCCTGATCATCGCTGTTACATCTATGAATCAATTGTTAAAACACAGAAGTACAATGACCTACTGTATTTTAGATTTACTCCCTGTCCTCACCATTCCTTATCTAAAAATACAGGCCATTTGTAGCCACGACTGCAGCTTTGGTTTTGATGACCTGTATCAGGTCGCCTGCATGCTAGACCAGATCCCCTGTAATTAAGTTTGGCAGCTGTGTGTTCAGGGATTATGCCTCACTTACAGTCCAAGTTAAAATCAGTCTGCATGTGCAAGAGCCCTCTACAAGAAGGAATGGATCGAGACGCAGATACAGCTGTAGAGAAATTCATGTCCACCAAGTATTTTCTTTTCCACCACAAATTGTACTCCAAATTAAAATTAGTTGCAGAATGTGAAAGTGTATGAATTAATTTTTCACTCTGCTGATCCATGAGACCACACTTTGTCACAATTATGTTCAACTTGAATGTGAGTGTCTCCCATGGAGTAGATGAATAGGTGGAAAAGCTTCTTTTAACAGGTTCAATTTATCTCAATGCTACGGAGAAAATTCAGTTGGTGAATTTACAAAAGCTGTTATTCAAAGGTCATTTTCTATCTTCAATCCAATTTCACTCACACTGGGTTCAATTGGGCTCTCTCCATGTCACTTTCCTGCATTTATCTTTGTAATTTTGCTCTCCCTTCACTTGCTTTTTAATTTCCCAGGCTCGTGTTTCTCCCAACATGAACTGCGGTCTTTGAACAAGGCCCTGCCTTTGATTGCAGAACACTCAATATTTCTAATCTGAACCTCTAACAGACCAGCGATCTGACTCCTTTGACCTATCCTTTGAATTGATAACAGTCAGCGTAAAGCAGTCTACTGTAAAACCGACAGCAGGAGCATATTGTAGACTGGTGCACATCTTTAAAATAGACACCTAACTTGGTTCAGTGCCAACCTTTTAGACGCAGCCTCTGTTTAGTCTAGATTCAAGTGAGTGGGGTTTAACTCTCCATGGCCCATTGGCTGGCTGTTTACTGCGGGCTCAAGCACCGCGGCCGTCAGAAGCATTGAGGATTGTCCCTTACACAAGAAGCCTGTACATATATCAGTCAGCATACCAGACAAGTGTACATTTGGGTCTCTCCTGTGCTACACTCAATGAGCTCTTTGTATTTTGACCTTTATGGTAACAACCCGAGGGAATTCTGCACAGTCTGTGTTCCCATGTGTTTTTTTATTGTCCTTTGCTAAGGATTAGGTTGGAGTTGCATATCTAACCTCCTGTGTCAATGTGAATTTCTGTTTCAGGTTGAAGATATACGTGCACGCTCGGTTTGATCATGTTAAAGTCTTCATGAAAGCAGAGGGGAGAAAGGCCAACTCTGTGAGGTGAGATTGCCTTTTTACTTGTCAACCTATCTCTGTTCCCATAATCAGTATTATGTGATATGTCCTTGATTTCCATAAGGGGAATATAGTTTTGCTTTCTGTCTTTATGCTACTACATAAAGACAGAAAGCAAAACTATTTTTAGCACAGGCAGGGATCTCTTATTCCAAAGATCTTTGGTATTTTTGGTTTCCTAACTGCATTTTAGGGAAGAAAAACAAAAAAACTTTTCTTAAAATAGTGTGAGTGGCTGCCTGGTGTGAGTAACAGCAACACAACTTGGACAAACCACATACAGAAAAGCAGTAATAGCAGAAATGTGTTAGTTTATGATTAGTTACATTTGCTAATTCTACAAAAGTAGACAAAACAAAACCAATAACAATATATCATCCAATATTTGTTTTCAATAGAAATGCTTTGCATGAGACGACCAAACATTTTTGAAAAGGATCCCTTAAATCTGGTTACTAAAGAACTGTATATTGTATTTAAAGATTTGTACTATTACAAAAGTAGTAACACAAGCACTTATTACAGACAAATATAGGCTTTAAAGATAAGATAAAGGGTTTATATTGATCTAGATAGAGACTTTATTTGTCATTGTACAAAATACAACAAAATTTCAGGTGCACTCAAGTACTGGACTCAAAATACATAAATAAAAGTAGATAAAATAGATAATATACCCTAAAATACAATAAATAATGCTTTCATTCAGCATCCATTTGTCCTCACTCATACTCTCATTCATGCCAGCTTATTTACCATGCATACCTTGCCAGTGTATGCAAATCATACGTTCCATGAAGATAAAGTGCATTGTGTGATAATAAATTATTGCATATTAGTGTTGGCGTGTACGTGGAGTGCTGAACTGCTGCATGTACGTGCGCCGCCATTTTCCGACTTCCGATTTTCCAACCTAAAGTTGTAGGCACTTTTTTACCCCTGTGAAGTGCGTCAGCATCCCGTCATTGCGCAGGCATCCTGTCTGTGACCGTTCTGACCGATCACTTGGAGTTGCCACTCGTGATTGATTTATTCAGCATGTTTGAAATGGACATAATTTGTTTATGAACATGACATCACTGACTTGTAAATTCCTGCGAAGCTACACAGACTTTTGGCAGCGAGGCCTTGGGGTTTTTTTTCTCCTCCACTTTTTACTTTTATTACAACATCGAGAATGCCATCGATCAATAAAATTCTTCACAACTTTTATATACATCTTCCATCTCTTACTCACTCTCTGGAGTGGATGTTTGTGTTTCCGATCTGGCTGTCGTTTTTTCCATGGGAGTCAGAGGATGGTGTTGATAACACCCATTTGCCTCGCCTACTTTCGGATTCTTTGGCTGGCCTCCATTTCCACTTAGTCATGGAGTGAATGATTGTTCTCCGTGCTCATAATCATTACCCCCCGGCCAACGTGAAACGTCATGAAACCTCCCATCCCATCATTCGTCCTTGTAATACACAAACGCTCCTTCTGCTTTGCCCGGGGGGCTGGCTGCACACACTTTCTAAGCAGATAAATTATATTTTATGGCAGCATATAGAGAGGTATTAATAAGAGATGAGTGTAGAGATATGACACGCAAGCTTTAGCTTTAGCTGCCAGGCTGTCTCCTTTTAGCCTCATATGAATTTAATGAAAGTTTGAATACTTTTAAATGTGTCCTTATATCTGATGCCACACACCTTTACAGTGTGATCCTCGTAATGACTGTCATTACAAGGTACATTATAACGCTGCATAATCACACGTTAATAATACATAAGGCTCATTGGGCCATAAAGTTTATACATATTTTGTGTAAGTGAAGAGAAAAACGGGGAGAAAAATAATGTTAGCTGACTAATTTTTCAGATCAGGACTGTCTCAAACAAAGACGAGCTAATAATATGCTGGAACTACAAGTACACTGTGTGCACCAGGGTTATACGTATTTACAGCTGGATCTAATTAAAGTTTGTTTATAATAAGCTGTTGCATCTTCTTGCTATATTTACTCCACGTCCATGTTTAATTTCTACTCATATTCATTTACTGTACTAATGAAGATTATTACCCTCAAACACCACACACAAACAAGCCACACATTTGACCCTCCGTAATGTTATGCAAGTTTGACCCAGATAACAGAGATTGTGAAAGCATGATTAACACAGGGGTTTCTCCACGTTCTCACACACGGAAAGTTACTCTGCCTGTCTGTAGACTTATCTTCATTTTAAACTACCAATAATGACATATAAGATGTTTATGATAGAAGAAAATCTGCATTTTGATAAGGCGTTTTTAAAAGAAATAGAAAGACAGATTGGACTTTGCAACCTTTTTTACCTACCGCAAAGTCACATTTATTCACCTATAGTCGTATGTATGTGATGTCATCCTCATGGAAAACGTTTTTCCCTCCACAGTGGCAAACATGCAGTCAGAATCTGCTGGTGCTTACACGAGAAAGTGTATATCACTGCTAAAACTTCTAATATGGTTGGTGCACAGTTTCAAAATAACTTTTTTTTTTTTACCATAGACAGTATAACAAGTAGATGAAGCTTCTGGCTCTGGAAAGTGAAGTCAATGCAGAAGAACCATAAACCTGCATTCTTTCAACTGGCCATCAGACAGTGACTCCACTGGTTGCAAAAAGAAGTCAGAGTGTTAGCTTATAAGAAAATGACTCTACTTCTCACTTGGTTTATAATGAGTTTATGGTCTCAATCGCTAGTTTCAAATCTTCTTTAGTATACAGCACAATGTTCATTTTGTAAATTATGGTCCCATTTAGAGTAAAATAGACGATAACACAGGGTATGCTTTAGGGCATGGATACCTTGTGTGTGACATTTTTGTTGACAGGCACAGCATGTTCTCAGATTCTCAGTCAGATCCCATCAGGATATCCTCCTCGGCTCTACCCTCTCATTCCAAAACAGTTACTTCTGGCTCCATAAAATATGATGGTGACGGCCTTAATCAAACTCAAGGCTTCAAACAGTTGTCCACAGACCGTCCACAGTGGCTTGTTCCCCTATTGATTTTATAGTCTGTTTTTGTACTGACTGCTAGTTAAAGCGAGGAGTGGTAATACGAGGGGATGAGGGCGTGTGTCCTGTTAACTAACCAGTCATATTGTTTCTTTAAAGAAACATTTGATCAAATGACACATTTTTAGAAACTTGTCGATTGAGAACCAGAATATCAATTCAACTTATCATGGTTTTGACCTTAAGACTATGATATGATCATTATGTAAAATACTGGAAAAATTGGACTATATGCTGTGTCAATAAGATATAACCAGTGACGTATGTTATTGAAAGACTCATGGTTTTGACCTTAAGACTATGATATGATCATTATGTAAAATACTGGAAAAATTGGACTATATGCTGTGTCAATAAGATATAACCAGTGACGTATGTTATTGAAAGACCCTTTTCCTGCCCAGTCACATCAAGGAGAAGAGGTACGCAAGTTCAGGCATTTCCTTCCATTTCCTGTGAATTGTTTTAGTAAATGAGTCACAACAACAATCAGGACACAGCTTCCAGAGAAAGATTCAATAAATTACCCTGAACAGCTATTATCCTGATCCAGTCACCATCGTAAATCAGTCTCTAGAGAAAGAATGTTTTGACTTTGACTTGTCAAGTCTGGCATAATTGCCAATTTGCTCGAATAAATCTATCCTCTCTATCTCTTAGTAACCTTTTCCTGTCATACCTTAAATGCTCTGGGAATGAGGAGCATAATGTTCATAATTCAAGTGTTTATTGTCAACATTAGATTGAGGATGGATGAATGGAAGTAGAGCAAAATTAGGATGCCTATCCAAGGGGAACTAGGTGCAGTTACATAACAGGAGCAGGGCTTCAGAATATAGTTTTAATCAGAAGAGAGGCACCCAACAGTCTGAGGCCTCATCCCATTTTAGGAGTTCCAGGTATTGTGACCACAAAGGGACCTCCCTCCACATTATTGATAATAATTTAGTCTTTGAAGAAAACCCCTAATTTTGTTAAGTAAGGTGTTATTAATGTTATGAAGTCGTGGACAGCAGTAGTCATGGCTACTTACAGGCTGTTTGCCAAGTCTAACACAAAGGGTATGACTGCATGTTTTTGTTGTTGAATGACTCCGGGAATATCAACCCACTCCAATAAAGGAGCTCTTGTGCTAAACTAAACATCACTGTGTAACCAGTCAACATCCTCTTACTGGAAAAGAGAGTTTGCATCAAGGAATCCATTCACACCCCTCTGGATGTTTGTTTGTGTTATTTTTTTAATGTTTGTTTTTTATTCCTTCCACTCCTGAGATCCAGTGGATACCCTTTTCTCCTTTCCCCTACCTCTTCTTTTCCTCTCAGCCAGCCAAATCCCACAGAACATCTCTGCCTGTTGACCTATGAGAAGTAGAGATGCTGTTTTTACTTGTGCAGCCACAAAAAGGAAGCCTGTTTGTGTGCTTTCTGTCTTTTTTTAAACCAGTGTTGTGGACCTATCAGACAGTGATGTCTCTGTTCTGTCCAAGCAGTGCGTTCTCTCACATATTTGTGGCAAACCCTCTCCTTACCCCTCCTGAGCCTGTCGATCTGCTCTCCCTCAGCTTGCCCTAAGGCTATGTGGAAGTTTGTTTCTGTGCAGCAGATGCCTCCTCAGGTCTCCTGTAATGCTAGATTGTTTTTTTTTTATTATTAAAATAGCAAAGCAGTAATGGCAGCAATGACGGCAATTATATTACATAATTGTTCAGTTTGGCAGTCTCTCCTCAAAGGAATTATTTGTAGACATGAAAAGTAATAAATGTAGTTTTCTGAAGAATGAAAACTGTCTGATTGCTGGCATGCTTGCTAAGTGGATGGGTCCAGTGGTACAGAGGAAGCTTAAGGGCATGGTTATATTTAGCCTCAAAATATCCTTTGCCGTTTCTGCTTAAAGATATTTTGAGGCTGAGCACAAAACAGGTTTGGCCATATAGAAAATATTAAACAGCAGAATTCATACAATAATTCAGAGGAAAAAAATTATGCAAATGTCTATTTGATATCCAACAGGTCCGAGGTTAAATGCACTTTGACATCATAATATTCTGCAGAAAATGTTCTGGCCATTATTCAATGCCACAGCTCTGCAACAGAAACTTGACTGTTGCGCAGAAGCATCCAACCACAAGGTTGTAATTGTAGTCTTGTCTAAATAAAGCTAAAATATTTTGTTAGTACTCCTTTGTCCACCTCCAGTTGTAACGACAATTTCTGTGTGAAGTATCCGATACGATGGCCTGCAGAGTCAATTGTCAATCCAAAAATGCATAAGCCTACTATGTATTCCATAAGGTTGATGCTGTGGATGGTGGTGGATGGGTTTAAGATCAAAGGAACAATCAAATGATAAAGACAAGGATTATAATAACTATAGGTATCATGGTTTCTGTTGTCAATCATTGTCACATTAACTTTGATTTTTATAAATTCAGACTTTGGCATTAGCAGAAAATGCATCTTTTAAGGTCTGATTTGTGCAATCACAACATTTATAAATGAAGCCCTGCTCTGTCTGTTGTTACCTAAGGACACAACACTCAGGACCCAGTGTTGGCAACAACAAAAACAATGAAAAAGTTTAATAAAAAAGCTGACATAAAGAATTACCAAGCGATCCTTTAAGTCTTTTTGCAGCTGGCAGCATGCAGAGTGTCCAAAATCAACATGAACTGAAACATTTTTCTTTCTTGCAATTTGTTACAATGAGTCAATTTCACAAAACAAATGCCAATATTAACTAGTAGACAGCCATTGACATGTCTAATTAAATTTTGCACTAAATTAATCTCTAGTTTTCAACATGATTTTTTAATCACAATAGTGCCTATTCAATATCAAAATAACTGAAATGTCTTTTTGTCCTCACACTTTACTGCTGCTCCATCCTTGGTGATGGGTCAAAGCAACAGAGGGGAAAACAATAGGAACCTCCCTGAACAGAGCATTAGTCCTACCCTCTGTTCTGTTCATTCACTAGAACACTATATAGAGACCAGATGTGTGCGTGTTCTTGGCTGAGTCATCCAGCCATGTTTCTAGAAATGGCAAGAGCTTTAACAATCGCACCGACACCACAGGGAGCCGCAATCTGCTCTGCCATCTACCCCTTTTTCACTTGTTTTGTTCACAAACACTTCTGTTTTAGTTTAGCTTGTATATTAGCAAAATAAAAAATATCCCTGAACATTAATTTGATACAAGCTGGTCATAAAAACAAATGAAATGGAAAGAGCATTTGTCTGGCATGCACATTGCAAAAGGATGCAAAACACGTTCACTGCTTAACCTTTGACCTCATCCATGGTACTTTTTTCTTTCCACCTTAGAATCCATGTTCCAAGTATCTTGTCCAGCTTTACATAGACTATTTCTGCTTTTCTGATGTGGAGATGTGCCGTAAATATCCTGCAGCCATTTGTTGCACTGTGGCAAGAAATTTCCTGTGTGTTCTGAGACCCACAGGCTATCGCTTCTTTCCTTTATCCTGTCCCGCAGGAAGTGGCAGCACATATTGCTGTTTATTTGTGGGACCATGCGAAATGATCTTCAGCCCACCTAAGAGAGACTCTTCCAGGAGGGAGGGCTTCTTGGAAGCTGGCCCGCCAGTAAAGACCTGTAAATGTCACATTATAGCAGAGTGCTTTGATTGGCTTTGGGAGTGGGTGTCTACCTGGGCGGTTCTGTCTGCCTGTGCTTTTAGCAAAATAAACAATGGCCCAATGATCTTCAGTCTGGCATGGGTTTGACAGTTGGCGGGGATGGTGCCAGTTACTGTATATATCCAAAATATATGATGCGTCGTACTTTGGCGATGACAGCCTAAGCTGGATGGTTCTGAATCAGTTGAGTGTAGAAGCAAGCCATGCCTCCCAAGAATCCAGTTAACCATTTAGTCTGGTGATTTATGACCGTCCCTAATGCATGACAGGACTACTTAGAGACAAGACTAGACTGATGTCATCTCACACAAAGAGCTAAAGGAGGGGTAGGGGAGTCATTTCATGTGCTTGTGAGGGATGTTGTTGATTCTTGGTAATGTCAGTTTCCATCTCTTGAGACGAACACCAAGCAGGAATCTTCAGTGTGCCAAGCCATGACTCCAATCTCTATCAATCCTCAAATGATTCTCAGCCATCAACGTGCCACAGGCGGCTGGAAATACAGAGCTACAGTGCCAGTTCAAAAGTTTCAATAACAGTGGCCATCTTTGGTCTGTCTTTGTCGCTACCTAGCACTTAAAAACTCTTGGAATTGCCTCCAGCCAGGCCAAAAACACAATTTGCCGCTGATCGCTGAGTTGTCTTGTACTCATCTCTTTGTGTTTTTTTTGCCTTCATTTTATCTAAAATATAGGTACAACGAGTTGGACATTCACAAGAGCCTAAGGGACAACCTCAGATACAAAATGCTGATTGAATATCCTGTGCTGCATATCGTACTGAGGGATCATTGGAAGGAATATCCTCAGAAAGGACCAGGTAAAAAAAACACCCTTATCTAGCTTTAAATGTCCTGATTCCTGCACCAACATAAACCAACTAATGCTTTATTTCTTCATCACTATCTTCATCTTAATGCTCCTTTTTCATGTGTGTTTTCTCTAACTAAACAAAATGGTTGATGTACGACATGAGTCAAAACCCCATGTCGCCCCGTGTCACCAGCCCCTCTCCATTTCCCCAATTCCAGCAGCATTGTATCATGTCCTGGTTTCTCCAGCTGAGACTTTAAGACTCCCCGTTCACTTATTTTTCACTATGGCAACATGCTACCCCAACGGAAATGAGGGTGTTCTGCACAGTATCACACACACCAGCTCAACCTCAACGGCGACCGTGTCCAAAAAGAGGATCAAACATGGCTTACTGTTGAGCAGTGACCTCATGAGTTGTAAAATGACAGAAGATGAGAAAACGCGAGATCAGCCTGTGGTTTTCCTCACCTGCTCCTCTGTTTCTTCTAGTGCCGCTTGTTAAAGGTTGTGACAAAGTCAGACTGCATATCATAAAGAATGATTTGCCCACAGTGTGTTTGAACTGTGTATATGTCAGTAGGGTTAGTATGGTCACAAAAGACCACATTAACCCAGTATCATTATACTGTCAGACCCAGACAGGCTGAATGAGGAATGAGATAATTTTAGTCTGAGTTTGTGTGTGTTTTTCAGTGATAAGGCCTTGTTGTCACGCTGTTTTGCTATAAAGTTAGCCATAGAAACATCCTGATAATTGCACAGGCCATGGCCCGGGAAGCTGGGCAGGAAGTGATAAAAAGCAATCGGACACTGTGACATCAGCACATCCAATGACTATAAGGTTACGTTAAGGGTCTAGCAGTCTCCAACTCATGCAGCTGGTCAGTATTCTGGTTTAAACAACATTCACCAAGTCAAGGCCCATTCTTTGACCCTGTACCAGCATCTCTTTGAAGACATTTTTACCTTGCTGATATTTGGGTCCCATTGTTAAATGACCTTTGAATGTCACTACGCAAGTGTAATTACCTTTTTGTAGGTGAAAGGGTTTAACTAATAAGTTGCAAATTTTCTCTTTCATGTCCCTCGAAGTGTTAGCAGTGAGGTGACCACAGGTTTCTCCTACTGTTAGCTTCGTCAGTAGTCTCACCCTCAATTCTGTGAGAACAGCTAAAGGCTTGATACATCTGTTTCAAACAATATTATTATAACCACTAGGGGACTTTCCCTTTGCCACCATCGAACTCACATTTAATTCCTGTCCAATCTCCTCCCAGCTGCTCTGTAGTCAACCAGTTACTTCTCAGCATCTCCCATTGTGTCTCCTCAAAAAGTTCTGCCATTTTAAAACTTCTTCCTCTTGTCCTGTGGTCGTGTCTCACTTAAACCATTGGCTACAATGCTACACTACCCCCCTACAACCACCAGAGGTACTGCTCCGTTGGTCCGTATCTGTAAGCTTTAAGAACACATGCAGAAATATAGACAAAATGAAATGATGCTGTAAAATGTGTGTTTACCTGAGTGGTGGCCTGTATGTTTTTTGTTTATTTGTAGTCAGTTGAGAATTCACTGTTAATTTAACAAAATCTTATCTGGTCAAAGCATTCTAAAACATATGTTCCCTGCCCAGGATAAATGGTTAATGGGAGGCAGGCGTAGCTTTTTAATCGTGTCTCGTGTTATAGCACAAATATAAAAGCTGAATTACATTAATCTTCTTATTTGGGCTCAGCTGGAAAACTAATTTTTAGGATAGAGGCAAAAATGTGTTGGCAAAAGTCGATGAGGTTTAAAGGTTTAAAGAATTTCCCGCAAATGGACTGAGGGAAGTAATTGTGTATAATTCCCAATTATTGTTATTACGTTATTTATTCTGCAGCCTTTCTTTCACACGTCTACCCTTCTTTATTGCACATCTAAGTGCTTGGCACGCTGCATCACCTGGAAACCGGCATAGAGCCTAACCATAGCATCATCTAACTGTCTGTACTGTCTTTACTCTCACCATGTCTGTTTAAGCATGACCCCAGCTGTGCAACTGCCCACTCTAGTCACTTGTGTATGTATTTGTTTGAACATGTAAGAATTTACTGTTGCAAGAGCCATGTTTAATCATGTTGTTTTTTTTATACACTCCTGGGGTCATATTGTTTCAGCTGAACCTGTGTCAGCCTGCAGCAGTTGTGTAACTAAGAACCAAGGGGTGGACCAAAAGAGGGAGGAAGTGACCCAAGTTTCCCAAAAAGGAGCTAGCACCCCGGGGGGAACAAACATCTGGACAGGAACCCCAGAGACCAGCCCTGAAACTGAACCCCCACAAGAGAAAAGAGCCAAGAGAGAAGCTGGAGAGGAAGAGCCAGAGGAGGGAGAGATTGTAGACAGTAGTGATGAAGAGGAGGAGGAGGAGGAAGGAAATGCTGAAGATAATACCTCATGTGTTAAGAGCTGTGATGGAGCCAAAAGCTCTGCTAATGAGTTGATTAAAGATGAACCAGCACACAGTTAATGTTGAAGCAGGTGTGATTGAACACAGTGACATTGGCAGGGCTCGGTGTGTAAATTAGACCATCAGCGGGTTCACTGATGACAGTTCAGCTGCAAGAGAGAGTGCTGAGGTCAGCATGACTAAGGAGGACGCTGTGAAGGAGCTGAGGCCTGTTCATACCCATCACTGTCATGATGACAATGAGTCAGCTGATGCTGCTGACAGCTGTGTATTAGAATGATAACGCCCAGATGTTCAGCATGACATGAATGTGGAGGCAGACATATCTGACAGGAAGTCATTAATCTTGTGTCAGTGTGCAGTGGACCGGTGCAACCTGACAGTGTTTTCAGTTGTTTTCTACAGATTGTTTTAAGAAAGAACAACGGTTGTTTTGTATGTATGTCATTGTTTATAAAATAAAAACATTTCAGTGTCAACATTTATAATCAAGGTTTAGCTGATCTGTCTGAAAACATTCTTTAATAAAGACTTTTTTTTGGAAAGCTTTTTGTGTTTTTGTCACATCTGTGGTGGATGCTGACACTAGCATCAGACCAAACATAATAAATGTGTCAGGTTCAAGCACCTAAAACATTATTAGAAACACACACAAAGAGAGTCAGACAAAGCGTTCAATTTCTTACTCGCGAGGAGAGCGGCAGGAGACGTGCAGAGTTACATATCCCCAAAACGCTCTGCCCGTTCCGTCCGTCTCCTCTCTTTTTATTATGCAAATGGGTGTGAACATCTTACACGAGAGTGTTGTTCCTCTTTCAGGGAGCAGTTAAAGGTCAAGCAACTATATCCTCTTATCAGACAGAAACAACTCCTGATATAGATATCAACATTTATGTTCCTCTTGTCACAGATACTACAGTTAGAGCATCTCGCTTCCTCACTTCCTGTTTTACACTCGAGCCTTGAGTGAGTCACTTCCTAAAAGAACAGGATGTGAGGTGTTGCTCAAGCATAGGGGAAATACAGCACAATATATTAACAGATTTAAGCACATGACATTGGCAAACTTTATGAGCATATACATGGCATAAACAAGCATGATATATTTTATCCTTATCAAAATGTATCAATTTTAGCTCATCTTATCCATTGGTTAGCTGTTCATCAGACTTCATCTATTAATAATGATCATGTTGTTCGTTTGAAAGCTCCAGAATGCCTTTTAAATGGTTCTCGAGTTGCACTTTGAATTTCAATTTGTAAGCCAAAATGGATGAGAAATCATAAGTGTTCAGAAAAAAGGTCTTTTCCTCCGTCCAGACTTCATCTGCTGTGCACAATGAATGTCAAGAAGAGGTGATCAAATGGCCTTAAATGTCACATTCTGACTAATCTGGGTCAGATAAGTCATAAAATTAAAACAATTTTTACGGGGAGGTGCTGAGGAGGAACTGAGAGTTCTCTCAGCCTCAGCTGCTCTGTAGTCTGGTGGTACGGCACTAAAACACTCGCACTAAAGTTTACTTTGTTTCCTCACGGCCATGTTACATTTATTGATCTTACACAGCCACAAATAAATACATTACCTCATGCCTCTGCATTCTGCAAGCGACTGATTAACAAAAATAAAACTCATATTAAAAGTATGTTGCATCTTTCCTACACTCATGTTCAAAACAAATGCACATGCTAGCCAGAACAAGATCTTTACCACAGGAGGCGGTGGTGCTCATACAGCTCTGGTCCACAGGGGCCGCCAGAATCAACAAAAAATGAAGTTCCTTCTAGCAGCTTTAACTGAAACGCTGTTCAAATAAAATGTATTATTATTTTTATAAAGCTCAGCAGTTAAAGAGAAGTCTTGACACATTACTCTTAAATGTACATATCTTTGTTTCAAACACTCATTAGGTAATGTGTCCATCTATTCAAAACTAAGGGAGCCAGCCCCACGCTGTGCCTCCGTCACTTTTGAAGTTCAACACATTTCTCCCTTCTGTTCAGCTTCACTCAGCCCATTAGTCTCATTTTCCATCAGCTAATAAAAGTTAATGTTGACATGCTCGTTTTTCTGACACCTCTGGGGTGTCTCCCCGTGTGAACGTTCTCCACGCAGCGTATTCTTACCTAATGTTAGTTTATTACGACAACAGACTGCCAGTAATAACTGACAGTATGGCTCATTGGTGGGGCCTGTGTTTATAGATGTGTTTTTATAACCTCTGCGAACCTCTTTTGGATGTTAACCCCCATGGATGGGCGCTCTTTGATGTCTGGCCTCTGATGACGCATTTTCCACCCTTTTGCAGTCAGGGGCAATGATCTCACATCTGACTGCGCATCCCTCGGCGAGGGAGGACACAGACACCCCTAACTCATTTACTCCATGTCATTAGTGTAATTTTTAACGTCCATGTTTAAGTTTCGCAATATATTTAAAACGTGCTCATACTTAATTCAGCTTGCTGAATAAACATCAGCCCAAAGCATTGCTGGTCTTCTTAGGGAAAATGTGCAAAAATGGGCTGACAAGACAAACCACACAGGTTTAACAGAATAGTTTGACATTTTAGGAAATCTGCTCATACTCCTTTTTGTCTAGAATTAGATGAGAAGCTTAATACCGCTCTCATTGAAGTCTGTTGAATACACGGCTACAGCCAGAAGCTGGTTAGCCTGTCATAACAAAAAGACTGGAAACAGGGATAAGGCTTGCCTGGTTCTGCCAGAATTCACCTACCAGTGCGAGAAATAGCCTCACACATACCCCGTACACTTCAGTTATTGTATGGACTAAATAAACAAGATGTATTGTTTTACTTTGTGAGCTCAGAGGTGCCATGGTGTTGAATCTTCTCATAGAGCCAGGCTTGCTTATTTCCCCCTTGTATTGAGTCTCAGTGTCCTCCCTCCAGGCGTTTGACATTTTAGGAAACATTCTGTTTCTCATTTTTGCCTAGAATTAGGCTCATCTCTGCAAGTTATGGACTTGTATGGAAAAACTTTAACATGGATGTAAACCAATGAGGGGTAAAAATAGCCGGTCTGGTTCCGTACGAAGGGATAAGCACCGACATACCAGCAACTCTGGGTTCAAGAATTTAAACAATATATCTTCTCTGTTTAGTACAAACAATTACTAAAGTGCATGGGCTATTTCTTGTATGTTTAATTGGGCAGGGGCAGCTGTGGCTCAGGAGGTAAAGTGCTCGTCCACCATCCACATATATTATTTATCGGACAGATATGACAATAGGAATAGAGCAAGACAGTGAATAAGCCTATTTCCCACTGTAAGACTCCACTGATGGAGTCTTACAGTCTGATTCAAAATCTGTTGTCCATACAGAATCAAAAACATACGTGTCTTTAAAATATATACCTTTTGAGCAGACTAATCCACTGTTTGCACTGCTTAGAAACATATGTAAATACAACAGTTACCTCTGGTGCCTTCACATGTGTTCCTTCTTCTGTCATGGCTCTGCCTGTGTTGAATTACCACCCATTTTATTTTAGCAGTTTTCTTAATTTTCTATCTCAATAAAGTTACTCAATGCGACCACACAAAAGCTCTGCCTCTGTTTCTGTTTGTTGTTAAAAGTACGTTTGAGCTGTTTTTAGTCTGCGGAGAACACATTCATTGGAAATAATTCCTCCAATTTAAGAAAATGGCCCTTTGAAATTTCTATAGTTGGTTTGCAGTTAATTAGTCTTGATTTGGTGGGCAGGGCTCAATTGTGCTGCGTGCAGAGCTGTTTTGTTTTTACGAGACCAGCTTCGGGACACGGCTCTGCTGTGGTGGCCTTATCCAGAAACAGGCTAATGTTGGCAGAGCTCTGCACCAGGAAAGGCAGGTACTGGAGCAAAAAATCATGTTTCCAGAGCCTGATGTCATCTGTTTTCACATGGCACATGCAGTGGGTCACATTAGGCACACAAGAAGAACCTCCAAAACGCGTGAAAAAACATATTCAGTGTTCAAAATCAAACACTTTCCATCTGCGACCAAGTCTACGATTTTGCATGCATATTTCACATTTTGAATTAACATTCAACTGCACTTATCTCACTCTTCTAAGTAAATAAAGCCATGTGTTTGTATCATGGTGGTTTTCTATGGCCTGTTTATTTTCCAGCTCATGGTGCTTTTATAAAATATGGGCCAGTTATTTTGAAATACAACCAGTTGTCTTTGGCCAACAAACACGTCACCTTTTCAAGATACGCACGCTCTTTTTTTGTGATTTTCCCAAACGTTTTCCTCAAAAATCCATACTGATAACCTGCAGGTCACATGTAAGACAAAGGCTTAATTTGTTGGAGGACCTCATTGTGTACACTGGAGGACATATTACTAATTTATTAGAAGAATGACTCCCTCAGAGTCTTCGGTTGATGGAACCATCCTGTGCTCAGGATAAACAAACGTCTCTGTCATACTTTGACATGAACAGTCCAGTAATGTTGTCACCGCGGTCACCTCGGAGACTGATCCCCAGTAAGTTGTTTGCAGGAAGTGATTCACTTGCTCCTTTTGTCTGTCTTGTGTCAATCTGACAGTCTGAACCAACAGAGCCTGCTTGTTTTCTGTTTTTCTTTTATTATCAGCCTCCAGTTATCATGGTGAAGTTGTTTTAAGAGCACCTGCCATTGCCTCACAAGAGTCACTGAGAGACTTTCTGGTCATCTTTTCTCTCTGCCGCTTTTTCGTAGCTGCTTTGTCCTAACTGTTTGCAGACTTCACCAAATATGAGATTTTTTGGTTTACAAGCTAAAAATGAAGTACCAAATCATCCCAATGACATGCTGCCATCATCTAAGCTCAACTCTCATTTCCCAGCAGCACACTTTGAATTGCATCTGGTGGGAATAATACTGCGATTTTTGAGATTGCATTCAAGCACACGCAGAATGATTTACCGTTAAAATGATAAAATATCAGCTTTTTGACATACCATTTCTAATTTGAAAAACATGGCAAGAAAAAGTATTCAAATTTTATCATGGTGGAGGTTTGCATTTCCCAATAACGATGGGAACTGGGTTGTGAATTGCTCCTTGTACGGTCTCAAAAGAAAATGGTCTGCATCGTTTTCAGGTGGCAGTTACTGTGTCAGATCAGGGAAACCAGGTCTATTACCTGGAACCAGTCCTACAAGAGGACTAAAGCGGATCAGGTGCTGGTTCGGAGCCAGTACCTACTCTGGAACCAGTTCTTTGCTTTTCAACAGCCAAAGAAAACTGGTGGCACCAACACTTTGCTGGTCTAGAACAAAGAACCACTTAGGTCAGGGGCTGGGGGCGGGCTTATTGTGACCAAGGACGAACTAAAATCTCTCAAAATAGCTCATGACTGCCATTTTTAAAAACCAGTGCTAGTGTAGCGTGTTCTGACTTATCCATGGGGGAATAAACAAAACATTTTAACTATCTTCACTAATAGAAGCAACGTAGGTCCGAGGACCGGTCGTGTTTGGATGCCAGTGTAGGCATGTCAATCCAGGAGCAGCACTTGTAAAGAGTTAATGTTGTCCGCCATAGTTGTTCCTAGCAATGCTGGGAAATTGGAGACATATACAGTGACTGAGTGATGTGACTCTACAGTGGCTCTAATGACGGTGGGAAAGCAAACCAGTTTTTAGAAGGTTCCCAGAACCAACTTCAAACCAGCACTAGCAGCAGCCCAGAACCAGTACTTGGTTCATTTTGGTTTGAAAGAGTTAATAGTATTATTGTTTGTACACGTACAAATAAATGTTATGTTGTCTATGTTTAGGAAGAGAGACAAGAATGGCTGCTGATATCTTTATGTTAAGATAGCATTAACCAGTGTATGTGAATGGCCATGTGATATGTGTCCCCAGGTGTGTTGGTATGGACAGAGATTATATCTGCAATTGTGTTAAAGCCCTCGTCTGGACAGAGACCGTTCTTGTTTTATAACCCTGTTTCCAAAAATACCCATGTACGTGTGGACCAGTTTTACCAGAGAGTGACATGTTCCGTCTGCCTGATTGTGTGTCTCGGAGGAGAAGTTGCCATTCAACAAATCATAGTTCATGGCATTCTCTGAGTCTCTGGCTGGGGGTCCAGGAGAGGCCTCCACCTTTGGGCTCCTAAACTCTACGAGGGGACTTGTCAGTGGCTATTTCTGCCTGGACTGTCATGGACCGTTCAAAACAGTCACATCAGGCCGAGATGATTGATGGACAATATGATTAACTTTGAAGTCATATCAAACAATCTGCCATGTTAGATCTAGTTTTTGACTCTAGTTGAGGTGAAGTTTAGGTTTGTGTGTCTCTCGTCATGTCCTGGGGGATGTGTGGCTGATTGTGAAGCAGACTGAATGAGACTCCATACCTTCAAGTGTCCAAGATGTTCCCATCACCAGTAAATCAGGTATTTTAGCATCAGTGAGGGCAGAATGGAGTGAGATCGACAAGCAGACTGGTTCAGGATTTATAGTCATGAATTCAGGGATAGTATTTAGAGCTCAGGCACCAAGAGGAGACTCAGAGGGACTCTGCTGCTCCTTCGCATTGAAAGAAGCCAAAGTGAGGTGTTTCAAGCATCCAAGCAGGATGCCTCTTGAACTCCTCTCTGGGCAGGCCTAGAATATGCTGAAAGGGAATATATATCCGTCCTGGCCTGGAATATAGCATTCAAAAATCTTTCTATGTGCTGAAAACCTCAACACTTATATTAGTTTGTGCCTTACTATCTAATCTGCTCAATCTGTGAGTTTTAATCTCCAGACTGGCATTAATGTAAGGCCGCATCTGGTAAGTGCATGTTTATTTCCTTAGATTTATATCTGCTTCTTTGTGTGTTCACTTCATTGCAGTTTGAAGCGGGCGGACACTTTTTTTTTTAACTGCGTCCAGAGTCACAGTTGCCACTCATTAGCTCATGGCTCAATCATTGTCAGCTCCAGAGATCAAAAGATGCCGAAGAGATCAGAAATTGTGTTACAGGGGAAAGTGGGTGGCGATATAATGACTGCAGCTTTACCAGCCCTTATCCCTTCACAATAGTGAAAATCGGGCTGCAATTACCCAGCATGGGAGGAGGCAAAAGAGGAGGAAAATACATCGCTCTTGTCACTTAATGTTCCATAGGAACATCAGCAGAATCCTGATCCTGAGGCCAACCACTGCTTAAGAGCTCAAATTTTCACATTTTTTAAAATGCTAACCAAGAAAATTATGTTTTATAGCAGTTTTGACTGACCTTTGAAATAAATGAATATAATTTCTCTGCATTTACGTGGCCAGGGTTTACTAAAAGTTTAACTTTAGAATGTGAGCGTATCTACGTGGAAAACAGAAGGCAGCACAAACGTCACACTTTCCTGTAGATGAACGTATTATTCAGTAATCACATCATTTAAATATTTGGTGTCTTTACAATAGTTTTGGTGTCTGAAGACACCCATAACTACAGTCCTTGATATCACACATTTTATATCCATGATGTTTCATTTTAGCCATTTTGGGAGGCAAACATAGTTGCTAAGAAATTAGCTGTAGTGTTGAATCCACTTAACATTTAACAGGGCATGAAGGCAAAATTACAGCCTCCTATGATGTGATGTAATTGGTCTGCCCACGTTGAACAATAGCGAGAGCAGCATATGCCAACATTAGCTCAGCTGTTGACGATGTGTGCCCCCTTGGAGACTATTCACTCCAACATTGTCTCCATCGGGCTGAGTCTCAAAACGCCCAAAGACTCAGTGCCGCCTCTCCCATCAATGCTCGGCTTGTTCAAGTAAATAATCACTCCAGTAGCCGGCGGCCCTCTGGGGAGGCACTGAACAATCCAACAGCCTGGGAGGGAATGGACTCTGATTTTCCCCTATAAGCCTGATCATCAGTTATTCTTATGTAAGTGCAGATGGGGATCTGATGGGTGTGTCACAAGAGTTGCATCACTGTCATCATTATGTGTGTATGTTCGACAGGGTCCCACACCCTGTCAGGATCTGGCAAGCTGACATCTTTTACATCAGTTTGTTCGAGAGAGAAATGTAACATGTAATCAGAAAAATACATAAAATATAATGATTAGCATGTTTAGCACATATGTGTCTTTAAAATATGCAGTCAGGTGAGACTAGTCTCAGAGTCTCTACATTTAAAACAGGATGCTTTTTCCTGCTTTGTCCAGCAGATGGAGCTTTATAAAACAAGTGGCTGCCTCTGCATCTGTGCTTGGTGGCCAGCCTCTCACCCTCCTCTTCTTGCCCCTGGGCTCCTTATAACAGTGAATATTAACCTGAGGTTATAGACAAGGGGGTTGTTAAATAGCTGACATCAGTGCTCAGCAGCTTCCAGCATGTTGTAATGGCCTCTCTCGATCCTGTTAGCTTCTGGTTGCACAGCATTACGTAGTGCTTGATGGAGCTTTAATGCTAATGTCTTTGTCATATAAACACATTCTGGGTTGAGGGAATGAGGTAGTCGCTGAGTGATTTAATTGCAGAGGCACATGTGTGTGAGAGCCTTGTTTGCCTGTGTGTCTGAGAGTTTTTACAGGTTTGTTGGCCGGGACAGCTCAATTTATTTCACACAAGCGTGATCGTCGGGGTTAAGGCTGAGGGATTTTAAAAACCTTGCCACTTTGCTTGTCTGTGCATTATAAAGGAATGCTACGGATGACCGAAAGGATTGCTCACATAACATATAGATGCCATTACATAACCGAGTTTGCTGCATTGTGTTAACAAGACAAATGACTGTCTGATTGCACGCCACTTTCCAAACTCTAAAGGGCAAAGATGGAAACGTTCTCCTGCAGGAAGCAACAGAAAGGGAAAGAGCAAAAACAGGGCTCCCTGAAAGTGTTTGGACTGTAAATCCGGGCTGCAAGGGGCAGCCACACATCTTTGTGATTAGGTAAACCTCAGAAGCCTTTCATGTGAGCAATCTGTAAAACCTCAGTGGGCACATCCTGTGCGGTATGCAGCTCAATCAAAGGCAATGTGTCCTGCTCAACCTCTTATTAAATACACTCGATTAAGACTTATTTCCAGCAGCTATGCAGGAAGGTCGTGTGTGAGTGCCATGGAGCTTCAGATAGACGAGCTTTCATAGTTGTTTGTGAGAAGATAAAATGCCTTTTGTGGACACAAGCGAGCACTTGGGAGTGTTTGTGTATATTTGGAAAATCTTCTCAGCTAAAGTGAACATGTTGCTCTGAAATATTTTCCAACATCTGCCGCCCATCAGGATGTCTGCTTTCTGAGCCACTGCTGCATTCCTGAGCCGCTCCCTCTACCTGGATCAAAAAAGAAACCCTTCCCTGTCGTTGCCCCTGAGCTCTGCTCTTCCTACCCCAGTTCAAACTGTACCGGAGGTATTTGTACCAGGTGCACCGAAGCATCCTGCGTCTCAAAACAGAACAATAACACGTGTCCTTTTCAGACTGATGCTTGTTGGCTTCCTTAATTACACATTTCTTGTACATCGGGGTCATAAAACTAACAGGACCAATCGGAGCCTCAGGTAAACATAAATTATGAAGACACCAGAGCTGGAGTCGAATGGTGTTTGTGACAGTAGCTGTTTGAGTAGCTGTAAAACTGAACTTGAAGTTTCTATGACCACAGAAGCAGCTATGTTACCCCTGTTTCCTGTCCTTCGCCTGTTTCTCCCTCATAATAGTATTTCTTAATGCCTGTTAAACTGAAAGCTGGAAAGGGAGGCTTAAGCCCTCCCTCCTTCTGCAGGGCTGTTTACAACTGTTTAGCAGACCCCTGCAGTTTAAGAGCCAACAGAGGCCAATGCAACTAATTCACTTTTAAAGGCAACTGCTAATGAATTAGGTCAGTTTGGTCGTGCTATTCGGCTGCGTGAAAAAAAGCTTCCCGGGGAATGCATGCTTTGTATACAGCCCATTGTATACAATAATAGTCATTGTCCTTCTTGCATGGTGTCTAATCCCAGCCCATTCAGAGCAGCACTTAAGATTCTTGGCATACTCCCATACTCATTGCTACTCGTGGACTTAATCTTTTTTTCCCCCCTCTCAGAATCAGTCAAGTGTATGGCTTAGCCAGATCAAATGAAAGCAAGCTAGCTCGCTGCAGAATGGCATTCCAAAGCACAGAAAGTCAGGAGTGGGAGCCTCCAAGGTTGTGTTATATAAGAACAGACTGACCTCGCTCAGTGTCTGTCTGAGAATCTGTTGGGTCTACACAATGATATAACAGGAGGATTTTCTCTGGATATAGTGACTTTACATATCCTCCCCCCCAGCCCCCGTGCATGTGAGCGTTCGTCCTGCAGAGAAGTTTGAACAGACTGAACTCAGGCGGTGTCATCTTTCATAAATAAATCAGTTTTATTTGTAGCATATAAAATTAAATCATTTTACAATTTATTCCAGTATGACACATAATATCCAAATAAAGTAGCTACATTTTTCGATAAATAATATTAATAACAATAATAAAAACATTCATCATTCATCCTTTGACATGTTTCGCTTTGTCTCTTTTTTTTCACCAAGGGAGTTCAATAGCTGCCACAAAACATGAACAATAATGCCCACGTCAGGAAGGAATGAAACCATCACACTTGTCAAACAAGTCCAGAGGTTACATTTCGGTGTCTTGTTCTTAAGATACAGGATGGTATGCTAATTGAAGTTGCGCATGTGCATATCTACATATACACACACAAGTCTACAGTCTGTGTCATGTCTGATGTAAAGGATCAAAATATACACAGTGAATTGATATCAGCGACTAACATAAATGTACAAATATTAATTACATCTTGCTCCATAACGAAGCTACTTCACAGGCTCCATTAATATGAAGCAGTTCATAGATAAGAATGCTGATGTAGTCACAGCAAACAGTGCACTTCATTAAGTCCTCATGATGTAAGCCCACAATTCCTTGGGAATCTAGTTACAACAAGAAGCTGGTAGTTGATTGGTAGTCTATTTACACCCCTGTGTTTCATCTGGACCGCCATTGGCCGCCAGTACTGCGGATGATCTCTTTCTGTTGCTGAGGGGTTTTTGGACGTTCTTCACCAATCAGTCTCTGAACTTGTGGATGTCGTTGGAGAGGCGGTAGAAGGGGTAGGAGGCTTCGTTGGCATGGGGACAGTTGTAGGTGCACTTGCAGGACTCGATCATCATGATGTTCTTGTTGAAGGTCTCGCCGTCCTCGCAGCGGAACTTGACGCGGATGGTTCTGGTGTCGTGGGGGCTGCAGCAGCGGCCGTCCACGCAGGCGCCGCAGTACTTGGGCCTGTACTTCTTCAGGCTGGAGCAGCCGGCGTAGGTGAACTTCACCGGCTGGCTGGACTTCTTGGTTCTGCTGCACTTCTTTCCTTTCTGCAGAAGAATAAACAAGATGGAGATGGAGATTAGTTGTGCCCTCAGATCCAGAAGTGATGCATTTTCAGTATCATGCATGCTTCCATTGCTTTCAGTGGTGGTGGCTCAAGCTTACCTTCAGACTGGAGTAAGGTGACTGGGTGCATGGCCGCACTTCACAGATTCGTGTCTCTTTGACCAGCTTGCACTCGCTGTTGTTGTTGGTGACTCTGGTGGAGATGCCTGTTCCACAGCTCTTGGAGCACTGGGACCAGGGTGTGGTTTGGACGATGCACTTCTGGCTGTCAAACATGTGGACTTCAGGCTGCGCTCTGAATGCTGTGAATGAAAGAAGAAAACAAACATTAGCATCTCATAATCCTCCGCATATTTATCCAGAAGAAAACAAAGAATTTCCAGGTTGAAAGGCTTTCTTACCAGGTAGAGACTTGAGTCCTCCCTTGACAATAGTGATGAGCTCGTTCCTGTTGGTGAGGTCTCTTTCCAGCTCGTCAGTCAGCATGTCTTTGCCAAAGATCTTCTCCAGGATGTCTGTCTGCTTGCCTTCATCGCACACCCACTCTTCGCAGCACTGGCCTGCCACTTTGACCAGTCTGGGGTTGGCACAGCCCAGGTTGGGCAGGGAGAGCTCCTGGGGGCACAGCGGGACACATCCCACCGCCCCGTCGATGCATGTGCACTGGTGTTTACAGTTGGGCTGGAAGCTCTCTCCGTTCTGGTAGATCCTGCTGTTGTACTCGCAGGGTCTGCCCTCTGACTTGGCTGCAGCGAAGAAAAAAACAGGAGGAAAGGAATGTTATTCTTTCCTGCTCTGCTCGGAGACGTCTGCTGAAGACGTCACATGGCTGCCAGGTAAGGATCAGTTAAACTGTGAAATTCTTCAGGCTGCCTGAGGAGTCTTTTTCCCTCCACAGTGGGCTGTCTGTACTTTGAGGTTTAGTCTAAGTTTCCTTCTATCTGCATTCCACAGTGCTGAAATCACACAGGTTCCCATTCTCATGAATAAACGCCCTCATTTAAAGAGAAAAACCACTTGAGACTATCAGAAGCATGCACATCTGGAGCTGGATGGTCTTTTGATACATACCTCGGCAGATGCCACGAGTAGTAGCAGCAGCAAAGCTGGCCCCAAAGTTACACTCCAGCCCTTTAGTGTGGTCACAAGGCTCGGTCAGGCTGCAGTCCTCGTTCAGCTGCCTGGCGCAAACTTTGCAGCAGCCGCAGCCGTCCAGGGCGACGCTCACGCCGGGTGCGCACTTGGGCATCTCCTGCGGACACTCCTCACACACGGAGGGGCAGGAGGAGGAGGAGGAGAGGACCTGTACAGCCGACAACATAATCCTCTATTAAAGACTGACACTTTTGAAGCCATGCCACACAGATTATCCCAGAACTTTCTCAATAGTTCATCCTGTCTAAAGAAACATGTGCTCGTGTCCCTCTCCTTGGCTAAAAACAGATCATTATACCGGCTGAAACGTTTCTTAGATTGAAAGAGAGACTCACCAAGTTAAGGCTTCCAAGGAAGGTAACGACAACAGTAAGCATCAGCATCTTGGATAAATTTCTTCAGCGTTCTCAAGAGGAATCCTGTTCCCAGTTGTATGAAAAGTAGATATAGTCAGTCTTCAGAGGAGTCCTTAGATATTCCCTCTCTCAGTCGTCTGTCTCTTGATTTGTTTGCTGGTAGTCTCTAAGTGTTAGAGGCTCCTTTTAGAGTAGATGAAGCTCTCGGTAAAGCGGTTGCAGTCTGCTGAGGTCCGGCCACCTCCGCACTTTTATACCGTAGTGGGAAGCTGACGTCTTTCGGGCTGCTTGCTGAACTGTTCCCAAACTATGCCAGGAATGTTTCTCGGCGCATTTTCCATCCAAGACCTAAGCTCCACCCTGTCTAAACCTTTCTCTTTTTTTCTTCTCTCAAATGGATTTTTCCCCCCTGGATCCCATCTGAACACACTTTTCCGTCTCACATTTTTCCCTTCTTGTTTATCCCCCCTTTCATTTTTCTTCCTCTGCTCGCTTCTCACATCTATCAACCCAAGTTCAGAGGACTTTTCTGAAGAAGTAGCGCAGTTTGGGGGCTTTATTTGGACTTTTCTGGGGTGATTTTCCTCCTCTTTAACACTTTAAACACAAATGAGTGAAAGAGATAGTTTGGTATTTTATAACTTATTGTCATCAGTGCATCGTGCATCCGTTATCTTGTGATTTAAGTGTAATAAAACAGGCCAGAGAGTAGCCTAAAGATATGTTCCAAAGTCGTTTCAGGTTATAATGAGCTGATTCCGGTTTTATTTCGTGTCAGTGATGATTTTGCTGATTAAAGCAATTTGTTAAATACACTTTTACAGCGTGTTGCAGCCGCCACGTTTAAAATAGCTGTAGGTTTCTCTCTGTGAGTCTAAAGGTGTGGGCAGAAATACGTTTAACAGCGTCTATTTCTGGCTTTCCAGTGCCTTTATTCAGGGGAGCTAAGCGTTTCCAGATGCGCACCAGAGCTCAGACGTAACAATATTGCCATATTTGGTATGGCAGTAGCCTACATTATTAACATATTTCTCTCTGCCTTTGGCCAGCAGACCACAAAGCATTCCTGACAGCTTAAAGGCTTGTTAAATATGTTCTTCATGCAGGGAAATTCCTCTGCTTTCATTCCTTGAGGCAATTTGACTTTTCACGCAATCTGTCCATCACGTTTCGGGGGGGAAGTTGGTCCCGTTGTAGGTAAAGTGATCCAATTTTCCACAAGGGATGTTGTGGAGTTGGTGGGGGGAGACAAATACTTGGTCTTTGTTTCTATTTTTTTAAACATCAGGGTCTCAATAAGTCCCTTTCACCGAAGTTTTCAAATGATTCCGATTGATGAAAACTTAAGATGGAACCGAAGTGCGTAAAGACGCAGCGTAAAGACATTGATATTAGCCTCCTGCCATGAACTGATAGCTGATACCAAAGAGGACATTTTGCATGAGTGCACAGGGTTTATTTATGTTTTTAAGGATCGGACATTTCACTCCTGTCTCCGCTCTAAGCTCGTGTGCAGTTTCAACATGAGACAGCAGCTCTGAACAGCGCGGCTGGAGAGCCTCTCCGGTGAGTCTTCTTTTGTCTTTTCACTTTATTCTTCAGACTTCTGACTTTGATGGGTTGAATCAGCTTTTAAATGCAGAACTCTGAATCAGCATCGTACTCTCGGTGTATGAATACGAGTCACAGCAGCTAGATTGTTTTCTTAAAGGATCCTTTTCTCCAGGAAAAAGTTTTTTACCTCCTGCTTGAGATTTCCGATGTGGACAGAAACTGTTTCTGGACTGTCTGGGCTTAGGTTATGAGTGATATTGTTTTTATTTGTCCATGTCAGTAATCACTGCGTACTTCAAATGTGATAGGTATGTGATTACACTGTGATCAGATCCGTACAGCGTGTGTCTGTGAGGGTTTGGACTGGAGGTGTGCGCAGCCTGCCGCGTTTGGACAGGGGGTGTGTCTGTGTGAGCACATGTGCAATGCTTTCTCGTGTGTATTCCCAGCTGTATTGTGCTAATGTGTGTTTCCATTTGCCTGTAAGTGTCAAATAGGAGATTTTAAAGGGGCACTGCATTGATTTTACTCATCATCATCTGTTTGCTCATCTTGCTGAGTACAACTCAGCCTGTGAGAACAGCTGTAAAATGTCTGGAGGACGCTTGAGAAATGACCCTGATCATGTCATTATCTTGGTTTGGGCTGGAATTAAACATTAAATTGTTTATTTGTTGTAAACATTATGACATCTACTGAATTTAGCATGCTAACCACCTAGCCCTGGCCTGTCTTGGTCCAAAGCTCCTTTGCTTGTGGTATAAAAACATCAACACATCACTGGTGCTCCAGGTTCCCAGTCCAGACTGCTAGCTGCACTGATAACTGAGCTAACTAGCTAACAGCAGCTACAGTTAGCAGCGGTTAACGGTGACTCTAGTGCTATGCTGCCCCCTATTTGTTTTGAATTTGACAGGTGGCCAATTCTCACACACTGCACCTTTAACTATTCAACAATACATGCTATTGGTTGCATCATGGGAAATGAAGGATCATGTACTCTATTTTTCAAGCTTGACCCATACTAGGCACTACAAGTCTTTGATCAAAGGTGCAATATCTAAGAATTGGGCACTATACTCAAATCAACTAGGGGGCAGCATATCTCTAGAGTAACGGCTAAATGCTGCTAACTGTAGCTGCCGTTAGCTCAGTTAGCCATGCAGCTAGCAATCCAGACTGGATCGCTTCTTCCAAATCTCCTAAATTTGTGGAATAAGTGCAATACTAAATTGCTGTAATATCCCTTTATAATGCCTCTCATGTCTCAGGTCTTATGTGTTGTTTGACAGCTCTCCGCTGTGTTTACCTAAAGTCTCTGGAGTGTGTATGTGCATAGTGAATGTGAGTCTCCATACCTGTGTATGGCTCCATGTGTGCTTCCGTCCATGTGTCACAGCGATAGGAAACAGTGGTGTCATTGTACGTCAATGGAGAATAACATTACAGTAGTCTTCATTCCTTAATTGTTCAGGAAATATTCCAAAAAGTTGGACATGTGTCTCTGTTTTGCAATTGCTCTGGCATAATACTTTCCACTGAGGATGTCTGAACACCTCCATCACACACACACATACACACACGTACAGTATACACTCTTGTTTGCGTCACAGAAATGAGGAGGGGGGTCTCTCTCTTCTACAGAAATTATCGTTGGATCATGCTCACCACATGCTCATCTGTTGCATGTTTATGTGAGCGGCTCCACAGCCTCCAGCAGGGACGCTTTAGTGATATTACTCTTCACCAAAGTTTGTGTGTTGTGTTGTGACTCAGTGTAATGGAAACCCATTGTCAGATCCCACCAGGAGCTCTAGCAGTGGAAGAGACAGCGGCCCTCAGGAAGTCTGTGGTGAGTGGCCCTCAGCCTCCCCATTTATGTCTAAGTGACAGATGGAACAGAGCAGGACGGCCGTGCATGTTTAAACAACAGATTCCATTGTAGTATATTCAAGATACATGTCATAACTGCTATGCAGTTTGTACTAGCAACACTTCCTTTCTCTGTCAGCCTCACGGAGCAACAGGAAGTCTGCTGAGTTATTGGTCATTTTCATGTGAACGGGGGCAGAGATGAGGCCAAAGATTAAAATACTGAATCCAGTTCTGAAAAAATATGGATGTGATAAAGCAGAAATATCTTTATTACAGGATCTGCTTAAGTAACTTTTGTCAGCAGGTTTTACTGATTCTTTAAAAGTGAAAGAAAGTGCGGCCCAAGCTTGTGTTCGGCCATTTTGTCTTTGTTATCTTGATGTAATTAAATGAAAAAAGGCCTTGAGGGAGAATGACTTTTCACAATCTAGTTGTTTCTTCACATCCCTCATTATTTAATCTCCCCCCGAAGATTACCTTGAGGGAGTCTGTGCTTTTTTACTTTTATTTAATTCCAGATAATTATGACATACTTGGCCAGAAATCCACCTCAGTCTCTTTACATGCATGGATATAGTATGACTTCTGTTTGTGTCTTCAGTGATGTTCAGATTATTTTAGACATAAACTTTCACTGTGGGTTTGTTCAATAGTTCAATAGGATTGAAGCTAGCTCTCAGCATGGATATGGCTCACAAGATGAAGGAGGACGTGTTGTTCTTGTACTTGTGCAGCAAACTGTGTTGTCCAAACATTTGTATGGCAACACTTTGCTCCAGCGTCACATTTCAGGAAGGTGCAGTAAATATAATCTTCTACTTAACATGCCACTAGAACAAGTAGTTCCTATGCAAGCAAATTTATTTTTATGTTGGCAAAAACAAGCAAATAATCTGCCTCATATTGCATTCCTGACTACTTTAAAAGACACTCACGCTGTGTATCCCCTCGTACTTGTCACGCACATCTTTCATTGAATATGCGAAGAGCTTCAACTGTGGAGGTAAAAAAGGAAAGTGGAGAAGCTAACTGTGTAGCAGACTTGTCGAAGTCTCTCCCTAGTATTAAACTTGATATATTAGAGATTAACTCAATCAGCTGTTGATGTGTGAACTTGACAGGCTTCAGGGTAAGAAAGCAAGACAAGCAGTAAACTTTGCTGACCGCTGAAAAGTTATAGGCTGTGATCGTTGCTCACAATATCACATTTTGCCATGAAACAGAGCCTGTTTTTAGATGCGGTGTAACACGGCTTAAGCTTTTGAAATGTGATGCGAAGCAGCAGAGTTAGACAGCATAGTAATCTTACTGAAATAGGTTCATTATTATTCACATATGACTCCCTTACCATAAAAGACTGATGAATCTACAGGTCTGTTGGAAAAATGACAAAAGAGGTACCTCCCCTGCCAAAAAATGTAATTACCTGCTGTAATTGTGTGGAAACATGTCTGCCATTTCTGTCTAAATTGATTATAGCAAAGATACGTTCAGGGGGAAATTCTCTCTCTGATACTCTCGCACAGTATTATCAATCTGTGGAGCTCAGTGCATTCCAGGAGTTATGGAGTGATTTAGTGTTTTAATTAGCTTTTTATTCATAGGCTCGGTTTCCCTCAACCTGCTTCCCTCTACTTTCAGATACTTGGTACGATATGAATGAGTACTTAAAGGACAAGGATGACGGAGATGATTTATATTTTTCATATTGTCAAAAAATCCTGTGAAAAGACCAAAATCAGCAATGTGTTAATCCTCAGTACTTGATTTCCTTACAGCCTGTCAGTCATAGCCAACCCATTCTTACTGAAAAACAGTCAGTAAACCAAACTTTTCACAAATAGAAGTAAGTAGTGGAACCATTTTCAGTGGGATTTGTAAAAATTTGGTGCAGTAGCAAGAATTTTCAGCAGCATGACGGCATATGTTGGATTTGATGTGAAAAAGGACTTACCCAATAGCAAAGGGCGTGGATTCGAGTGACATGACTTGGACTTAGTCAGAATGAAGTCATACATTTGATAACTTGAGACTTGACTCATAAAATCAAAAACGACATGGAGCTCACGTTGGACACCAACGACTGGTGACGTGTCTTGGACTTGAAAATACTTGATACTACTCTTCTTCAGTTGTTGAGGAGAATGCTGCAGCACTGTGTTGCTGTGAAGCCCCAGAAATGTTTTGTGGACTACAAGACTTCACCCGATTTTCCATCGGCATGTGGGTGAGTAGATAATGACTGAACTTTCAATTTGAATTTGAATTTTTGAGTGAAGTGTTCCTTTAACTACAAGGCATTTCCCAGGAGGCCTCTTTAAGGCTCCAAGGCCCTCACTTTTAGTTGTGAACAATAGTGCATGATGATAAATGTCACTGCATCCTTTCCTCTAAATGATCTTGTATCAGTCCCAACTGTACCTTTGAAAAAAATCCCCCATGATACAATACTTTCAATGAGAAATGGCAATTTTATCATTTCATCTGGTGTCTTTATTTTCTGTGGTAATTAGATTCATGAATGTGCCAAACCGCTTAGAGTTAAATATGCTCTGTGCACCTGTGTAATCAACCATGTCTGTGACGCCGAGGATCTCATCATGAGTCCAATCACAGCAGACAAATAAGAGGTGCTGCTTTCGGTGCCGCTTCATCCGCAGCTGGAGGATCGTGTCTGCTTTCACTCACTTTTTTTTTTTATAACTGCACAATGTACCAGCCAGGTGTGCTTAAAATATGAGGGCTTTCCTTCATCTAAAGTAACCCAAATTCCTCGGCATGGAGCGAGAAGAGAAAGAGAGGGTCTTTTCTTGGGCCACGTCCATCCATGATGAGGAATGATGGAAAGAGAAAAAAGAAGAAATCTGGGTGGGGGCAGGTGTTAGTGTTAGAGGAGGGTGGTGCTGGTGGTGGTAGGTGGTGATCCTGGCTGGAGTGGAAAAAGGAATGTGGGGCTCCTGGAATGTCCTGGAATGTTTAGAGCAGTCGGGGATAATTGAGTGAATTTGGAACAAGAAAAGACAAACCGAGGTCCCGCGGTGGAAGAATGTGCTTCTGGGACGTCTGAAGAAACATTCCATCCATTCAGACAGCTTTACCGGGCCCAGAACCTTCCTTAGATGGCACCATAGGGAATATAACACCCCTCCCATACACACACACACTAACACTGCTCTTCCTTTCACACTCTTCTCTCACTGCAGAGATCCTCCTTGATATATATTCCTTCCCCTCGATGTTTGTGTACATTATTTCATAAAGTCTGCCAAGAGTGAAGCAGTTACATATGTCTCCAAATTCTCAGATTCAAGAATACAGATGTGTTCTTATAGCCTCTCTTTGTCGCTTTTTATGTCTAAAAGTTGAAATGTATTTAAACAAATACATCAATGAGAGCATGGGAATCATTTTTCAACTGTCTTTATGTCCTTGGCTTCATGCAGATTTTAGATATAACAACATCCTTGTTGTTTGCAGTGAATGTCATCCATTTCTCTCATTTTTAGGGAAAAGTCTCACTCCTTTTACTCTGGGAAACATTTGTTTTTCCATTACCTATATATACATTACTATCTACTTATTGTTACAGTCTAGGAAGTGTCTATCAGTTTTTTGCTGCCTTTTTGCAGGCACTAAAGTTTGATGTAGATCCATCCATCCATCCATCCATCCATCCATCCATCCATCCATCCATCCATCCATCCATCCATCCATCCATCCAGCACAACCCCTAACTCTGCTTTCTTATGTTCTTGATATCAGTCATTTTAATGTGTTGCAGATTCCAGCAACTTAAAGTATGCTGACTCTAAAAAGCATCATGTAAATCTCATTATTATGCAGCTTAATTGTGTGGAGGAATATTACAGTGGTCCAACAACAGACATCATAATTCTGGGGCTGCAACCGACCAATATTATCATGATTAATCGACTAATAGTTTGATCTGACAGAAAACGGCGTAAATGATGCTCCTAGAGCCCTCTGTGACATCTTCAAACTGCTTGTTTGGACCATCAGATTTTCAGTTTAAAGGGGCACTATGTAGGCTTGTAAAGAAATCCAAACTCTTTTAATGAGGTAATAATACGAACTCAGAATTTTTTATTATTCCCAATAAACAAGTTGTTCTCAGAGGAAAATAACGTCCCCAGAACACTTTTTGAAGCTAGAAAGGTGGCAGGGTCCGCCACATATAAACAAAGTAAAACGGTATGAAATTGCATTGTCCTTTAAAAGGTGCTATTTGTAAGAAAAGCACCTTTAAAGGTCAAAAACTGACGCTGGGATGGCAGCCGACTCGTCCTGCAAACCTAAAGCGTCGTCAAAGTTTTTGACAAGTTGGGAATGAGACTTAAAAATCAACTTTTCTTACAGATAGCACCTTTAAAGGTCAGTTTGTTTATTCAGTTTATTCAGTCATGAATATGAAGGGAGTTTTTTTTATTTCGTTTGTTTATCAGTCAGTTAAGATCTTTCTTTTCTGAAAACTCCAAAACTACATAATGCAGACACTGTTTTTTGTTTTTGTTGCATTTGTGCTTGTGAAATACTGATCTCAGGTCTGATTGATCCTATAAGTGACCATAGGAATATGGAGAATTTAATATTCTGTAGATTTTTCTTCCTCAAAGACACTTTTTCAAGCATGAAAAGAGTTTTGACTCGCAGGCTCTGCGGTGCTGATCCAGTGTGAAATTGATTGAGCCACAGGTTCGGTGTGCCTCGGACTGTCACTTGTTGGGCTGAACGCCTCGCTGACAGGCTGACAGACTCGTCGGGTACACGTGATGGTCGGTGCGCGTCACCGAAGCGCCGTCGCTCGCCTGGAGACTGGAGCGGGGCTGACTGACACTGTGTGTAGCAGGCTACTGTAAATAAAGAATACAAACCCAACAAACTAACAGGGAACAAGTAAGTAAAGCCGGGCACCGTCGGGTTAACTGATAGCACTCTCTCTCATTCATTCGCTGAGTTTGTCTGTCAGGGTGTTTTTCAGTCCTTTTTTTTCCTCCAGATTTGAGCGTACCAAGTGAAGGGAAAGCAAAACATGGCTGGTTTAATGGCAGGTTTTGGTCATTACACCCACGCCGTCGTCCGGGGAGTCCCGGCGTCCCTGGCCGGAGAAGCGCTCCGGATCACCCAGGCGGAGGTGGACCTGTCCAAGGCGCAGAGGGAGCACGAGGCGTACGTCGAGGTCCTGCGGACGAGGCTCGGGCTGGAGGTGGTCGAGCTCCCCGCGGACGAGTCGCTCCCGGACTGCGTGTTCGTGGAGGACGCGGCCGTGGTGTGCGGTGACACGGCGCTCATCACCAGACCCGGGGCAGAGAGCAGGAGGAGAGAGGTAGGACAGTGGCGGCATATGTTCGATAGGAGAAATAAAAAGTTTGATGTGGAAGTGGAGAGGAAGGCGTCCTCCCCCTTCTTATTTGCCTGTTGTGCTCACTTAGCATGCAATTATGCGCAGGTACGCACGCTTTAATGGTAAATATGGAGGCGCTGATCCATGTGACAGCCTGTAGGTGATCACCAGCAGGGATTTAAACACAAACATCAATTATGTTCATTGTAAAAAGCAACAGTTTCCTCCTGGAAGTCTTTGTTATTTAACATCAGCTCAATTAATGTCCACTGCAGCTGTGTGCTGACAAATGAAACCTTCTGCAGAAAACGGGTGAAAGTTAAGTTTGTGAATGATTCACTCTGCAGGAGGCCTGCATCTGTGAGAGCTGTATGTGCCATATGGGGATCACACACTAACCATATTGTGCAACCAGCCTATACAAAGAGATATGGTGATTAGGTATGAGGCAACGCCCATTTCAGAGACGACAATGCATTTTTTTATGCACGAGATTTTCGCATTTAGGTGACAGTTTGAAAATGAGTTCAGAGTCCATTCAGTGCAGTTTTCTTGGTAACTTCTGCACGATTTATTGTCAGTTCTCACTTCATAACGTATGTAGGCTGTCAATGTAATCCATGAGTTGCGTTCAAAGCATCCTAGAAGGTCTTACTTCATAACTCAGACAGCAACTGAATGATTAGGATCATGACCTAAAGATTAAAGACATATATTTTAGGAAGCGAGGAGCTTCATGGCTGCTGAAATGTATGCATCAAGCCATTTTTAGGAAACAAAACAACAGCATGAGTGTATTGGGTTGCCTAGTGAGGGTAGCTGCAATGTAGGGTAGCTCTGTGTGTGTGTGTGTGTGTGTGTGTGTGTGTGCGTGTGTGCGTGTTTGTGTGTGTGTGAGAGAGAGAGAGAGAGAATGACAATGAGGGAAAGGGTAGGACGGCTTCTGTGAAAGCCCCTGTCATTTCACATCACATCACTTTACTTGGCTCACTGGTGCTAATGGTCCCCCAGCCTCACTGGCAGCAGGGTTATTGATTGAAAAGCTCGGAGCTGCCACCTTCAGCCACCACGTTTCATTTATGCCGAGCGCGCTTGCAAGTTACATTTGCATGCACATGTGCGCACTCTCACATTCAAATTGTGGAATTTTTCATATTTCATACAGAGATAGCAGAGGTTTGGTTTCTCGCCCCGTTTTCTGCTCGTGGGAGTTGTCGGCTGGGATGAATGAGAGATTGGCACCGCCTGAAGTTGCAAGAGCGTAAATAATATGTTTGCAAAAACAGGACATGTTAAAAGCACAGCTGGATCCCAGTGAATGCATGAGCATTTATTGTCTCAAAGTGATTTCATTGTTATTGTGTAAGTTTGTGTTCCCCTTGATAAAACGACAAAATCAAGTTTTCTTATTAAGAAAAGGAATAAAGGCTTTTGTTCCTCAATTGCTTTCAGTTAGAAGTTTGAAGGGATTGAGGAGAAACAGTAATTTTGCTGTTGATAATGGTCATCATACTCTGCACCATGTTCCTGTTTCATTTGTGCCTTTTTTTCTGGCTGTAACTGAAGAACAATGGCCGTGACCACACTCGATCCGTTTCTCACAACGCAGATTGAATGCAGCACAATGCGTCACGTTCTTTAAAGCAGAAACAGACAACTTCTCAACTCTCCTAGCATTGCAACATGGCTACCGCTAGCAGCCTGGCTACTCTCCAAAGCAAAAACGGCCCAGTCGCCAGGATATAATGTTGGCAGTTAACGTTTCTGCAAACCACAGATGCGTCCAGGTTGACATGTGTCGCAAATGTGGCATGTCAGGTTCACATTATAAGCTTATTAGTTGACTTTCACATCAGGAGGTGGCGTTGTAGACGGCCGCAGTTTGAGTCGCACCAGTGGATATGTTTAAGGACACCTGGGGATGTTTCCAGTGATTTTTGTGGCGACCGAAACCTCCTTGATTTCACCAGAAGTCGAACCATCTCCATCCGACCAAAACATGTACTTTAAACCAAACCGGGATGTTTTCCTAACCCTAATCAAGTGTTTTTTGTACTTAAACTTAAACTTAAGTCGAGCATAAGCACAGCATTGTGGCAAGAGAGAAAGAGTTGAAAAGTTGTAGCATAAAGAAACACTCAGTTTGAACTTATCTGTGGCTTTGCAGAAACGTACTAATCAAAAATGTATTCTGGCACTTGAGTTGAGCAAAAATTAACCGTGAATCCCAATTTGACGTAAAAACCCTGATCTCAGTGCTTTGAAAAGGCAAAGCGAGTTAAACACCGAGTTAAATGCATAAGTAGGCAGGTTTTGTTACTTTCTGATCTAGAGGAAAAAGGCCGCTTCAAGGGAACAGACACAACCCTGGAGCGCTCTCCATCGAGTGAATAGCCGTCCTTTCACTCTCGTTGTACCTCAGTCTCTATCCCTGTCTTTCACTCTGGTTTGTTTTCTGTTGGAGCTGAAGTTTCCATAATCATTACAGTTGTTCCACTGTTACCCGAGGATAATGACAGCAAATTCCTTTTCCTGTTTTGGTTGCGCAATGAACGTTGCGCTTCCTTCACGCTGTAATTTGACTGTCCTTTTTCCAGGAAAAATCTAGCCCGGTAGCCGACTGAATAGCCAAGTGAAAGCACATTTACAGGGAACCAATCTATACTGATGATGTCCTTTTTCTACAACCATTACACTGTGCAATCAGTATTTACTTCAGAATGAGAAGTTGTCTATTACCACTTTAACATTACAGTTATGATGGCTATAAAACCTGAAATGGTGTTCCTTTTTCCTTGTGATGCAGGAGATGCAAGATAGTTCTGAGAACACCTCTCAGTGTGGTAAAAGTTTTCTTAAGGTCTGTCCATACTACTTTTTACAGCTCCCATGGCAACAGATAGAGTGCAGCTATCAGTAATGCAGGAGCACGTCTCTCACCTGTCATACTGCTTGCCCGAAACACCTTGAGGTTTAACATATCACAAGATAATTATAATGTATGTGATAATGTTGTTGTAAGTTCAAAAACAGTGCAGACACGTACAGTGTGTGAGCGCTGCCTGATTATTCACCCACGAGCAGATGGTACTGTAATTATTAGGTACGTCTTCTTTGACCGGAGACATTCTGGCAAATGGGAAACAGCACATTTTCGTCTTTTATCAGCCCTCTTGAGAGTAAATCGTTTTGCTCATGGAGGTGGATGTGAACTGCAATTATGTGATCAATCACTTCCTGTAGTCATGACGAGTGTTTTTCCTGCCTGCGTTCGCTCGGTCAGTTACAATTATACCGTCATGTTTGAAGGCCCTGCCGGTAAGTCTTCAGACACGCTGTGCTGAAATAATCACCATCTCCCATTCACTGGTGATTGAATGGTGGGGGTTGATTTTCATCCCATAATTACCTCTGACATTTTAACAACCTTGCATGTAAATGAGGCTCCGCCACCAACAGACTGCGTCTGAAAGCTGCCTTACCCGTTCGGTGTTAGTCAAGAGGAGCAAGCTTTATTTTCAAGAATCAACAAACATCCTGGGCGACTTTAATTGGGCAAGTCTGTTTTCTAACCTAAAAGATTAATGAGTGACTATCAGGGTAATGGCTTTTCTACCTACTGCACGGTTGGCCAGGGCTCTGTCCATTTTCTTTGCCTCGATTCACATATTTTCAGCCCTCTCAGTCTTCCATTAGTTGCTGCCAATTTACTGCCAGGATGTATGAGGCAGGGTGCAGTTGCAGCTAGAAGAAAAGCCTTGTCATTGCTGGTAATTTTAGGAAGTCACGCAGTTGTTAATTTACTGTAGGGGCAAGTTAATAAGTGTCTAGTCTTGATTTAGTAAAAACATCATAAACTCTCTGTACTTTATCACTAACCAGGATGGTTATGTGTGCAGTCAGTTGGACTTAGACTCCAGGTCCTTTCGACTGTCAAGGGACAACAAAAGTTCTGCAGAAGTGCTTAAAATCTTTGGATCAGATATTGTGGGGTGCAGGTTTGTGGAGTGCAGCTGTGCAATGCAGCAGGATAACTGATATGGGAACCCAAAAGTGGTGCTATCTGAGTTGGGAGGAATCACTTGTTATTGTTTATCACTTTAGTCTGTTCTAAATGTGGTGAGATTTTGTTTTTGGTCTATTGGCCTCATCCATCAGTTCCCCTTCCTTCTGCTGCTCTAATCGTCTTGTAGAGGAGAGATTTACTATGTTTCACACAGTGTGATCATTCTCCCCTCTGCCTTCCCCGGATCAGGACTTTACTTCTTATGATTGCAGAGTTCATTATCGTTCAGCTCCATGAGTCAATATGGAACGGAATACGTTTTTAAACATTTCTTGAAGGTTGCAGGAATCATATCCGTTAGGCTGTGGCTTAAAAGCTTTATTATTAAGGGAAATGCTTGTCTAAATGGGCTGCATGATTATTCAGGCTAGACTGCAGCATTGTCTAAAAACACTCCAACCAGGAGCCAGCCAAGTTAATTATTCCATAATACCAAACATTAGCTTGATAAGCTGAAATTGTTCACCCAGCTGAATGCAGAGCTGCACATTGTCTGATGACCTTTACCTCTTTGCTTATTGCGAACCCATTTAGGACACGTAATGAAAAATGGCCTGAAAGTAAAACCGCTGTTATTATATGCCGTAGTTCCTTTGTGATAAGATGAGACACCAAATTATTCACACAATGGAAAGCTTTTTCAGAGTTGAGATAAAAAGAAATCGTCTCTCAGGGCTGACAGGAACACATTTCTCAAATGCTATTAGGAGCTTTTAATGTCTTCTGTGGCACCATGGGTCATGGATGCATTTTTTATATTTTTAATTAGACAGCCTACAGTGTTTTGGTATTGTACACAGCCACTTTGTGCTGTGTGGTCACAGGGCAAAGGGACTAACCCATTGTCAGTTTCAAGCACATGTGATCGTGCACATTTAGAGTTTTCACACTGATATTAAATGTGGGCCTTGCTTTGCGTCAAATTCAACTTTCTAAATGTTTTAAACATTTTGGTCAGGCAGACTGGTGATGATTGTTAATGATGTCAACTGATTGGCTGTGGTCCTCACCACTTCACTGCTGTAGTGTTCACAGCTGTTGCATGTACTGTCACGCACCATCCAGTATTTAGAGATGGGTCTTAAGTAGGCTTGCCGCGGTAGTTGATGTTCCCGGAGTAGGGGTTGACTGATATGGCTTTTTCAGGACCAATACTGATTATTAGAATGAAGACTGAAAAAGGATATTTGAGACCGATATTCAGCAGTATATATATATATATAATCAGAAAAAGCTGAATATTGGCCCCAATAATCGGTCTACCCTTATCCCGTAGTTACATGGTGGTCGAAAATACACCAATTACATTACTTGCCCCCCCCAGGTGTCATTTTGCTTTTCTAATCAATACTCAGTCGTACGACGGACGCTACAATTACAAACTGCTGCATTTGTTTACTATGTGCAGCAGCAGAGTTGCAACACAAGCCACATTTCGCTTATCACATGTGAGAGTAAGGAGAGTTGGCCAACAAGACGATGGCGGAGCATTTGTTGTCAAAGCAAAAGCCTGTTTGGCTGTATTTTGGATTTAAACCCAACGCTAATAGTGAACCTGCTAACGTTAAAGAGGGAAAAGGAGTTGGTTATCTGAGGTGTGCAGCCTGTTGCCTACAGCTCTTCATCTAAAAGCTCCTTCCCGTTCCATTACTCCCACAGACTGAATAAAACTACTGCCTGACATATTGTCCTCATGAACACATTGAATTTCCTCTAAATTAGCCTCCTTCAAAATGAAAGCCAACTTGTGTGTTCACCAGTTAAATGATTGTAATGTGAAGCAGAAGCATTAGGAAATGTTTGGTTTGCATTAGCAGTCAGTGAGCATCTTTTATTGTATAAAGTCTGAGTAAATTGAGTATTACCAGTGTTGTCACAAGCTTAGTAGTCAGAGAGAAAATTTCATCCAACCCAAGTCTCAAGTGTGTACCAACAGCAATATTTAGGTGTTCAGTGGTTTGTGTTAAATATTCACTCCTTGTGCTTTAAAGACTCCCACTAGATGATCCGACAGCCACAAAAAAAGTGTCTCACCTGGATGTGTTCTGGATGAACATAATGACTGACTGTTGACTTTGTTGGCCTGCTTACAACATTTATGTTTTTTTAGTCAACCCTCCTGACCTTAATCAGTGTTTGCAGAGTAGAAGATGTTGCCAAGCTTCCCATTCGGTAACCTTGACTGTCAGAATACCTTGTCCATAAATTCAGAAGAGTGAATGAAGCAGCCTGTTAATGTTCTAATTAAAAATGTCCTCGAGTATTGATGTCTGGCAGGTAGGAAGTGAGTGCGCTGCAGACCTGACATGGCTGACTTCACTGTCAATTTTATTGTTACACTTGTTGAAGGCTGTTTTGTGAATGTCGTCACCGCTCCCTGTAGATGCTCTGATGCAAGTTTTGAACTGCTGGCACTCCTTGTGCCAATCAAAACCCACATGTTTTTGCTTGCTTACATACTTTATTGATAGTTTTTCAGCAGCAACTCAGGTAAAGGAATTCAGGTGTCTCTACACGAGGTCGACTCACGGATCAGGGGAATTTTAGTTGTTCCTTTATTGCAGCTCAGTCTGAACTAGTGGGACAGTTCTTAGAGTCAGTTAATGTCAGATTGCTGTACTGCTCAAACTTCACAACTTTCTGTCTTTAAGCAGGAAATCTTGAAATTGTTGTACACAACATAACTGATCAGCAACCGAGGCAAGATCTACAAGATCTTTCACCAGGAGGAATCCCACACAAGTCTATCTGTCTATCTCAAAACTACTACTGAGACATTTTGTCATGTCATTTCTGGCTGCTGCTCCGGTGCTCTTCTGTCCCTCATTCACAGCTCCCAGCGCTACCGTCCCTCAGCTCATGTCTGCTCTCGTGAAATGTAGCTCGTTGCAATGGTCCCTGACCCATCCCGGTCCCTGACACGACAAGATATTTAGCCTGCTTGATATCTTTCAGGTGTCTGCGAGGCATGAGCAAGCTTGCGGCGAGCGCTCAAATCGCATCTTTCAATAATTCACACTTGGGTTGAGCAAATACTCAGGTTAATTGAGTATTTGGTACAGATAATATACTGTATGCAAGTGTGAGTATTACCCAGGTAAAATTTGTACATTTTCATATTCGTGATGAAGGAAAATCTTTATTTGGAAGCTGACTGAAGTCTTTTCATTCAGACTGTTCATAATATTAGTTCTGTAAATAGTTCACTTACTCTTGTGATGAAAAAAATTGATCTGAAGCTTCATTCTGAAGAAGTTCTGTAAATAGTTTTAATTTAATAATTTGGTTGGTTGAACAGATACAGGTAATTGTTTACTCGCTAGTTCCTAGTTCACAAATAAAAATGAAACGCTGAATCGCCTCTGATTTGGGGCCTTTTGTTGTCGACTTCCAAAGAGTGTTGGCAAGTAGAAAATCAGGGCTTCAGTCCTCGAGTGTGAGCCTCATGTTACATAATGGGAATTTGTTGTCTCTGGTGGGAAGCTGGTGACGGATCATTTTGAATCCTTGTCCCTGTCCCTATCTGGTCATGGCAGCACAATGATTTTATTGCTCATTGATTAATCTGTTTTAGTAAATATTTGCGTACAAATATTTGTATTTTTGAAGGGAAATGTATCAGGAGGTAGACTACAATTCTGCTGTGTAATTTTCTGAGAGCTTACCATCTTCACTCTCTCTGTGGTCACGAGCTTGTATCTGGAACGGAGAGATGTTGGACACAAGTGGCCAAAAATGAGTTTTCTCCACAGGATATCTGGGTTCACTCACTGTGACAGAGTGAACAGCTGAGGAATCACAGTCACTCTGCTGCTCCTCCACATTCAGATGGGGCGGTTAAAGTGCCAGTCCACCTATCTCAAACTCTGTGATTTTTTTTGTTGTTGTTGAAAAAGGTCAGTATGTGTGCCTTTACCAGCTAAAGCCGCAGAAGCTGCTCTTTGTGCTTGCTTTTGTAAGAGGCTGTGGTCAGAGCAGGGAAAAGGGCAATCCCAATTTCAAGCCAAAAGTAGTTCCAAAATTGCACTTCACTGTCTTATCTGCATAAACACAAGCTTCACTGTGGCACTCCACCACCTCCAAAGCTGTTTGATGACACAACTTATGGAGAGAATATCTTTTTTGCAAGAGATTTACCAAGTCGTAATAGTCTTGCTTGATAGCTGGTTATATCTGTAGAAGTGGGGGCAGGTGTCATTCAAGTATCTCAGAGTAGAAGTGCATTTATCATGGCTGAAAACACTTGATAAATTCTGATCATGGCTTCACATTTCTGTCTGACAGTGCCAACTCCATCTGACTTCATCTCAATAGATATGATTTACGGTCCCATTACCCAGTGGATCGATGACATTTTCACAGCATACTTAACAACAAGGTGACGCAACATCAGAAATGACAGAGAGCCAGATTCTCTCACATCATTGTTTTATGTCTTTAAACTTTAAGACTCGAGAAAGATATAAAAATATTGGAGCAGATGAATTCCTCTGGTGAGATTTATGAGGGCCTAGATATGCTTTAACAAGAAATTTGTTTTGTTGTTGAGAAGTACAGCATTTTAAACTTTTGCACTATTGTTTTTGCACTATTGTTTTTGCAGTATTGTTGGTCAAGAATAGACTCAATTCTCAATCCGGCGGCCCTGACAAGAAGTGATTTTGCTAAACTGTGATAAACTGCTTCATATAATTCAAGCTGTCTCCCAGTAGCTGCAGTTGGGTGACTTTTTTCATCATTTTCATAACCTGAAGCTCAGGTGTGCTGGCAGTTTCTACATTGTAGAGTGAAGGCAAACTTAATTTCCTAAAAAGAAAATCCATTTTTTATCCTCCACTGTTACGTTTTACTTTCCTGACACTCTTTCACTGAAGCAAAAAGACCCGAGTTAAAAACAAGTGATCAGAGCGGTGATGTGTGATTTTATCTTTATCAGCTGAATTGATAATGAAATGAAGTGATCATCATACCTGCCACCTTTTACTGGTAGTGCTCAGACACTGATGGCTTGAAGTATAGCCATTAACTCTTCTGGAAGTGCCAGCTAATGCTTACTGTATCTTTATAATATAAGCAGTTACTGTAAGTTAAGCTTACTGAGCCTGGAAAATAATGGTCTTTAAAAGGTGCTAAAATGTGTCATAACAAGTGTAAAAGGCCTGGGTGTCAATTCAAGTCTGGAGTCCAGATGGAAAATCCTACTCCACAGACACAGTATTTAGGTCATGTTTTTATAGACGTAATATTTAGGTTCAGGCCTCGCAGTTTATGTCCGTGCGGGCCCCTCTCTGGTCAGGCCTCACGTAGCTGCCCCCAAACTAACACCAGACAGCACAGAAGCCTTGTTTTGACTAGACGGCCTGCAGATGCAGATTCCTCGCTGTCCTTCCCTCTCTTATATGACTTCCACAACGGAACCGACCTGGTTTCCTTCAGGGAGGCTTGACATCCGCGTGTGAACGGGGGAGGAGGGTGAGACACCTGGAACCCGCCAAGTAGCATGTGGGATGGGGTCAACGTGCCTTCCCCAACTGTCTGTCACATTCCTACCACATTTAACCTGCCCTTCCTCTCACTGTTTGTCTGTCTGACTCCTCGTCTGGCGTGTTCGTTCGTAACATGGCAGTGCTGCTGCCTCTCCCATCCTCCGTGTGATTCAATCTCTTACCAATCATAGGGTCTTCTGAGGTTAACCTGATTACATTTACATTTAAAACCTGTAATTCAGGATCACTGTTCCCATGAATCGACCACTCAACAATACAGATGGCCAGTAAAACAATTTAGAATCTCTCTGACTGATCGATAAAGGTTAGCCTGCTTTCAATACAGGAAACATAACTTATATTTCCAGTAATATGATGATAGCAGCAGTAAATTCCTTTGCTGCTAGTTATCTTTTGTTGGCATGAACATGTACTCGTATTGAAAACACATTGAGCACAGCAGTGAAGTAGGTCTTTGCAGAAACATCTTAACCTAGCTTTTCATACTTTTGAGTTACTTCTACAACTTACTACAACTCAACCACAAAATATAAGGGTTAAAATAGGAATAATCAAACGATGGAAATAGTTCTCATGTAGAGGTTTGTTTACACCCGCAACTGCTAGGTGTAACTGTAGTGTAGCTAACTGAGCTAATGGACAAGACTAACATTAGCTTGCACTCAACTCGGCAACACACATTTGTATCCGTGTTTGCATGTAAAAAATATAAATTTATGCAATTACAGGTTAGCACTTATAACTCTCATATATGGTATTAGCTAATGCCCCTAAGTTCTTGTTTTTGGCAGTAGGTTTTAGCCCCTGATGCTAACACTCTTTTTACACAGTGGTTTGGGTTTGACTGGACGGTGTGACAGCTGTGTTCAAGCTTCTAATTTACACTAAAATATTTAGTTTGTGTGAGTTGTGTTACCTGCTAAATTGCTGTTTTTAACAAGCTAATTTTGACTTTACATTCATGAGTTTCCAAATAGCAGGTGCAACTCATTTCCGGTCCGTTTTTTCTTGTTTTAGCATCATTACAAAGTGTCCTGTGTGGGTTGGTCAACACGTGCCAGAACTTTGCTTCTCATGTGTACCAGGAAGTGTTGTGTAAAGACCGTGAGTAGACCAGACAGCTCTCCCTCCGCCCTGCCGTCACCTTGGACCCTGCCCCCTTTTTGGCCACGGGTTCACCCACTGCGAACCCGCCAAACCAGCAGCCTGCGAGACAGCTGCGGCACACTTGTGAACAGGAACTCCTCTCAGCCTTGCTGATGACCGGGTCACGCTCAGCCGTCACCGTGGGTGTGTGAATGTCTGGTTTGGTATGTGAGACCGAGCAGCGGAAGACACAGGAAGTGGGCCAGGCGCGGTGGTGCTGAGAAAAGTCACGCTGTCAGGTCAGAGAGGGCGCCACATAAGCTGAGACAAAACCCTCTTTTTTCGCCTGGAGGTTCGGGGTTAGAAGTTAATTTCTAATAAAATGTTATGCTTTTCTTCTATTCCTCCCTTCAGTCCAGCTTTTGTCTGCTGTCTGAATCAGATCCACTATAATGAAAACAAAAAGTTAAGTAGCCTGACACAGGAGATTTTGGGGAGACCTCTCTCCCAGAGACACATCTAAATTAAATGATATGTCAAGATGAAATCCTTAAACATAACATAACTTATCCAAGGATGTTTGTATTGTATTCAAAGAATGGGCACCCTTGCCCTTGTGTTGTGGAGCCGGTTGTTTATGTAATGTTTAACCTGTGATTAGAAGTGATTGCATTCAGTCCTCTACATCTCAGGCCTTGTTATGTCATCAAGTCTGGAGGGCGGCCTCGTCAACCTTTGATTCCAGTGTTCATGAGAATGAATATATAAACCCACAACCTCCCTGAGTGCAAGACAGACCATCCATTGCTGAAGAGATGCTGATGTTTTGGGAGTTCTCAAACAGAAGATTATGGCCATATTTATTTTGTTAAAACAGCACGGTCTGATGTTGTTTAAAGGCAGGTTATGCAACAATGACCTCTAATACTCTGGACTCTGGATACAGTAGCATTTAATTTATTTACCTAGCAGTGGACCTCGCATTAAACAAATACGTCACTGGTAATGCCATGATTGCTTCTGCTACATTTTATTGCACTCTGAAAACACAGCAGAAAGCAATCAAGACTAATTGAGATGAATCTATGCACGCTCTTATAATCTTACTCTCTACTTCCTGTCTCTCTTCTCTCTCTGTTACTCTCTGACTCCTCACTCTCACCCCTCCCTTTTGTCCTCACTCTTAAAAAACAACACACTCCCTGAGAGACGCAAACTGTCAACATCAACCTCGTTGCTGGAGGTTCAGAGACAAAAAGGATCTCTTACAATCTGCAGGCCACAGCCATCAGTCTTTCCTATTAGTCCAGCTGGCAGTTATGGTTGAATGCAGTTTAATCTCTGCTGCCACCAAACAACGACCGTCTCAACAGCCTCTCTACCAACAACTTTATCTGCTTTCTTCGTCAGCACTAAGGTCAATAAAGTCACCCAAAAAACTAAACCTTGCATTTAGTATTTTTGCACCCACATTTCTGTTGTCATAACAGCAGGTGAGCTATGTGTGGAGGAAGCTTGTTAATTATGTAGCCGATCAAAACCACATGCACCAAACGTCAAGTTTGAACAAAACAACAGCATAAGTGGGCCTACATTCAGTAGGGGAGGTCGCATCACAATCAGTGTGTTTACAGGAGGGATTCAATACCAGAGAGGAGCTAGATCGCGGATGGCGTCGTTCTCTCAGACGGATAAAACAAATTCAAGCATAAAACGCTAACATGGGTCGCCAGACATACTTGGGTGGATGTTAATATACCTGGGTGGACTGCCCAAGTAAAATATCTGTGGGGAGCACTGCTGGTGCTAAAATGAATTATACCTGTGTATGAGGAAGTGAAGCGCTCTCTGGGGTTGAGTGCTCAAACCCCCAGTTGAGATTTGAGCTCTTCCAGAATGATGTGGAGAATTGAGGGGGAAACTAAAGACAATAGATCAATAATGGAAAATAATCATTCTTTGCAGCAGTAACTGAGTTTGCATGAGTTAAACAAAAAATACAGATGTGATTTGCCGTTGGACGACAATGTGTTAATGAATTGGTGTATCCATTAAAGTAGCCTGGGCAGGTCACTGAAAAGTTAAATGTGTCGTGCGACCGCAGGTGCGAGCCTGTCAAAACAATCCTCATATCCTACTTGTAATTATCACCAGGAGGTTGACGTGATTGCGTTTTCCCCAGTTGACATTTTAGACTAAAGCATCAAAGGAACCCAACATCAGACTACTTACTTACATCGTCTACTTTCCGATGAGCTCATGCTAGTTGAAATAATCTAATTCTGCACACGATTCAGACGTGTAGTGACGGCAGGGCTCAGTGCAGTGTTGAAAGAACATGGGTGAAACTGTTCTGGGTTTTGCTGCTGTGTGTCTGTGCGAAACAGAGCTGTGCTTCTGGTGACTTGGAGCTACATCGAGAGTGAAGTAAGCGATGAAATATTGAACAAGACCAATTTTATTGTCAGCGTAAAAGCAGGGGAAATAAGTCAGAGCTGAAGTTTTAAATTAAGGATTTCAAACTCAAGTTATTTGTCACACGTTTCCCTTGGGAAATTCCTCCAAGTGCTACTGTAACTTCAGGCCCTTCATGTCAGTTGGTCTGCCTCAGCGACACAGAGCAAATTATAAACCATTCACCACTTCGCCTCACATTGCTCGGAGGGGCTGGGTTTTGTATTTACATGTCAAGATTAAGCCGGCGTGAACCAGACCCCTGACGCACACGACACGCTGCCACGATGCCCACATCCGTTTCAACACGGACCTTAAAATAAACTGCCCCCGCACACCCTTTTACTCATTCACAGTATAACCATTCTCTGTTCAAACAATGGAAAACAAAACGGAGACGTGCCAACAGAGCTAACCCATAGTGGCATGCATATGAATGTGCACTAAATTCCACACATAGAAACACTCTCACCTGCAGACCTGCGTTTCACTCATCCATCTTCTTTTCTCAGACAGCATGCACACACTCAATCATGTCAATTTCATGTCTCACTGTTGGATGGCGTCCTGGGAGGACAAGCTAAAGCAAGGCTCGCTCATATTTTGTACACCTAGGTAGCGGTGTCTGTTGAAAATGCGAAGCCTTCAGATCACTGCCCAGGCAAAACCACTGTTTTCACATCTGCTCAGAACACACAGCCAATATTGTTTCAAAATTATCTTTCTGACGGGAACATGAAGCGATTTGTCTGTGCAGCACGCTCCAGTATACGCTTTATTCCTGTCATCTCATCTCTCTCGTTGTCTTCCTGTTGCTTGCCAGAACAATTTACTGTTATTCTTTTTCTCTCTCCCCTACAAACCTGTTGCAGTGCTGCAGATTTATAGAGAGTTAACCTGAAGCTGAGCAGGAACGCATGGGCCTGTTTTTTGTTAACATATTCACTAATCACAAACCGATGATAATTCATCATCAATACTATGTCTTTGATGCATGTTTCACGTGTCTCCTCTTAATTTTTGGCCCCTCCATCAGAGCGTGGAGCAAATATTCCAGTCACTGTCTGAACTTCTTCTGCACTCGGCCCTACTCATCGGTCTTTGATGAAAGTGATATATCTCTGACGCGGTTATTGCTTCAGATCCGCCCTCTCTGACTTTGCATTTTTCACCGTTCGATCATTCAGTCTGACTAATGCCGTTTGTAGAGTTGTTCTTAATCATGCTGAAGTACGGGGGCACTCACAAATTGAATTTAACAGTGGGTAAATGTTGGCCAAAGTAAAGAGACAATCTCTGCTGTTGAACAATATGCGGTCACGTTGTTCCCATGTGTTTCAATTTCATGTTTCTGAGCAGGATGCCGCACTGCCTCTGCTGCATGCCACTGTGATTCTCATTCCCTCAGGAGAAATTACTGTCAGACTCCTGAATTGGCGAGCAATTTGATGTAAGTAGGATTAACAGGCCAAGCTAATGATCCACTGATTTAGAGGATTCATTATGTTTTCTCTAAAGAAGTGCTCATATTGCTGGTGTGAGAAGTATTCTGTTCGTTTCTTTTCATTAGTCCTTAAGACATAAGCTGATATCAATATTCTGATACTGAAGCTATTTCAGTTTTAAATTGCATTACAACTGTTCCCTTTAAGTTGCTCTGGATTACTTGGGTTTTAGCATCTTTGAGAGTGTGTATACATTTAAAGCCCATTACAAGCAATTCATTCAATTGAAATAGTCTAAACTGAGGCTTTATTTAAAGCTGCGTTCATTATTTTTATATTAACAATGGGACAAGTGACACTGTGTAGTGTGAATTAGGATTAACCCACACAGAATCACCAACATGACATTACTGGTTTGGTTCAATATCTCCGCTTTTATCAGCCCATTTCCAGTCCCAGCAGGTTTTCAGAAAGCAAGCTGACAAAGTTGGGGACTATTATATAAAGAGAGTGGAGCATTTAGCATTTAAAGAGGCAGGTGTTTCTGTCAAGATTTGGTGGAGACCAAAACAGAGCTAAAAGAAAGGTGAATATTGTACTTAAATTCTTTGGGTTGTGTCCGGATTTTAACCGCAGACCTGCAAACAATTTCACAACAGCGACCTTTTGAACCCAAACCATGATCTTTAAAGGTCCACTTTGTAATAAAGTAGATATTTGAGTCTCAGTCAGTATTTGACGAGTTGGGAATGAGACTCAAAAATCTACTTTCTTACAGAGTCAACCTTTAACTAACCATAACCAAGTTTTTTGTGCCAAAACCTAACCAGATCTTAACCACAGCAACAAAACCTGATTTAGTTTGTAGAACATGCACAATAAAGAAACAGCAGGTACACATCTCACAGCTTTTGCAAATCTATTACCCATACCTATATTGGAGTGGCAGTGATTCCAGTGTTGCTCATGCTGCTCTGTGTCTGCTGAATGTGTAAATAAGCAACTTTTTTGTTAACACGTTAGCTATTACAACTTTGGAACAGTTGGAAAGAAAAGAGCTCTCCACAGATTTAGCATTCCACTCCTTTAACAGTGTCGGACTTACGATGGACAGTTTAGAATAATACTAACACAGTGCAGAGGAATCAGAGATATTGTCTTTTTCATTGTCAACACCTTCCAACTACATTACCCACAATGCAGCTCTACCGATCAATCTAGATATTAAGGGGTCCTCTGCTAGTAGCGGCCTCTCGCACTTCTTCTGTAGCCACAACTGGCATCAGACAATGTTTTCATATTTGCAGGAGACCTGTAAATAGACAGTTTTTTTTAGTTGGTCTGCATGAATTCATCCACAGAATGCATCAGTTTGCGTGTTTGTGCATGTGAGTCCATTCATTCTCAAGCACAGGAGGTGAGACTCAGGTGTCTAGTTTCCACATGACGGTGAGTCAGAAGACAGTATGTGTCGACTGGGTGCCACAATGTTGTCAGAGTGTCAGGAGGAGGCTGGAGGCCACGGGGAGAGTGCTCGCCTTGTTGCATCTCTTGCACCTACGTGTAATTTGTGCATGTGTACAGTAGCATGCCTCAGTTACAACTGTTCAACCTTTAAAGGGTCATTTCGCAAAAGTCACAAGAAACATATTTTCAAGTTCACTTATAGCCCTTGAGATAGTTTTGGTTTTATGTGCTCAAGTTTTAAGATGTCAGTCTCTAGGACTTCTGCTGCCACCTTTCAATATAATGAAGGTGAACTGAATTTTGAGTAAGTATGTAGCCTAGCTTGTTTTATTTGCAGTTAATAAATAAAACCCTGACTCTCTTTTCACACACACCCACCAACGTGTACCCTACAGCTGGGGGCTAAATCTGGCAATTACCACAACCTGTGGTAATTTATATGCTTGTGTGCATTGATATTCAATACCAGAAGTCATTTAAAATGCACCTGGCAATATTTCCAACATACTGTGTTCATCTAATTGACAAGTGGAGACAAGTGCTCAGACTTGAAGAAGTCGTCTCAGCCAAAACAATCAAGTATCAGTCATTAACTGCGTACTTTCAGAGATCTTTGATGATCTGTGTGTATGCATCAGGTTTGGACATGTTCACAAACAGGCTATTAGACGTTTAAATGTGAGACATATTGTGCAAAAGGGCAAAGAACTTCAGGGAAAACTGTTAGTCTCCACAGTTTACAGTTGACTACAGACATATGGCAGGTTTTGTTCTTCACAGACAAAACTTCAACCACCATAAACCTCAATTAATTTGAATATTGCAGAAATTGGCTGGGGTTTTATGTGTGTGCATGCATGCATTCACATGTGTATGATGGGTCTGTGTGTGAATGTGTGAGAGAGGTCCTGAGGGGCAGGGCAGGTATCAGGGCTGGGCAGGGAGGTGTGTGTTGCCTCCCCTGTCTGCCCTCGCCTGTCACAGTGTGGTGTGATGTCCGCTCTCAGTCTGTTCTCACGCCAAGGATCATACTGAAAACACACACTTCTCCTCCGTCAGCCAATCTCCTCAGTCACGCACAGAGCAGAGCCGAGCCAGCATACAAATGTGTCAGAGCTGAAACAATCAGTTGATTAATACAGGTGTCCAAAAATGTGAAAATAATTAGTTGACTTGTCGAGTGTTTTATGTCAAACATTTGCTGGTTGCAGCTCCTCAGTTGTGAGACTTTGTTTCTTTTAATACATTGTACACCACTGTGAATGGATCTGTTGTCCTTGTGTCACCTTGTCCTCTGTGTTCACATCACTTTTTTGACATATTCAACAACGATTCCAAAAAAGTTTGCACACTGTGTGTGATATATGTAAAACACAATGTGACAATTTGCTGATACTTTGTCAAATGACCAGTACAAAGACAATATATTTAATGTTTTATCTCATCAATGTCATTGATTTAGGTAAGTATATGCTTATTCTGAATCTGATGCCAGCGACATGTTTCAGACATGTTAGAACAGGGGCAACAAAATACTAGAAAACACCTGTTTGGAACCTTTTAGGGCAAACAGGTTGGATGGGGCAATTGTCATCAATTTGTGAAACACAATTGTATAATCGCGGGCTCTCTTTTTGGAATCGAGTTTGTAGTTGAAAGCCTTGATTGAAAGAAATGAATTGCAGGTATACAATACATATGTATACAAAAAGAAACATACTTCAAGTTATCTGAAATACAAATTAAAGAGGAGTAAAGCATGGACATGTAAAACCATGCACACACACACTTGGTCAGCTGGCTTTGGTTTTCAAGCTATCGTTCAAAACATGCATAGTCTTTCTGGGCCTTCACTGACTCTCACAAACATTCACTTGTCACACCATCAAGATTAGAAATATATAGTTTTTTAGTTGCCAGCTGTTGAAGGACCAAACATTTAATTCTACCTTCCATAGACCATATTGACATGGCGGCCATTTTCCTCTGACTTCCCGCTGAGAATGGGAACGCTGGGATAATGTTGCTGCTGTGTTCCAGGTTTGCTCGTCATAACCGCATGAAAACTGATAAATTATAAACATTTCACCTCTTCCTGATCGATCAGCAACTGAAAATATGATAGAAAGTGAAAATCTGAAGGGACATCGGCCCATATTTGAAGATAAAACAACATGTTTGATAGCCCATTAGCTAACTTTTGCATTCAACCACGTCCTAGCTGCTATTTCCATTTGATTACATCCAGTGCATCTCACTTCTAGGTTTGAATAAATGTGTCCATGATGTGTGTGTTGATATTTTAGAATTAATTATGTATTTCCTACAGTACTGTGGAGCACTATAGAAGAGTAATGTTAGCTAGGAAGTGGTTGAATGCTTACATTAACTGTTGTCTAAAGTTAGCTATTTAATTGGTTATCAAATGTTGTTTTATGTTGAAATATGGCCCAGTGTCCATTGTCTTTTCAGTTTCTGATCAATCAGAACACTGTTAGATAACACATTTGTCAGATTCCCTATGTGTATATACAACTTGCAGCCTGGGACACAGCAGTAAGACATTTGAGCTTCCCACTCTGAGCGTGATGTCAGATGAAAATGGCCGCCGTGTGAATATGGTCTATTAGTTTCAATTAACAATACGGCCTTGCACTATTAGATTAGGCACACTAGACATTCAACCCATTACTTTCCCTGAGAGACAGCTTACATTAGTCTGACATAGCTTTGTGATGAAGGAGATGTGTGGCCTTTAGTTATTTGGGGGAAATTGGGAAATTTCCGACTCCAATGAAAGACATGTCCATATCTGAGGTACTTATTGACTGAGTCATATTGACTATCATACAGCAGTCACTGTTGTTTACAAGTAAACTTGAAATGTAGTAACTTGGGGCTTCAACCGATGGCGCTCAACCATCACTGTTAACCATATTGTTTATTTGATTCTGTGAATCGTCTGTTTCAGTTTAGTCTCAGGTATCGATTCTTTTAGCTGCAGACAAATGTTCCCTTCTGCTGTGACTCAGAAATATGAGTTAAAGCAAAATAGAATCACATTCAACAAAGGGCACTAGACATCAGTGCAAAATGAATTAAATGAGTTAAAAAACATCTGATGTTGTCTTTAAACATTCTCATTGCTTCAGAGTTATTTAAATGTAAAGGAGCAAACACATTATTTGATATTATAAGATAAATATGGTCACACATACTTTTTAGTTGTAGGAAAGTGATCATGTTGTGTTGTAGTAGCCTTTAATCTGACTTGAGTCTCAGAGAGGTCTGCCTCACCTCCAGGGATTTTCCAGGAATCACTCTGTAATCCCTGCAGATGTGAAAAGGCAACACCATGTTACACAGCAGGTCCCCGTTGTATATACATTACAGTGTGTGTACGCATGTGTGGATGATGGGTGGGTGGGGTATTCAAGTTCAGGGCCGTGAAAATTGTTAGATTTGGGCCACAGCATGGCTGGTGTCAGTTATATAAGAACCCCTTTCCATTGTGTAACTGTGTTTATTTAGTTTTCCAGCAAATCCTTTAGTAAAGAGGTGAATCTCGTAGAAAGACTCAGGAGGATACACAGGCCTCAGAGGTGGAGTGGATGAAGTATTTTGTTGGCACCGCACTTGGAAAAAAGACATCAACAGTGTTGGGAAACGCTCTTGGGACTGCACGGGGAGGTGCAACATAGATTTTTTTTTTTTTTTTAATTCATGTAGGAAATGCTATGCTAGAGCTTTCACTGCTTTTAATGTGTTTCTACTCTTCTTGCAGAAAGAATGTTTTACTCCTGTGTCATGACATGGCAGGATACCTCACTATTGTTTGATGCTGTATTGCTTTTTTAGGTATCTTTTGAAGCTCTGTTGTGTTTCACTCTGCAGCTTTGTGTAACTTCAACCTCCCACAGCACTCGAGTCGTGTGATGATAGATGTTGCAACTCGGTGAATACGACAGCAGTTTCAACATTGTTTTTTAATTCAAAATTAGGGATTCACCAAATGTGAAATCCTGTGCCAATACCCATGTGGTTTTTTTGTGTTTGCTGTTATTCACCGATTCTGTGGAAACAGAGAAATCTTTATAAAAGAAAAAACTGAACTGTTTTAAGGTCATTAAGCCCATCATTACACCATCTTTGAAAGAGAACACATTTCATCACACAATGTGGGAACCAGCTTTTTCACATGAAAATCAATATTTAATTATTTTAAGTAACTATTTCATAGTCGAATCCTTTTTAGCCTGCTGTACAACTCCCTATTCTATGATAAGAAGTTTGCGGTACGTACCACGGTTGGGCCGATGGAAGATGCTCATCGACTTTTGAGCACTGTACCACTGTAACATCGTAATTTAAAAGTTGCTGTGAGGCAGGAGTTGTTGGCATCCGTGATGTGGGAGAGAAAATTAAAAACAAGTATTTTGCTGCAAAATGCCCCCTAACATTATGTCTCCATGTCCTGTTTATTATTTTCTTATCAAACCTGCCCAGTTAGGTGAACCCAAGACACTCGGTTGCATATTTTGCAGCTGTGCTTCTGTTCTGATGGCCGCTGTTAGTGCGTTTCTTTCACTTGTGACATTGTTATTTGTGTTCTTTAATTTAGCTTCCTCAGTATAGCTACTGTTGCTAGCTGACGTTGCTTCGAGCTTCTGAGGCTGGACACAGCTATGTTACAGACATGTGGTGCAGAGATGAAGACTCTGGAGACACACTACCTTAAATTCAGAAACACATTGTACAACCGCACCCCCAAACAATGATGTCATGGCCCATAACAATCTTTCACTGAGGACATCCTCATATGCCAGTTTGGTAGACATCGCCAAACCCTATTACCTACTGTATGTAGCTTTACAAAGTGATGCAGGGATGTCACAGGCGAGTAGCTCATGAATGTGCCAGCGCAAAATTCATGTGACGCAATAGATTAACATCAGCTTTCAGTAAATGCTTATTTGTCAATAGGCAGTCAACAAGGCGAATATCCCCAGATGCCGATGTTTGTCAGATAAATAAGTGCATCCCTTTTTATCTTTAATCTTAAATACTGTCCGATTAGAGGAGAAGCTCGGGTGCTTCACCCGCCACTGTGGGTCCATCTGTTCATACAGAAGTATCCCAAATCTGAAAGCCGCCATCCTTTACTGAATACAGAAACAAACAAAATGTAGTTACAGGAAGTAAAAACTGAATCACTGCAGGGTTCAGAAACGTTCCACTACCCTCACCTCTTTTTTTTTTTTTTAATACACGCCTGTGGGCCGTGTCCACCCTTGGCAGCCCAGAGAGGTCAACATTTAGAGCGAGGGGGAAATCAACTCTGACAGAATGACAAGCTTCTCCGCTTCTTAGCGCTTACCATAAACTCATCTAATTGCTCTGGGGCTCCAAACCCACAATAAGAAGTCATCCGCTGGGGCCCAGAGCTGTGGGAGGCTCCAGCAGACTTCCGGAAAATTGGAAAGAGTAGAAAAGGCTCACACGTGTGCACACACACACAGGCACACACATACACAGTGAGCTTGTAAGTTGAGCTCCTGACAAAGTCAAACTTTTTCTTCCTGCAGCTTCCGATTTGCACAGATACACCCACAGCTTCGATTGGTTAATTCTGTATATGACTTTCCCTTAGCAGATATTCGATAGCCCAGAGCAAGCGTGTCTCTGTAAGTGCACGTGTGTTCATGTCCGTGTGCCATCGTATCTTTGTCATGAGATCAGGTTAATAATAAAAGCAGTGCAGGGGGTAAATCACACTTGGCCGCTTTCTCACTCGCTTCCCAGCTTCACTGGAAACAGTCTTGGCAGGTGATCACAGGTCAGGGGCTGCAGGGTCAGCAGGCAGACTGATGAACTCGAATTCTGTCGGCCAGTCAGAGGATGTGTTCCTATCAGTTGGTTAGCAGACTGGATCAGCACATTAGCACTCCAGGAAGCCCGATTGCCAGTATCAGCTTTACAGGTCACACAGTTATACAACAGCAACTGACTGGCTCTTTTTTTTTGGCTCCAGCGAGAGTAGTTGCCCTCCGGTTTCAGAGATTTGTAGTCGATCTACGATGATTATTTTAAATTTTGAAACTAGATTTTTCAAATTAATCAAGTTTATTGTGTAGTTTATAAAATGTTCGAAAAAATAGTTTATTAAATTACGGGCGCCACGATTTTCCAGTTTTAGGATTCAGTTTGATTTTGTGATTTTAAGGTCACGATTTAATTCAATTTTAGATTTAAACAGATTTTCTCAGCGCTGATGTCTATGCCATTGTGCAGTGGTGTCTGGATTTGTAAAGATCAACAAATCATTGGTTTAATGAACTGTCATTCACATTTTAAATTCCTCAATCACTTGAAGAGTTTCTCAAATCCCAAGTGAACCGTCTTCCCAAACAAATCAGTTAAGGATCTTTGAGAAAGAAAATAAACTGAACATCTCAGATGTTGTCAGAGTTACCTCTGGTACCTGCCAGCTGATTGTCCTTGTGCACAAAAGATAAGGGTCTGGAAATGTAGCTGCAGGCTAAGATGGCTGTGCTGTCTTTGAAGTGTTTCTCGTGAAATGAAATGCAGGGGTGGTAACGTGTTTTTAATCTTTATTATTATATAAGTTATGTGTTGTGGTTTCACCCGTTTGCTCAATAGCATTCTGTGGTTGAAAGAGATATGAAGTTAATCAAGCTCAGTCACTGTCAGAGGTAAAAAGCCTTGAATGACTCAGAGGGATTTGTTAATGACTTGAAAGGTGGAGATGACTCAGATAGCCTGGAGCCACATAAGCTCTGTGAGGACTAAATTAGGCTCGTTGTGATCTTTTGAGCCCAAGGGACGACTTATCAGAAGGCTCACAGATCTCAGAGGCCTGACGAGGCTGAATGATGGCCAAGCAGCGCCGGTAATGTTTTGGAAACGGTACAGTGTCTTGCAGATGCCAGGGTCATTACAGCAGAGCTATTAGGAAGAATCTGCCACCCTCTCCTCAGTCATAATGGGCCCATTCCCCTTTTAGTGCACACTCTGCTGTAAAGGTTGAATCACACGGGAACCATTGGGTCAAATAAATATACAATTACACTGTTGTCACTTTGTGGAAAAAGTCTTAAATCCTCAAGCAAAGTTTCCTTGACAGCTCCATGATAATTACAAAATATTTAGATGCATGGCAATAATTGGCCATAATATGAAATGTCAGACGCTGTTAAGGAGCAGGATGGTTGCATCTGTTGTAGTCAGCCCTGGGTATGAACGTTTAGTTCTGCTACGAAATCAATTACTTTAAGATGGAACATTTAGAAATCTGCTCACAAATTCTTGTCTCAAGCTGTTCATCACGTTTAGCAGTGAAACGTGTTTGCAGGGAGAGAGACATGTGATGGAAATGAGTGTGCAGGTCATGTTTTGGGTCTTGTTTGCCAGAGATAATGTGGACAAACCGCAGTCAGAGGTTCACTCAGCAGTAGCAGCTGCAAAAATAGAACAAAAACTCCAAAGCGCAGGTCTGAATTTATTTCAGCTCTTCTTTTGGTTTTTTGTTTTAGCTGAGGAGTCTGCAGTGAAGCCCAAAATGCACACACAGAGAAAGACACTACAAAAATACATCCAGAACTACATGTACAGTATAGACTAGACGCAGAGGGAGAGAGGTGAGGTAAGAAGCGTGGGTTTAAAGGAACAGATGTTGGCTGGTGTTTCTGAAAACAACCAAAAGTTAATTATTATAGTTGAGTCCACAGATTTTGCCTTTTTAACAGGATCAGCAGCTGGAGCGGCAGCAGCAGTGGCTGTGACGCACAGCTCATGGAGGCGATTAAGGAACCCTTAGCACGTGATTCTCCATAATTTGCATGAATTATTATACCTCCTCTGTGGGTCATAACTCAGTTGGGTCCGAACACACAAGCACGATGCACTTACTTCTAGATGTAGTGTTACTGATTCCTTGCAAAGATACCATTAGTTTATGTCCCTTGGCTGAGAATCAAGTTTTCTTGATTATTAAAGTAATCCATTGTTGGTTGTCTGTACATCCATAGATTAAGTTCCAACAGGAACTGTTAATGGCTTAATTGGCAAACTTTAGATGGTGCAAATTTGTCAAAAATATAGGGTGGGTGATCAGGCCAAAAGATAACACAATCTATATAATTGCAATCACTATCCACGATCTAATTTGCAAACTTTTTAAAAAAGTTTGAATTGCCCTGTCGACTACAGCCAGACGTGAAATAGCCAATTCATTTCTACATTTGCACCATTATTTTTTTTTTGGCAGAAGCTCTTCATCTGCCGTGTTGCTAGCAATAACTCACATTGTATTGTTTACAATATGTCACCCACGAGGCCATGAAGTAATCCCTCCAATCTGTGTAACCATGAAGTTGGCCACATCACGCTGTTGGTATGTTCATGTAGCGTGGATCAGCTAATGCTCGGTGATGTGAAGTTTGGGAACAGAAGCAAGGAGGACATTAAATAGCGCAATCTCTACCATTCTCCTTTAAAGATTTATCATGATCTTAGATCGTCCGATCGCCCAGCCATTGGCTCATATTGTAGCCAACAACAAGCTAACTAAATCTATGACAACATTATACTTATTTAAGTGTAGTAAGATTTAAATGTACAATATGTAATTTCTCTCTATCAAAACAAAACAAAACAAAACAAAGGTGCAAAGCCAGATCTTCTGGAGGAACAAACAGAGTCACATCTGATTGTGCACTGATTCAGATAAGATAATAGGAGGAGAGCTCAGAGGTTACTTTTTAGATTTGACTTCTCTTGTCCTGTGTTAATGTACTCTAATATTGACTGCTGACCCGAGCTGGAGAGAACATTTACTTTACTTCATCAATGTAACATTACAGAGAGGATAGGGGCTAAAGAAGCCAATGAACCGGAGTCTCTGGTGATTGCTGAGTTCATTGAGTGACCTGAATGCAAACACAAAGACACACACACCGTCTGCATGGCTGTACCTGCTATCTTACAGCTAGTGTTCAGTAAAGTAATCTGACTGTTTGGGGCAAATAAACACAAGTGATCCCACAGTTGGACTTACTTTGCTGGTGGTGAACACAACATTAAACAAGCACAGTTGCTGATGAGAAACAATATGACGTGACAGGCCCATGTACGTATACTGGCTACCAAATGAAATGCACCATTACCTTAATAGGGTTTCTCAGGGTTTAAACATTGGTGGAAACATTTGGAATAATCTAAGTGCACACTTCAACATAAGGTATAGTCGTTTTTAGGCATTTAAATGAAAAAATGCTTAAATATTTTGAAAGCAGATAGAAGTAAGATTAAGAATGAGTGCCAACATTTATTAATGCTAACTGATATAAATATTTTTAATGACATACCTGCAATCATTTTTTAACCAACCATGAACATGGTTCTTATAACCTTGGAGCATTGACACACTCCTCTATACGTTTATATCAGATATTTTCATTATATTGAAAAACTGCGGACAAAGAAACTAATCAAAATATTTTAAACTGTGGTCAGGGAGCTGGTGTGGGAGGCTGTCTTATCTGAATTTTGTCTGAAAGGGCGTCCATAGTGTCAGACTTTAAAAACCACCGGCATAGACAACACACAGTCCCAACATAAGCAGTCTGGAAGGAAATATTGAAAACGTGCTGAGCTTGAGTCCATGAATTCTCTTCTTCACGTGTCCTAGTTGTCCGATCCCAGCCTCCAGCCCGCCCAAACACATAAAGAAGTCGACAGATAAATACACAAATACTTCCAGAGCCAGACGGATTCATACACAGGATTAGACAAGAAAACAGACAGAAAAACAAAAAGTCCAAGGACAGCACACACCCACAAAACTTACCCCATTCACTCAAAATCCAAACCTGTACACACAGACATCCCTTCCAGACACACACAGTCAGTGTGTCCCAGCATGCAGCAGTGAACAGAACACATCGTCTGTTTCCTGTTGGCTGAGAGCCGCACTGGTCGTCCAGCCATAACAGACCACACAGTTCCTCCCCATCACTGCTCTGCTCCAGGATGCTATTGATTGACCTTTTTTTTGTACCAGGCATGTCAGGTCAGCTTTGGTTGCCGCTGCTTTGCGCACAACTATGTGCATGTGAATATGTGTGTGTGTTACATGCTACTACATTGTAAACTTAAACATCTTTTTATCTGATCACTGGTTTCCTGTATGTTCCTGTCAGAGGATTCCACAGATTTGCCAGGAGGCATCAGATGAACTGAACTGAACCTCTGCTGCTTAATTTATCTGCCTCATTAAATCTAACAACAGCAGCTGCAGTATTAGACTGAATCATATAGTGTAGCTCCTTATGTAAGGGTTAGAGAAACATGGAATTAAATGGGGTTATTTGTAGACGACACACAACATGACCAAAATCATACATCAAAGCAAATATGGAGATCTTAAAGTTCCCATGAAGTAAAAATCAATGTTTAATGTTTTAACCAGTATCAGGCCCAACAATGGTAAAAAAGTTGTTTTGTAGGTATTGTTAATGGTATTGGGGGCATAACGCACATTCAGCGCTATTGACTACTGCAAACACCAATCAATATCTGCAACAAGTCCCTCCTAAGTTACCTGTTTTTACAGTAAACACACAATTCTGAAGCAAATACCATTCACAAGTCGTTTCAGGGGAACTTTAATTATTGAATCCCTAAACAGTGATCTGAAAGGGTTGTTCAAAATAATGCTGTGACTTTTAAGTGATAGATATATCGATGTTCCATCTAACTAATCAGTATCGAGGCCTGTGACATAATTAGCATAACTCATTTTACAAAGTAATAAGCATGCACAACTGTGATTTATCAAGCCATGCAGACACTATGGGTCAAGCTAAATTTAAGCCCTGTATGCAAGTACATGTACATAACACTATATCTACAAGTACATGTACATGTACATACAACTACAACTACATGTACATGTACATGTACATACAAGTACAAGTACATGTACATACAACTACATGTACATGTGAGTCATCTCCGACAAGTTTTAAGTCGTTTGAAGATGCCTGATCAATAACCTGAACCATAATATTGAAGGATTGGATGGATTTCTGGCTGTTCTGAAATTTTGGTCAGCTGTCAGCTTGCACTTTTCCATGGTTCAATTTGTTTACCAAGCTGCTGACAAACGACCAGTTATATAAACTGTAATGAGCTTGTTGTTACTGCAGATGTATTTTTTATACATTTTGTGGTTCAAACTGTAGTCTTGAGGCCGCAGTCACACATACACAAAATCTACACTTTCCTCCCGTTCACTTCCAGTCTATGCGCACGAAGGGGCAAAAAAAAAAAAAAAAAATTGCATCTGGTGGTGAAGCAAAAACACATCTTGGCTTTGCATGGAGTTCAGCTTTGGTTTACTTTGACTGGCACAACCAAGCAAAGACGTGTGTGTGGTTGACTCCAGTAAATGGTTGAGAAAACCAGCAAACTGAGTTCCATGTGCCTCGCATCCTGCACTGCCTGCATTCAGGATTCGCGCATGTGTGACTGCGACCTAAAGCTGAACTTTGTGGTGGAATAGACACCATATTGTCTGCGTCTTCAGCCATTTGAGGTTCCATATTTTCTTTTATTTCTTCTTACGTTCTCTCCATAGTAGAATTCACAAACTTAAGCTCCCGCTCTCTCTGGATTGCCTATAACTTTAGTTCAGACATTCATGTGAGCGCTAATACATTTTCATTTAGCACTACAAAACTAAGTACATACCATGCCAAGGTTTTAGCAGGCTCTTTGTTCTGAAAGCAAACTAAAAGTCTACACACATTTAGTCATGATATTGTTCACTGCTACGTAACTTTGCTTTGGAGTTAACGTGCACACAGGCTCCGTTTCTTTTCCACTGTTATACAATACGTGTTCATGTATTTTCAGTCGAATCCTGGAGGATTTGCTGTAAAGAACAGACACCATGTTCATGCCTTGCTGCTCCAGTCTTCTTGCTTCAGGCCTCTGAGGAGTTCATCATGTGCCAGGTTTCCTTTCATCACAACATGATTAAAACCCCTAATGTGACTTTGCCCTGTCATTCACTTTTCACTTTTCAAATCCACTATGAATAGCGACGAGAGCGAAATCTTTAACTGAATAGCTCTGGTGCCACTGAAGGCATTGTTTTCATGAATACCAAATGAGAGTCAGGAATGTTCTGCAGCTTGTTCTGACATTTTCCTGTAATTGAGGTTGTGGCACTCAGGGATTGTAAGTGATCCTCTTATTTACTCAGATGTTAATAGATGTGAACCCACTGTGTCTTCTGAGAGTCAAAGTGAGAAAAGGCTGTGATAATGTTCTTTTATCATCTCCATCTCATTATCAAAACGAGGAATCAGGTTGGATACACCTCCTCCGTTTTTTGTCTAATAAAATAATAAAGATGTAAATATTTCAGGAGGGTCCATATGATGCCTTTCAGATTAAACGTCCCCCCTTAAAATGCTTATCTGAGCCTTGAACTCACGACAGGCGTTACATCAGCCCCTGGCACACTCACTCGTCTTCTAATAGCACATTTTTTTGCGTGCTGTCATCCACTTTAAATAGTGCTTCTCCTGGTGTGGTGTGTAATGGAGGTCATGGGAGCCTTATCCATCAGACCATCGGGTAACATCAGTCTTTCCACTCTGACCTCAGTAATGACCTAACCGCCTTCATCTCTGCAGCCTACTGTCCATGAGAAAGATGATCTCATTCCCATATCTGCTGGAAGACACTTCCTCTGCAGACCAAATATCCCCATCCTCCGCTCAGTCTCCTCTCCTGCTGCCTACACACGATGAGCTGTCTGAGCTGAGTCGGCCAGAGCTCAGCTCAGCTTTCTGGCTGTGTTGTTATCTCTCTTTCCTTCGTACCCAAACGGCGTCGGGTAGTCCTCACCATTCACCTTCTCTTTGCTAATAATAACATTGCACTCATCGAGCTAACTGCTAAGATCTCGAAACATGGCAACACTGCAAAAAGTAGTCAGACAAGGCACAACGTTTCTACAGGTTTAGAAAATCTAAAATCCCTTAGGCATCATCAGGATTTGACCCATTCTGATACTTATCGATACTCTTATTGCTACTAGTCTCTATTATTTGGTGCAAAAAATAAAAACAAGACATGGCAACATGGTTAAAAAACAACCTGAATTGCACTGTATTAAGTTTTATCTACCATAGGGGCATCCAACAGTGCACTTTCACAGTGATTTTTCAAACAGTCCACCAGTGTATTTTATATCTATGGTTATGCACTCAGAACTGAAGTAACATCCATGCAGTAAACGTGACCGAACCTGGATATGATTTCTAAACTTTTGTCCGATATCAGCACGGTTCAACTGGTTCAAGTCGTGTATCCATTCTCTACTTTACATGCAACTACTGTTTTACGTTTCCATTTTGCTGCAATTTAATTAAATGTAAAAAAAGTGAGCCCACACTTTTAAGCCCTTGGCCCAGTCAGCCATGACGGCAGAGTACAGAGCACAGAATGTAAACACGCAGTTATGTAATGTCAAACATAATCGCCTGGCGCTAGTGGCTTTTTCATCATCAGGAGACATTTGCTTAGGAGACGCCAGCTGCGGTATGTTAAAGTGAGTTGACGTTACATTGATACGGATAGCAGCACAGTTTGTCCAGGAGCTTATCAATACTTAAGTACTGACCAATCATGAAATGGTAGCAATTTGGTACCTGTCCTTGAAACCCATCCCTATCCCCAGGTTAGCCAAACTTTTTTGAAAGATAAAATAAAGATGAACTGTAACATTCTGCCTAAAACTGCCTTTTCCATCAAGTTGACGGACTGTCTTTATAGTTCAAAGTGTGTATTTCACAGTTTTGTAAAATACACACTTTGAACTCTTTTGACTCATTTACCACCATTGCCTTGCTGCTTGTGTTTCTTGCGCTGAATTTTTCTTTAAAGATCTTAATCAGCTATAATCTCATTGAATATGATTTTGCTAGTCAGCCAATAAGGTCCAAGTTTGAATTAATACAAACTTTAAATGCACAAGATATCAAATCCGAGCCTACTATGAGCTTTCTGCACTGTTGCTCTCTGCAGGAAAACAGCTTAACTTCCCTGCTTTAGTCACTACCGCTCTCCATTAGACATAAACACAGCCCCACAGACAGACCAGGGGCGTGCTAGACTAAACCTCCTGATCAGACAGCAACGGGAAGTCGAAATGAAAACCAATCAGACTGAGTTGGGGTCTAGTCAAGGAAATAAGGTCAGAGAGCTCTCACAGTCGTTGTTGCTGCCCCCTTCTCTCTATTTCCCTCCGTCTCTTTTTCTACCTCTCTGGCACTGGCTTGGCCTCAATCACAGCACCTGCTTTCCCCATCATCTACTCGTAGCACATCCCACTCTGTGCAGAGCGAGCGCTGTGCTGTTCTACGGCCCGCTGACTTCAAACATGAGCTACTCCAGGAATGATAATGACAGAAACATGCCTGGAAAAATAGGATTGTCCTCCAAAAATACACTCTGCTCTTTGTGTTGCTGGTCCCCCTTTTTTTTCTGTGTTTGTGTGTAATTGGCATGAGTCAGGTCTCGGCGCACAGAGTGATTGATGGTTGTTCTCCTCTACCTGTTTACCAGTGTTAGGATGTGATTGGCTTGGTGCGAGGCGGTAATAAAAGGCTGGCCCGGCAATAACAGGGATTGCTCTATCCCAAGAAGCACACCTGTCCCGTGCCAGAGCTGACGAGTTACACACACACACAGTCCGTGAGACATTCCCACTGTGCTCCATTTCACATTCCAATCCTCTGACAGCATGTCTGCTTTTATATGATCATATTCAAGGTTTACAAAAATACAAATGACACCTTTAGTTTGAAAGACTTGTTTGTTTTTGTGTGACGGTGTCCACCATTTTGAAAAAAATGTGATTATTTTACAGATGGTTAATCCCGACAGGCAGACCAATCTGTGGCTCCATTCCAGCCTCTCTATTGATCCCCTTGTTAATGATTTTATTTTTTAAGGATTATATTTTATGTCATCTGTGATATTTTGTGGCATTTCATGAGGTCATACGCGCAGACATCATAGGCAGACTGATGGAAAAACTGGTGAGAGTGCAGCGCTCATAAACTACAATTAAATGCACAGTTTCACATTATGGACTCAAGCTCAATTACTTTTGACTCTTTTAGTGCATAGAGCAAATTAGAATTACTTTACATAATGACACAGTTGGCAAAACGACAAGCTGTCTGATGGAGCGAAGTGACCATGATATATTTGCAATATATCGATAAAGACTCAGTTTGATGCAAAGAAAACAACAGACTTATTTTTGTTTTATGCTGAGAAAATGCATTTTATAAGCCTGTGCTCACTGTTTTGGAACCAAACTCTCCACCCCTCCTTGTTTCCTCCTTAAATTTCAGATGTTTAGTGAATTTCGATGAGGTGATTGTTCCTTAGGAGTCAAACTGAAAGTAAAAGTCGTTTTTGCTGTCCTTATTGCAGTGGTGTGGTCAAAACATTCATAAACAAAAGGAAGAAATCCATGTTTTATGTATTTGTTTGCCGTGACTGTGTTCATCAGTACTTTTGATTTGTTTGGTGCCATATCTGCGTGGACGGGCAGTATGAATAGTTCATTTAGGAGGGGCACAGACAGACATGTGAAATGTCCGTTCTTCTTTAAGTCTCACAGCTCAGATTTGAGATTTGATTTTATCCATGTTGAATCAATGTTTGTGCTTGAACCATATATGAGTCTCCAGTAGACTTATGCGGTTACATCATGCTTGTCAACATGCCGGCCACGTTACAGATAAACCTGCAAACAGATGAAGAGTCACGCATCCGGCTCGCAGGAATGTTCTTGTCATGGCAGCACGGCATCAAGGCCTCCTCAGGAATGTCGCAGAGCCCTCGGCCTTCACCTGCTCTGCACTGGTCAGCATGACTAGTCGACGCGTAAATGGACAGATTGACCATGTAAGGCTCTGGTGCCAGTATGGATCATGAGTCAGTGTCCTGTCTGCGGTCACATAAAGCCTCATAGAACAAGAGTGGATAGAGAGGACACCTGTTTCCTGGATCAAATTGTCCACTTAAGACTCTTGTCAGATTGTTTCATTGAATACTTTTTAGAGACCCAAAGAGATAAATTATTTTTAATTAATTCACAAAGCACAAACGTCTCTCCCTTCCTGTTAATCATCTCTCAAGGTTATCTGAAGTGGCTGAAAGAGGACCAACATGTTTTGTTAAGAATGAAATGAAAACAGGTGCCAGTACTATGACAATGTCAGAAACGCCTATGAGGAGACAACAACCAACAACACATGCATCTGTCAGTACTTTCTTGCTTTCCCAAGCCCATTGGTTCCTATTGTAGATGTAATGGGTTATTTTATTTTTTTGGCTGGGCATCTTAGTTTTTACCAATCATAACTGACACAGGAGTAGATAATGGGTCTTTTTTCCCCCAGATTTAGTGTGCTAGCTAGCTTTAGCACTGCGGTGTATGTGGGATTGAATCAAACGGATGACAAAGCCCACGTTCATGATAATGTAGGAAGACGTCATCCGTGTATTTTTTAATGATTTTGGACAACAGTCAAGGCCAATGAAAGGCAGAAACATAAGCTGTATCATGTTTGACTTATTTAGATCTAGGTTTTGTTTTTTTGTTTTATTATCACCAGACTAATCCTTAAAGGTGCGATATGTAAGAATTGGTCACCTGTCCAATTCATACCTAAAGCAAACAGGGCACATTATATCACTAGTTTAACCATTAATTTCTGCTGACTGTAGCTGCCGTTAGGTAGTTAGCTCAGTTAGCCGTGCAACTAGCGGCCTGGACTGCGGCTTCGGAGCGCAGGGGTGTTGGTGCTTACACTGCTAGCACGGGAGATTTGGACCTTGAGGCTAGCTTGTTAGCATGCTAACTTCAGTAGATGTCTCTGACAGCATGTAACGTCAAAACTGTTATTTCTTCACATTCTGTGTATAATTTTAGCAGCTTTAGCATGTTTTCAACCAAGATACAAAGATTGTTACACAGAACACTTCTAACTTATTATGACTGATATGTGCCTTAGATATTTAACAGTATGCCGGACTAACAATTTGTTTACGTCCCTTTTGTCCCCTGTGTATAAGTTTTACTGTGAGAAAGTCTCTAGTGAGTCAGAGGTAAAGCAGTAAGGATTAACCCTAAATATAGAGGAAGAACAAACTGTTTTCCATTTATGGAGCCCGAAATGGTGAGTAAAGCATCAGCAAAGGAAGAGGGCAGAATGACTTATTTAACAGCTATTCTATGACCGCGTCAATGTACTAAAATACAACATCAGGAATGTAAAATATGTGTGCACGTCAGCTGAGCAAAAGAAGTAATCAGCACCATATTTGATCACTTAGTTACTTATCCGCTGCACTTTTGGGAAATCCCTTTGTGCTTTTAGTTTGTTGTTTATTAAATTTTAATATGTAATGGAAATGGGATTGCATCAATGATAGTGCTGTGTTTTCCAACCTTAATTGTGATTCGAGGACAATGACTAATGGAACACAAGAAAGCGAGCGCCTTGAATCGATTGTTCGGACACAGAATGTAATTTTGCGTGGACCCCCTTCCATTGTCTCAGACTCATTCGTTTTGTTTGTTTCCTGCAGCCTTGAGGAGGAATTTACTTCTGTTACAGGAAACACATTCACAGAGCTGAGCATTTACAATAGAACAATTTGGTGACGAGCCAAAACCTCCTTCGTAAGAAGGAAGAGATTAATGCGAAGCCAAATTCCTCGTCATTCTTCCCATAGTTTGTCAGAGGAATCCACATTTTCCTTCAGCTAACACAATGTTCATCTCTCCCACCATATGCGTAATCCTCTCAGATTGGGTCCATGACATCACTGGGTGATAACAACATGAGAGCCGCCAGCTTCTTCAGGGAAAACTCTTAAATAGATTGAGCCAGAAATCATAACAAAGTTTAAGGGATTTGGAAAGGTTTTGTGATGATGTACGAATTGTCTCCTTCAGATCTTTTTTCCTTTATGGTGCATGAGAACATTTGGTCCTGGTTTCCAGTGCTTATAGCAAAAGGATAGAGCTGGTCATGCTCGTCCCATTAACTCAGAGCAGACGTTCACCTAGGGTCCTCTGTGAGTGGAGATCACCCAAAGAGTCTGAGTCAAATTATAAACTTCTCTGCTGCATCTGTTTCTCCTCATTTACAGTCACAAGTCAGTCGACTCTGAAGCTTAATTTGTTTTAAATGTAAGCTTTTACTCACGAATGGTTAAATTGTCAGTTTACATCATGCACTGTAATCCACTATATTATGCAACTGTTGAGCAGATTCCTCGAACCATCCAGCAGGGGTTTTTGGTGTCTGTGGAGACGCTGATGGAATAAGTGGAACTGATCCAGCAGGTTCGCGATTTGTCACAGATATAAACCACGGTCTGAACTCATGGAGTACAGCCTCGTTCATCCCAATGAACTGAGAGCTTTGCTGTGAGGGAATGATAAATTAAAGATGGAGAGGACAGGGCAAGAATATGTCAAATGAATCCTTTGTGACAGATATTTCCTGCGCTCACTGTCCAGAGACCTTTAGACAGAAAGAGAGAATTATGCATGTTTCATAGGCTTTGGCTCCGTGTTTTCCTGTATTTTTCTTGTGATCAGCACTCCACTCCAGAGATCTGTCCTTGAGAGTTGCAAATTTTGAAGAATTTTTGACAAGTGGAAGTTCCTTTCACTGTCAGTACTGATGAGACTCCAGCAGTCCTAGTCTGATATCAGGGAAAGTCCATGTTTTCAGAGACCAGTGTTTGGACATATTTTGGGCAGAGTGTTGATGACGGCCTTCTCTGAAAAAGACACTCTTCTTGGAAGTTTTTTTTGATTGTCAAGAGTTTGGACTAAGAGCTTTTTGTATTCTGTTGACAACTTTGGCAAAAGCAACTTACTGTTGGCTGTGAGTGTGAGCATGCTATTGTATCCTCATTTGCCTTCAATCCATGTGGCCCAAATGTGGCCTCCTGTCTGTGAGCGCTCATTTGAAATAAATGGCATGTTAGTTCAAGTTCAAGGTAATTTATTTGTCATCATACAACACAGGGTTACACGAAATGAAAGTTTGTAAAATCCTTTATGCACCACACACACACACAATAGTTGTTGAAATAGTACTCAAATAGATTTAGATTTGTTCGTATTGGCTTGTTTTTCCAAAATTTATTTCCCTATGTATAAACTTCTCCATGAGCTTTCTAAGCTTCATCATGGATCCTTTAAGGCTCTTAGGTCTACCTCCACACTATATTGTGCGCAACATGGCAACAGGTACAGTTCCCATATCGTTGCATTTTGAAGGGCTGCACATAACGATAATCATCATTGTCGGTTAATCTGCTGATTGGTTTAGCGATTAATCAATTAATTGTTACGTTTTTAAGAAATGCTCATCACATTTTCCCGCAGTACAGTGTTGTCCTCAAAGTGCTTCTTTTGTCCAAGACTCTTCATTTACTGTCATAAATAACAAAGAACAGCATCAAACCCTAACCCTCACACCAAAGAACCTGGAGACAGCAAATGACTGAAATGCTTAATCAGTTATCAAAACAGTTGGTGAATAATTTTCTTTTGATTGTCTAATCAACTAATCGTTGCAGGTCTAATCATGAAATTGATGGGATCAGGCAGATTAAAGTCAAAAGAAGTTTCATAGGGAATCAAAACAAAGCACATTTGCCCTTCAGCTGGCTCCATGTTGCTACTCATTAAGTTGAGCTGTTGCTTTATGATTTATGTGCCAGCTGTTGCTCCGCTTTTCTCACGCTCTTCTCTTGGTCACGCCAGTCGTTTGAAATGAACGACTGCAGGTCGTTTTGTTTCATGGTGTCACTGATGTTGTGAAGGCACGAAAAGTGTGTCAAGTGTCTTACACCGTGCATGGAGACACTGTTTAGAGCGATGACTTCATGCTCTGAGCAGGTTGGCTAAACATAGCCGGGACCCTAAATGAACAGCCTTTGTTCAGCAATCACAAAAGTATTCACCATCATGTGCGGCCCTGAACTGTGACTCCAAAGTGAGGCATTACTCTTATCGTTGGCATGAAGTCGGCTCTCTTGTATATGTGTGGCTCAGCAGCTGTTGATTCGAGCCTGACTGGAGCTGAGTGTATGCACGTGCATAACTGTCTGATTATATGCATGCATGGCTGTGTGAGCGTGTGCTGTCACTGTGAACTGCTCCATGTGTCCTCTTGACCTCAGGGTTGAACTTTGTGGCCTTGTCCCTGTAAGGCAGAACACTGAGCATGCTTTGCCCTTTCATGCTTGCCATAATGAGCGCACTTTAGCTGGCTTGTTCATGTGTCACGTTTATTCAAGGGTCCAGGCGTCTTAATCAGTATTCTGTTTCAGACGTGCAGCTGTGACCTGACATGCTGTAGGTTATACTGGTGGCAGCACAGATACGACACACCTCAGTTTACTGATAGGTCTGTCCTTAAAGAAGATGCAAAACTGTTAACAAATAGTCTATGAATAGAAATGCCTTTTTGGCGTACCTCTTTAAATTCACTGTACATAAAGCTTAGCAGCTGTAAGTCGCTTGAGACCCAATTTATATCAGGAATTATGCCCTCATCTCAGGCAGAATCACATCATTGACTACCTGTTCCAATAGCTCTGGCCAGTTTCCAAATTTCTATAAATAAGACGATAGAAATATTAGAACACTTCTGTATGCCATCAAGTGGAGACTGCATAACATTACTCTCAGATTACAGTTTTTTAATGTTTGTTAGATTGAGGAATGATTGTTTTTGATGATTTATTGTACTGAATCCTGGTTCGGCATCTTTGCATTTGTTTGGATTTCATAAAACTACATTAAAACCATTTCACCTGACCCATCCAAGGCCATGTTGTATCTTCATACTGCATAGGACTAATCTCAGGTTATTCCCTGGGTTGACAGGTATTTTTTATTCTCTGGATAAAACTTTTTTTTTTCTTATCCTTCTTCTCTAAGGTTAAGGAAATCTTAAGGATTTGTAGAAGCCTTTTGAGGAGGATTTTGCCTTTATTGGATAGGTCACAGAAAATGGTGAGGGAGGAAGAAAGAGAGAGAGAGAGGGCTGCGGTATGACATGCAGCAAAGGTCCCTGGCTGGAATAGAACCAGGGATGTTGCCATTATAGTATGTGGTTTGTGTCTTAACCTCCACATACCATTTTAACATGAAAGCTAAATGTGGGTAACCCCTCTAATAATATGCGATTGATACTCCTTCCAATCACCAGGAGACATTTTTGCCTTTCTAGAAAGCAGTATGGAGGCCAGTGACAATGTTATGGTGGTTGTTTTTTAAAATATCTTTCACAGCCTCCCTTTCAAACTCAACGCCAACTGAATGATGAGCGCTGCTTGAACGAGACAGATGGAAAACTAGCTACACACTCACGTCCTGAATGTCAACACGTGCCATAGCATCGTGTCAAAAATTAGCGTGTCCCAGAGGCCCGGAGGCCATGTTTCCATCACTGCTGGAGCTGGATAGCTGGAGCTGATAAATACCTGTGACTACTGATGATTCATTTGGCACAGGAATGAATGCCAGTTGTACCCTTTACCACTGAACTCAAAAGTCAGATGTTAGTGGGTGTTTGTGGGTTTTTATCCAGTCTGAAAGGGTATTCCACCAGGCGCCTCCATTTGTAAAGGGCCTGTTGGCACCATTTCACTCTTAATTAATTGGAAGAGGCTGCAAAAGTAGCGAGATCAATACTTTGAACTTTGATCTCTGTTAGTAACAAATACCACCTGGGTAAAAACTTTTAAGAACTGGGGTTTTTATCCACCTGAATGAGGACCAAAGTCTTGTAGAAAATAACAATGATCAGAGGCGTACACCACCTGTGGAGCAGGCTGCAGTATATATTAGCCTTAATGGTGCAGAATCTCCAAGAACTGCAGAGGAAGGGAGGCTTTGGATCGAGCCTACTAGAATTCCAACAATGTTCCAGTTCAGACCCACCACCAGGAGGTTTTCCGTGTTTGTGTGTGTGAGTGTGTGTTGCTGGCATGGCCGGCTGGAATGGAACGATGTTAGACCGAGTGGTAACCGTGGAATTTTCTCTTCATCTGCCTTAAGCTTTCCTAAACCACTGCTGATGCTGCCAGAGGAACCATCTCTAGATGATAACAAAGACTAACCAGCTGTGAGAAGAATTCACCTCTAATCTGAACCTGGCTCCTCCAGGGCGCCTACATAAAGACGGACACGTATACACACAACCTAAGGCCCAAAGTACTCAAAACCTTATAAGGTAAAATCGCAGGTCGGTCTAGAGTGAATCTGTTTTGCAGCATCCCGGGCGAACTTTGGTATTTGCGGCTGGGAAAAGCATCAAGTATGCAGAAAGGACATCCTTCTGTGTTTGTTTTCTCTGCTTCCCTGTATGCATCCTGTGGTTCTGACTGACTGGCTGCTGGCATTACGTAAAGGCCAGACTCTGAGCTTATATATTTTTTCCACCTCAGTTTTGGTAAGTGATTCAGCAGAGCCTGACTAAATGAATGTTTTCAGAGCCTGGTTATGAGTATAAACAGCTTTCCATTTTTTTTGGCCTGACTTGTTGATCGTTCCAAATTTGTGGTTTGTCCATGTGTGCATGCTGCACATTTCAGGGGACGTGACATTCGATGCATACATGTGCCATTTTCTCTAAGCGTTTGCAGATTCTGGTTTTTATTTGATAAAGTATCGATTGACGTGCACGAGGGTGTTTGGATGCGTGTGTGTCAGTACATACCTGAGCTCCCAGCTATGTAGTTAATCATGTCCACCTACGGTCATTCAATAAACCCTCGTAGAAATGGCGACTCATGCCGCAGCTATCCCACAATGCCCCCTTCTCCTCTTTTTATCACCAGCTAGTAATTATGTGCTCCAGTGAAAGGCATGCAACTAACACACACACACACACACACACACACACACACACACACACACACGCACACCTTGATTAGCACACCTAATGGATCGCTTTGCTCTGTATTCCAAGAACATTCCACGAGGCAAAGGGCCATATAATTGCTTTCTACCATCAGAACTGTGACAAGCATTAGTGCACAACCGCTGCCTCCTCTTCATCGTCCCCCATCTGCTCCTCTTCATCTGTCTCTACCTGCAACTCCTGCTTCAACCTACTTTTTCTTATCCTTCACCTTATTTTCCCTTTGCAAGCATTAATGTGATCATTCTCAGATGCAACTTTAACCTACTGAATGTGATTTTTTTTTTTTGGACGATGTGATTGGATCAAGTGAATCCTAGTATCGGAAAAACAGTTGTTTGGAGCATCAAACCACAGGATTAACATCAACCTCTGCAGCTGTCTACAGTTTTGGGAGCATCATTTTGCCTCTCTGACCTACAAATACTGTAGACTGTATAGTTGAGTCTTACAGCTCTCATAAATCCTCCATATAAAACTGTAGGCAGACGTTTTCCAGTAAACAAGCTTTCGCAAGCCAGTTTTTTATTGTTTTTGCTGCCTGTCCAGCATGAAATGAGCTGAAAAAGCTATCTATCAGTTTAAGAGTCCTGATATTCAAGGGGAAATTTCAGACTTACATACTGTCACTTTGTTTTGTTGTCGTTGTTTTGTTGAGTCCCATCGATATATCAGTTGTGGCCGATATGTACTTTTTTTTCAATTTCATTGTTAAACTGCAAAATACCCTGCCTCTGTTACACATCTTTGTCACAAGGGTTTGAAAACCACATTCGGGGGATTATTGCAAAAATGTGTGTATATCGGTGTATCAGCATCTGATTTTTTACTCCCGTCAGTAGGGATGTAAATGATAGACAAAGGGGTTGTTTTAAAATGATAAACCTGCTGAGACTCATCACCTGAACCTGCAGCTCCTCACTGCTTTGCAGAGGTGTATAGTTTCATTTCAAGGCGTCTCGTCAAATGAAGCACAAGTTGAGTTTAGCTCCAACGGGAGTTTTAGGTTTCACAGTTTGAATTATCAAATTATGAAACAACATAGTCACTCGCCAAGACACATAACATGTTATACAATGATATTCTTGCATCAGCTTGTCACAGATTGGAATAATTTTGCAATAGCTGTGACTGTTTTGAAAACGGTGCAGAAAATTAACACTATTATAGTTAAACAGTACCTTAGTGCATACTTGCAGGTGACCAGATGTGGGTAAAAGGCCATACATTTTGTTGTAATGTACAGATGTAATTAAAACTCTTGACGCTGGTTGAAGTCGGGACACATGAAGCAAGATAATTTGTGTTTGATTTCACTTTACTGTTTTGCATCACATGGTGCATACTGCTTCACATGTGGTGGGCACAATGAATACATACATGTTATTTTATTCTAAACATTATTATGTTCAGTTAAAGTGGAAGCCGACACCTGCAGATGCTCACACGTGCATTTGACATTTGCACCTACAGAACAATCTGCACATCTCATTGAAATCAAGCATAGGAGAACAGCACATAGGAAAAACATGTTGTTTTTTACTCACAAGTGCGGCCACAGTCAAGTTTGCACATAGTCATGCATTCTTTGTTAGCTTAACTTTCCATGTTGAAGCAAAGGCACGGCCGGGGGCTATTTTCCTACCAGCTTCGCTCACCCAATGAGGTCACACCATCCAGAATCCTGAGAATGTCAAGAATGGCAAGGTTTAAGAGCTTCTGAACAGCACTATATGTTATCAGATTGGGAGGGGGGAGGGGGGAGGGGGAGGGGGGAGGGGGGGGGGGTCGAAATGCAATCCACTTCTATAACGTTGAAATGAAGGAGGGCGGAGGGAGTGACACGCTTCTTCACCTTATAGCTTCTTCTCTGATCCACCTATAGCAGATGGCAGGACTTCACTTCAACACTGCTTCATTTACATTTTTTTAAATCTGATGTGGACACTTTAAGATTATTTCATTAACCTGGCAACAAAAGCAGTATTCAAAACTGCACAAAACGGACTTTGTTGGACCTAAATTGAGTGTAAGAAATGTCCTTATTTAACCCCCGAAGTTGGAGATTAGATTGGATTACTTGTGAGATCAAACGCTGTCTGAAACTGCACCCTGAGTGAACTAGTTTGTAACAAAGCCACATGCCGGTCACCTTTCAGATGTTTGTTTTCTGAAGTGAAATAGGTCATTTGGACTAATTCTGTACAATAACACCTTTGTAAGCTCAGCATTTGATTGAAATTATAGGTCAGGCCCAGTCTGAGCTCATGCTGGGTCCTTGATTTGCTGTAGACAAAGAGTCCCAATCTTTGTTATGCAGCATACAGTAGCGCTACAACCAACAATTTCCTTTTATCCATTCATCTGCTCAGGATTGTCTCGATTCATCAATTGTTAATAGAGAAGAAAAGCAGCAAATTGTCATACTTGCCCGCCAAATACCAGCAAATAAGTCTGGAGTTTATAAGACTGTAGGAATTTTTAAAACACAGCCTTGTCTATCACCGCACCCCCTCCAACATCTCACAGGTGAGGCTGCAAATTCCACAAGACACGCTCAGCGGAAATATTATCATAATTGATATTTTTCACATTGTTTAAACTATCGTGTGACTCTTTCGGATGTCTAGACTTCCAGTTTATGATTCATCTGTTGAATCACAGAATGATCAGTATGCAACACCAAACACTGAAATGTGAGTTCAAGGAATGTCCGTCTCCATAATAAAGCGTGTAACCTTGCATCGCTAAAGCAGGTACATACTGAACACTGAATCTCTGATGAAGTAGGCTTTTCATTGTTTTGGTTATCTTTGTGAAAATCCTCTGACTCGAAGGTTTATTATCTATAATGTCTGTGTTGTAATCATTATGAAACCTGCCCAGTTATTTCCTGAAAGACGAGATGTCCCCTTGTCCAGACGAGCAGAGGGGGTGGGGGTGGAGGACCACGGATGGTAGTCTGTATGTTTTCCTGACGAGACTAAGGCAGAGATGCTTGCTATTCCCTCAAGTGTCTGGAAAGTGTGCCGTTTCCATTACAGTCTGTCTCGTTTCACCGCTGCAGCGGCGATGTTTTTGCATAGAGGCCCGAGGGTGAGGGGCGAGCTCTGTGGCCTTGTGAGTCCAGGCCTCAGCAGTGCGAGGTGAGGGAGGGAGCAGCTGTGGCCCTCAGACACACACATGGGTTACATGTGCAGCTTCAAAGACAAAGCTGGACGGGCCTGACTGCTGGAAGCCTGTTATCACTGACAGGAAAGCAGAAGGAGGCTGCCAGGGACTGGTTTCAGACTAGTTAGCTAGATGACTGCAGAATGATGATTTGCAGGTTCACTAACATGCTAACAGACAAGCATGCTACATGTCATGCATGGATGTTTCCTTTTTGTCATAGTTTCTCCTGCAACCTGCAATAACCCTTTACAGTATGTTGATGCATCCAGCACCTGGAGCAACATTATTTGTTTGGATTCATGTTTTTATGTCCACCTGCTGAATGTAAGTCCAATATTCACTCTCCTTTCAGCTCAGTTTTTGGTCTCTACCAACTCCCGAAGAAAATATCAAACTATTTAGTTGCTTAATCCTCCACTACGTTCACCTGGTAGTCGATTTGTCATTCGGTGCTGACCAAGGAACCTAAAAAAGAAGATTTCACTGAATCTTGCTTTGGTGGCAGACTGCGGTGACAGCTGTATTGAAGTCAATGGGAAATGCATGGAGAAACACACTGAAAGCCAACATATCTTAGTTGTTTGACTTCTGTTGAAGAAATGCCTCCAGAAAATGAAAGAACACACTTCGGAGAGTAGGTTATTATATCCAAGTGAACAATCAGCAATCAGCCATCAAGTTAAAGTGTAGTGTTGATCCTCTTAGTCATCATGAAGCAGCTGTAGCCACAACGATGACAGTCTTAAATAACAAAGTCTTACTATACTGGACCAATGGAGACTGACAGACAGCCAACAGTATGATGATGCAGTTAAGGCAACTTTTCAGTGATGCAAAGTCATTAACGGTATCAAATATCAACTGTAATAAAGCTGTCTGGACAGTAAAGGGGTGCAGGTAACAAACTGTAATCCTACCACTCCAACAGACATCATGACACAGACACAACGGAGCCACCTGTTGATTTATGGAGTAGAAGTGTCAAAATGTTTTGCATTGATGACGAATCTAAAATGGATATTACGATATTACGAGTCAGGTTGCGTCTGTTATTTTTCACTGTCAGGACACTTAGTTGGGAAATACATCTTACACCGCAGTTACATAAGCTCAGCTTGCTGCAGTAACACTTTAACTTTTAATGATTTAATTGTCTTTCCTGGAATATCTGTAAAGTGAAAACCTTGCAGATTGTCTCACTCTCATTTTCTGATGAACTCATACAGTAAGTGTCTGTTTGCAGCAGAACAAAGAGTGGCAGAGAAGTGGTGCGTCAGTTCCGCAATGCTTTCATTTCGACAAAAAGCAAAAGCTTTTTATTGTTTGTCTGTTGGTGGTGGCTTTGCTCTGGTGCCTACATGTTTCCCATCAGCTTGTCAGTCAGTTTAGATTGCCAGGTAACCACTTAAGTTTTAAGATGTTAAACTAACACAAAGGATTTAGTGCTTCACTACATTCATCCCAAATCCCAATGCAGTTTCTGATGTGGTTTTCTGCTCACTCCTTAGTCACTATCTGTTGGATAGTTTTGTGTATCTTTTCTAAAAGGAGACATATTATGCTCATTTTCAGATTTATACTTTTATTTTGGGTTACTTATAGAATACTTTTATATGCTTTAGTGCTTGAAAAACACATCAGTTATTAACATACTGCTCATTGCTGCAGCAGTGTATTCCCTCTCTGTCAGAAACGCTCTGTTTTAGCTCCTGTCTCTTTAAGACAGGAGCTAAAACATTCCTTTCAAATATTAAAGATGATATTGTAACTCAGACAGCAGATTATCGTCAGTTTACAGGACCAATAGACCGGTGCAGTCATTCACTACAGGGTTAGGTGTCTAGGTCCAGGTACAATGTGTCACTGAGGGTCAGATATGTTGTTGAGTTTGGCCTTTTTGCCACCTCCAGAACACAAAACATAAAATGGTGTCTTCTAACCTCCCTGTCAACACCAGAAACAGCTGAAGTTGCTTCCACAGCCCTGGGCCTGCACTTGTTTTTCCCCAATCCCCAGCAGCCATGTTGTGCACTGTGCAAAGACAAATGTGCAACAAAAGATAGAAACCAAAATGTTAATTGTTAATAATCACAGAAACCGCTACCATTCAGTAACCACATTATCTACATGGAAACATACCTGACAAATTACAGAGGCTTTCTCTGCTGCGGTTGATGCAAGTTCTAAAAGTAAAAAGTGATTCAGTGATCTTGGCTTTTCTCAGGTTTGTGTGCTGCTCTGTGCACGAGGCCTGCTCAATTCTTCTAACACATCATCATGCAAAGTTAGCTACCTCACTACTAAATCCCTGCAGTATGGTTAATTCTGCATGGTTTTCCTCTGCTTGAAAGTCAGATCCCTGGATCCAGCCCTGCTGGTTAACATTAGCACCTGACCTCTTGTTTCAAGCTGAAAGGAGGAAAAAAAAAGTCTTTCTGGGAAAGCCCTTCATTAACATTTATGGGAAACCTTTTGGCCCATCTTGTTCTTTTCCCTTTCAAGATTAAAACACATAGTCATTTTCCTCATTTTTCCATACCAGCCCCCCCCCATACATCCAACTTCACATGGCTGTTTTGGGAAATCCCTCATAATGGGCAGTTAGTCTGTACTTTGCCTGGCAAACTCCGCTTTTTCCCCTTTGGGAACACATCCATCGCATTCTTTGGAAATGGTGGGTGTATCCATGTGGTATGATGATGTTTTCTTTCTGCAAAACTGCTCTGTGTTTCCATGCTGTTTTTAGTATTCTGGACAGAGCAAAGAGGAATAACTGCTGGAACACCTCAGCAATGAAAAGAATGCAGATATGAAAAGACATAAACAGATTCTTTTTACATTCTAGACAGTATGCGTGGCGTCCGAAGGTGGTCTGATCCGTCAGCTATACAAGCTCACAGCCAAAGGCTGGTTTGCTTTTTCTGCAGATATCCAGAATGTCAATAACATGAACAAAAACTAACAGTATTGGAGCACATGGTGAGAGGAACCGCTCAGGGAACACGCTGCTCATATCCAGTGAGGTCAAAATTCTTTGAATCCTCCCCTCTCGCTTGTATGGCTTTCCTGACCTTTTAGCCGGGGGTTCCTCTTTCTCTGAGCAAGCCAGCACCATACACTAAGAGGACTCCCTGCGTGGGAGGGAAGAGAGAGAGAGAAGGGGGAAGCCTTCGACAAGAACTTCATCTTAACGTGACTCACCCAAAACTCTCCGCCTCCTTTCTCGACCCTTCATGCAGCTCTGTACCAGCACGAAACATATCTCTCTCCTCCCCTGGAAAAAGGCCGTGGTGGGTCAGGCTCCGGGCCACATAAATCCAGACAAACCTTCGCGGAGCGTGTTTGGTTGGACATTCCGTTCCGTGGCACACCTTGGGCCTCACAAATGTTGAAACAGCTTAAATATGTGGGAGCTCTGGGTATTTTGACTTTGGCTTTCCAGGGGCCTCAGCCCGTGGAACAAAAACAAACACTATGGGGATTCCTACTCGAATCATCTCAATTGAATCATCTTTTGGAACACGTGAAACGGGTGCCAAGTTTTGATTCTGTGGGGGTAATAAGAGTCGGTTAACTGCAGAGCTCGGAAAGCCTGACAGGTTATGGGAAATGACTACTGGTGACAGTTGCATTCCACTTTCCGTTCAACTTTTCGTCCCCTTTTCGATCATAAACCATATGTACTTCCACAAAACCTCCCTGGCAGACGTCTGCTGAAGCATATTACCATCTTACATCAGTTCATCTGTTTCCGAATGTCTTTCAGAACAGTCTCATTTGATCGATCAACAACAGCTTCGAGAAGTTTCAGGCGGCTCACTCTTTCTTTCCAGCTCGTTAAAGGACCATACCACCGTGTTTGCAGGTTTTAGTTCCTTATAAAGAGATGTTCCACCCAAATTAACGCTTTTTCCTGTGGATGTGTCCCATATCCGAATCAAGAGGATGTTATTTGTTGCACAGATTGTAAAGCCTTTTGAAACTTTATTTTTGTTTTTTGGGATATAAAACGAAGGATGACTCAACTTGACTCCGGTGGTATCAAGGTCTTTTCCTTGGTCAGATATCCTCGTCTGAGGTTTCTGTCACCACACTAAAACAATAAAGATGAGATGGAATTTTGTTTGTGGGGCTGAGAACATTGGAAAAAAGGAAACATCAGCTTGTTTTTCCATAGACAGTCCCCTCTGCTCAAGGTGATGACTATTTATTTGGTAAAAAGTAGTTTTGCTGTAAGCAGTGAGGTCTGTGGATCATTACAGTAACCAGGATGTCCTGTATACTACTACATTTTTCTGACTTTTTTTCCCTGAGCCTATTCGCAGCCTTAGATCATCGGGTGGTGCTCTTCTGTTCATTCCAAAGTCGAGGCTCAAACTTAAGGTGACCGAGCTTTTGCCGCCAGGGCCCCTCGACTTTGGAACGACCTACCCGAGGAGATAAGGCTTGCAGAATCAGTAACTTCTTTTGAATAATTTCTTAAAACTCACTTTTATAGACTTGCTTTTATGTGAAGTCATCCTTTTAAACTGATTTTTCATCTTTCTTTCTTTTCATTCCTTTACTCCTCTTCTATTTATTTGTTTTTATTTCCTCTCCTGTGATGTCTTTTTTAAAGGTGCCCTATAAATAAAGTTTATTATTATCATAAATGTTCTTCAGATGTCAGAAAACCTGTTTATTAGGTACAGACCCCAAAAAATAGGGTTAAATAGGGTGATTTTTTTCACTGAAAATGAAAATGTTGTATATCTGGAAAAATATCATTATGATACAGTACTTTATGGCCTTCTTATGTACACACAAGTAGCACATGGCGTGATTGACATACATAATGTTCTCACCTTGAACTCCTTGCCTCGTCACCTTTTACCAGAGATATGGGTGGTCCTGTGTCTGTTGGCCCAGGTAGGCTAAAGGTGATGGCAAATGGGCATTTGTTCTCAGCTTGGACGTTACTTCCTGTTCTGTACTCACTCTTATGTTAATATATGACTTTTTACTGATTGGGCTATTAGTGTTTTATTGCTTTGGATAATAACGCCAGGTAAACGGCTCAAGCGTAAATCTTATCAGAGAGGAGCTTAGGAAGTTTATAGCCCTACTTAAACTATTAAACTTGAGGAGAGTGGAGCGACCCTTAACCGGGCTAGCACTCACAGTCAGGCCTCCAATCTTTGGAATATTTCACTTCTTTTCCAATCGATGTCATGCAGAACAGGAAATCTTGGTCGTAAAAGCATTTTATTGGCGTTGCTTGTCGGTGGTATAGAGTAGAACGACCTGGCTGGCATGCAGGCTGTTCGTCTTGAGTACAAACAACCATTGCTGATGTCCAAACCAGCCTGCGTTGCAGCAGTGCTCATTGAGGTTGCCAAATGATTTTTTTTTTTAAAGAAAACAGCAAATCAGCATGAATTCTGTTGTGTGAATTTGGTAAATGAAGCTACATTTTAGGCAGCATAGTGTTGTTAGATGTGAAGATATTATTTGGGAAGCTATCGAGAGAAAGGTGAGCCATAATTCTCCATGAAGTAGGGGAGTTTATTGGCTTTTCCCCCTTGTTTGGGTATAGAGGTCCAGTCTGTGGGGGTCAAACCCAATAAACATGGAGGAGTCTGTGCCAAGTGGAGATGTATTTACTGAAGCCCCCTGTGTTTTTCCCCACGTTCACTCGTCACCGGCAGCTTCCATCCTTCTGCTCTCCAACAGTTCCTAGCCTGCAGCTCTCCTGTATTTGTGGAGCCGTCACAGTGAGAGGTAGGCAGCAGACACATTCTTTACAGCGCCGCTGATTGGAGTGGGCGCTTTATTTGCTCTGGGACAGACTTTGGACTCGTCAAACAGACTCATATTTCTGTTTATTTTCACAGTGCTCGGCTCCGCTTGGGTGTCTCTAGATGTGATTGTACAAGGTGTTGTCACTCCACCTTTATTGGTGAAGTTTCTCAACATTTCCTTCTTGCATTTTTGCTCCTCTTTATCTAGACATTACTGCATATTTGACGGTTACTTCCAATTCCTGATGTATTTGCTGTCTTGCTGAGAAATGTGCAGGGCCTTCTTTTCCTGATAAAGGCTGATCTCAGAGGTTAAGAATGTTATCTAAGAGTGTTTCTACAAGCATTATTCAACAGAGGTACTCCTTAATCCGTAATCATTTCTAAGAACGTAGAAATAACTCTGTGGTAATAATTCTTATCGGTTACATTCTGCAAATCTTTAAGGATGTGTAAGAGGTTTGATGACCATCTTAGCTTAAAATTTAATTTAGAAAATGGGACCTAGGTCCTCAGAACTTCAGTCTCAGGGTGGTAGATGAAGAGATTGTTTTATAAAACCTTCTCTACAAATATGAAAAACTGTTCATCAATTCAGGATCCAAATTGAGACCCACGTTCATTGAAAGATTCATAATGAGATGTAATTTTGGCATTCTCTTTCAATTTCAGTTTTCCATTTAAAAATAATAAAAGGAGTGGATGATGAAGCGACACTAGAACATTAATAGAAAAACTAATCACCAAGAAGTCTTTATTTCTGCTGAAAGAGTCTCTACACAGTCAGTCATCCACACTTTTATGTGTAATTATATGAGGGCTACAACAGCTTTTCACAGCTCTCCAAAATGCAATTACCCCTCACACACACCATGTGCTTTTACAAAGCAGAAGACACCCCATTTAACAATGCGAGGCATAATGCCCTGCAATTTCACTTTGACTCTCACTCTCTTTTCAAATGATTTGTGTAATCCTGCCCTCGTTGCTGTCTCCCTCCATTCAGACGGCTGTAAATGTGTCCAAGCAGGACTATAGGGTGGTATTTTCCTCCTTGGAGCCCTGATATCCTGGGAGCCCCAAGTGAAAGCAGTCTGGCAGCGCAGTCGGTTTGGCTGAAACAGCTCTTTTACAGAGGCAGACTGCCAGATCCTTGTGGTCGATGTGGTGCGAGGGTCTCCAGATCTGCTACTGTTAACTGTACACGCCTTCACATTGACCTACTTCTCAACATTTATGTAATCCTAAAGCTGATGGGTGAGATTGCCAGAGGAGGGGGGTGGGGGGATGTCATGGCTTGGTTAACCACAGGTATGTTCCAACATACACGAAAGATTTGTTTGGATAGCGCAAGGACAGGCCACGGAGGGTTTGTTTTCTCTTGGCTGCCACTAAATGAGTTGTTGTCATTTCTTACTTTAGTTACAGGCTGTGACAGCGCTTACCCTCGCTGTTAGTTCCCTTCAGGAATGTACCATTTGACCACCGTGACAGCATCAGACTGGGCCCTTTTTTCCATGTATGCACCAACCTGCGAGACTCGTGTATGAGGGATTTTTGTCCTTTGTGTTGCTGCAGGAGAGAAAATAATTATTGCGTACTGATCGTCGGAAAAACTTTTGAATTCATGTTTTTTCTGCCTGCGTCTTTTTGTGTGTTTTGTGTGTCATCCGTGTGTGTGTGTGCTATCGAGTAAGAGGTATGTGAATGTCAGAATAACCCTGTCAGAACCTCATTACAGCTTCTGTACATTTTTTCCCTCTCAGCTGCCATTTCTTCAGCCCTGAAGGCACTCTCTCTGAAGAAGCACTCAGTGAAACCAGTTGCAAACTTTTGACAAATCTATAATTGTGCCATTGAATCGCACTTACTCCTCTCAGCAAACAACAGGATCTCATCTCTCTGTTTCCTCCATGACGCCAGAGATTTAATACCTGAAAGGTTCAGATAGCCTTATCCAGCTAGTTGTTGCACAGCTAATGAGATTTGTGCATTTACTTTAAATTCCACTTGGTCGATTGCCCTGAACTGCGGTCATTATTCCCCTTCTGTATTCCACTGGTCTTTGAAATTTCCTCTCATTAGGCCATTGCTATCTGTTGCGATCATCATCTGTGTCCTGGGTGTCCAGCCAAAGTTAAGCTCTGACGCACAAGACTCGCTGTTCAGACTTGTGCCCATATGTCAATACAAACAAGTCACTTTTGTTCCTTGGTTTTGTGCACAGCTCTTTGAATCAGGAGAATGAAACTTTTGCCTGATTGTTTGTTATGTTTTTGAGTCCTTTCGGGTTCCAAAAGAAACTCTGCACCAGCCAATATTTGTATTTATTTATAACAGAAATGTTCTCATAAACCCACTGTACACCAAACAGCAGACAGACAAAGAAAATAACGAACATAGTAGAGCCAGATATTTCCTTCAGGAGTTGGTGGAGACCAAAACAGAGGAGAATGAATATTAGAGTTTTGCCAGCTGGCCAGACACAGGACTTCAGAGAAATGATAATGTTGGTCAGTGTCTGCTGGCTATGTAAATAGGCCAGTAGTTCCCAAACTTTCAAAATTAAGATACGCTATTAAAAGTTGAAACTGACAACTTTTCAACACTCCCCCTCCTACTGTTTCCCTGTGGTATTACTGTTCGTGCTGTGGTCGCAAACATAGCATTGGCAACATGGCTATTGTCAACAGCCTGGCTACTGTCAAAAGCAAAAAACAAGCGTAAGAATCCCAGTTTTCCTAGAAATCCTGATCTCATGAGTGTGCTTTGAGAAGGCAGAGTAAGACACCCAGCTGTATTATTAAGTCGTCAGGTTTTGTTACGCACTGATCTAGTAGAAAGAATGCCGCTTTTGAAACGTCCTGGTGGTTAGAGGACACAAATCAAATCGGGCACAAACTTTGACATATTGAGTGAATGCCCGTCCGTTCGTTCTTGTTTCACCTCGGTTTTGTTCACTCTCCCTCTTCAACGTCCTTTACCTCCTTCATCAGCGGGGTTCTTTTTCTTATTCCAGTTGTTACACTGTTACCTGAGGATTGCAACTGGGGAACACAGTGTCTCTTCCTGTTTGGTGTTTCCTTTGTGCTGTTACTCGATATTCGCTTTTCTGGGAAAAATCAAGCCCGGTGGCAAACCGAATATAGGGAACCAGGCTATATGCGGATGGAGCCATTTTTCTCCAGCCATTACAATCAGTATTTACTTCAGAATGGGAAGTTAAAGCAAAAAAGTTTTACATTACCAGTTGAAGGTGTACGAACAGACAAAGAAACAAAGAAATCAAAAGTTCAGACTGTGTTGAAAGCTGAGATGTATCAGCATGTCTTTGAGCTCTGTTTACTGGGTCAAATCTTTCCTTCCTGCTCTGATGGACTACTTTTCTGACTGCTGAGCTCCTGAAAAACTCCTGGAAAGCATGACAAGCAACCAGCTGCTTGCAACAGACTTTTTAATGCAGTGATTTTAATATTTATAGTTTTTTCTTCTGTTTTGATACGTTTGAAAACATTTGAAGTAGTCGATGTAAATGTCGCCGTCACAGCTGTTTGTTACACATTAACCATCTCAACAAAGGTAACGATCAATCAGGACAACTCATTTACGCCTTATTTTGTCTTTTGATTTCATCTGAGGCAAGAAATAAGAAATGCTTTGTGACAAAATCCCTGCTGAAAGTCCTCTTTGTTGTCTTCACCAACCAAGCTGTCTGGTATCATTGAGTCATTGATTTCATGTACGTTATAAACTCACAAGCTGCAGCTGATAGCTGTCAGTTAAAGAGGTTAACCTTGTTGCGTGTGAGGCGCGGAGGAATGCTGTATCCCCATTATGTCGGAGCGTGGGACTCTGTTGCCTGGTGCGGGGAGGCTAGGATGACCTTCAGGAATGCTATTGTTGTGCACTCTATTCCCTCTCCAAATGCACCGTGCTCTATCAGACTGATGGTCCTTTTTAGCAGAATGCGATATCCACGGGTACCAGGGGCGAGAGAAGGGAGAAGGGGTCCATAAAAAGCCCCAAATAAAAGGCTGTTCTCTCTGCTCCGTCTCCCCTGTCCTGAGCTGGAACGGCAGGAATGTGGCAGGCAGACCGGCTGGATCTCAGAGCCTTCAGCCCCTAATGAATTTTAAAAGGCCTTTTTCATTCAAAGCAGGGTGCTGGCTAACTGCATGTCGCCTGGCCAAGCACTCCGGGGGAAAGGAGGAGAGAAGAAGAGAGGAGCTGAAGAGGGTGGGAGGGAGAGGAGATGCTGGCAAAGTGAGTTGGCACCTAGGCCGGGTGGGGTATTGGATGTCCCTCACAGTGAGAGATAATAGGCCACTCTGCATGAGAAGCCACTGTAGAGCATTCTTGACCCCGACACGAGGGTCTGAAGAGAATAGAGGGAATGTGAGAGACAAAGAAAGAAAGACAGAAAGTGAAGTACAAGAAGAGGAGGGAGAGATACTGAATGAGGGATATTCTGTCAAAAAAGAGTCTCAGATTTGGTTTAAGGTCACCAAATGAAACTCGAAATGTCTGCACCTGTTGAAGGAATAGTTTGTCATTTTTGGGAAATACGCTTATTGGCTTTCTTGCCTGGAGTTAGATGAGAATACTGATGCCACTCTCATGTCTGTTTGGCAAACATTCAGTGCTTTAAAAAGTACCCAAAAGACTTACTTGTAATATCGTGTTAAAATATTACTGTATTTAGAATTATGGGATGCCTGGCTGCAATCCCCTCTACCATCACTTGATCAAAATGTTTGATTTTCTCAGTTTACTCCATTGCTATTCCTGAACAATCCTCATTTGTGCTGGCATTTTATAACAGGAAATCACAAGGCAGGTGTTGTCATTCTAAGTTGATTTGAGATTATGATCACAGGTGCATAAGTGACAAATAGGTTCCTTAAAACCTGCTTAAGCAATATTTTTCATGCTCAGCATCTTTTATGAATCTGATTCTGAATATGATCTTAAGACTGTGTTCAAGTACAAAATCTAAGAACATTTTAATAAATGAGGCCCCTAATCATCTGGCAATAACTTAAGTATCAAAAAGTACAAATAAAAGTAAACTATACATATATTTACATGTATGTATATACTGAATGGGTTGACCGATTATCGAGTAAGCTGTTATTTGAATCACTTCTCAACTTATTGGAATCACTTTCTTTTTTAATTGCAGATAAAATACATACATTTGAAAATGGGCTACTTTGGCTCTGATGTAGCATGCAGTCTTCAAAGTAACTAGTAACTAACGTTAATAAATGTAGTGGAGTAAAAATTAGAATATCTGCCTTCAAAATGTAGTGGAGTGGAACTATTGGGTGGCAGATAATGAAAATACGAGCAAAGCACGGTACCTCAAAATTTTACTTCAGTACACTACTTGAGTAAATGTACTTAGTTACATTCTGTCAGTGCACATGAATGTACAGCCAGCAGAGGTGAGCTTATTTTAGCACAAAGACTGGAAAAGGGGAACTTTGAGCCTTGCTTATAGACATGAAACTGGTATCAATCCTCCTCTCTAATTCTTGATGTGCAGTGTTTAACTCGTCCTTTAAAGGCTATCACTTTGACTGTTGATGAAAACTGAGTGTGACTACAGACAATTATATATTACCTTTTATTTAAAGTTGAAGATCACTGCGGGTAGGCCCTCGTTTACAGTGATGTTGAGTGACAGGTTAAAATGACATAAAAGATAGAAAAATAAAACAGTTATGCATATAAATACAGTTGATAAATTACCTTCAGCTTGATATTATATTGACCTCCTCTGTATACCACCAAGATAAGGAGCACTGTAACCACCATGAGCCAGCAAGTAAGAAATATTGATGAAGTTACACCTGACTTATTGATTGATGGACCTGAAGTTGGCCACTATCTTGTGGATGGATTTACTTCTCTGTAATGCAATATGAATCATGTCAGGAAACTGCAGATCATTAACTTTAAACTTGATCTCTAATTAGCAGTGTATCCGTGGAGGTGGTATTCAGGACCTGCAGTGGCATGCTAATCGTTTTTCCTATTACACTGTGGCTCGGAGAGCTTTGTCAATCATGATTACAGCACTTAATGCTCTGCCACAACCAGCGGCAAAACTCATAAACAAGCACTTGTATTAGACTGATACAGGTGAAGACGTAAATGTCAGCTACATTCACTGGCTGCTTCACTGTAGAAGAGAACAAGCCTGGTCACACCAGTGGTTCTCTGTTTTGCTAATTATGACAAACATGGCTGTGAATCTAATACAGTACATACAACAGACGAGGTTGTGAGGTTTACTTATTGTTTGATGTAAAGGTACATGATGCAAGTTGTGTGATCTAAGTGACTATCTCTCATATTCTCTGATGCTAGTTTTGACATCTCAGATATTCCCCTGGGTCTTTCCCCATGCTGCTGATTTTGATGTTTTTTTGGGTATGGTATGATCATCCATTCAGTTGTAGTCACGCAGGCAAAAGCTGGTTGATAAGCAGGGTGATAAAGTAAAATGGAAAACTGATGTGCCATGAGCTGTGTCGCATCTTTTAAAATTGAGATATCAATGATTGCAGGTGGTTTGTCTGAGCATAGACCTCCCTGAATCTTGAGATGGTTGTGTGAACGCAGGTCAACTCCTGCCAACGATGCACAAGTATTTAGGTTATCTGCTTCACTGAACTGCTGTTTCTCTGACATCATGCTGCAACAAAATGTGCCCTGAAGGATTCAGGCAGGTGGAGGTGTGAAGATGTCTGGAGGGTTTTCTGTGCCAGCTGAGAATTGTTTGAACACCACAGCCTGCAGAAATATCTCGGCTGAATAGATGCATCCCTTCATGGCCATTGTTGTCTTTTCAAATGACGACATCCAGCATAAACAAGATTTGCTCCAATAAATCCTGCACAGTCCCAGGATCTCAAACCAACGGGGCAGCATTTGGGAGGAGATTCAGCAGCGCATTGTTGTGTTTAACCAATGCAAGACCTGATTCTCTATTGGATTGTTTTTGGACTTTGAACACATGCTGTAGAATTCAGGTTGTATAGGACAAAAATCAACCAGTTTCATATAGAAATCATCTAGAAATTTCATCTTTTGCTGATTTTCTATTTGGAAATGAAACCAAATTGCCCCAAAGTGGCTTAAATCTAGCACACCTCATGCTTGCCTGTCCAATTTTTTAACAAAGCTAAAAAAAAAGCCGATTGTCAACGTTATCATTACTGCACCCTCAAAACTGCCAAATCTGGAAGCCACACTGTAATGTGGCTAAAGTTGGCTAAAAACTGCATTAAATTCACAGTCATTAGTGACAGTAATATACAGTCATTGTTTTACAGTTATATACATGAAAATTACAGTTACGCATTGTGTTTCTACAGTGACCAGACAATACAGTAGTTTGATGTAAAATTACAATATCATACTGTAATCATTTTTAAGTATTGTAAACAACAGTTTACAGTAACATTACAACAACCCAACCACACCATTACTGTAAAACTACAGTATGTTATTGCTAAATTACTGTATTGTGCTGTAACCTAATCACAGTATTTATTTGCCATTGTTACTGTATTAAATACATATCCTGTAAATAAACAGGATGTGTGCTACATTAAATAACTGTAATTTTTACATATAAAGTGTATTTTTACATTTTGGCAACAAATTGGCCCTTATTTTACTGTAGATTTAACACATACAAATATTGTAGTTGATCATTTTTATTGTGATTTCACAATACATTACATACATCCGAGACATTTTCTGTATATGTAACTGTATATGGAAAGAAAAATCGTATCACTTTGTTGAGCTGAGCTGGGTCGTACAGTGCAAGGACACAACTGAATGACAAATCCGTGATGCTGATGTCAAATGTTCTTGGAAACTAATGTTGTAAAAGAGTGGATGATGCTGCAGCCACAGATCGATCTGATTGAACCTTTTAGTTGTGTGATCATTCCTGGTTTGCTCGCAGGATTTTCGCTACAGCCTTTGTTTATTTAAACTAAGTGATGAACTACAGTAAGTCTGTAATTTATCTTTGTGTAGAGCAGTGTACGTCTGACCGTTTACAAACTGTATACACAAGCCCATTACATCACACGGTGCACACTCAGTCTTCTCCTCTGTGGGAGGAACTCCACTAAAATGTGGTGACATGATACTCCTGTCGCTTTTTTCTTCACTTTGTTCTCCTCCTATCTTTTTTTTAATCCACATCTCATTTTCCTTTTGCACTAAATCCCTCGTCCAAACTCATTAAGCTACATTTTTTTGTGTCCACGTGGAAAGATGGCCCTGATTGATGATCTCCGCCACACGCACCCAGCAGACAGAACAGCTATCACACTGTTGTCTGTGTATAGGGACTGTTGTCTGTGTATAGGGGCCATTACATTTCACATGGCGAGGGGGGCTAAACACCCTTTGGGTCACATCACCTCCAGTGATGTCAGAGGAAATGCCAGAGAGATGAAGTAAAGAGCTGCTTCATGCAGTCCTGCAGATTCCTGGGCAGACTAACACTGTGATAGTGGAGGCTCCAGTATGCTGCAGATAGAAGAAGAAAGGAAACAGCAGTGGCTGATAATGATGGTGGAGACACAGCAGAGAGTGTGTCTACTGTGTGTGGCCTTGTTTTGAAAGGTGTTTTTTAATTATATACTCAATATGATCTGGATTTTAAATATTAAAAGCCTGATCTCCTGCTTTGTAGTGCAAATCTGACCTCGCTGACGGGCACAGACACGCAGACAAGGTCTCTGTTAATACATTAAATATTTGAACTAATGATGAATCGGTGATGCAGCAGCTGAGGCTCCACAGCAGTGGAACTCAGAGACAAAACAACAAACACACATCAAAAGTCTGACTTCTCGAAACCATCTGGATTGTTTACTTCCTCAGAATCTGACTCAACCTTTTATTTGCCACCTCACTAAATGAGAAGCAGAGACTCTCTCGGAGATGCCTCTGCTTTGCATGAACAAAAAAATTAGACGGATTAACTGTTACCTTTGCTTAAGACACTGTACGCTGCTGCTGTCAGAACTTTTAAGAAACCACTCATAAATTTGTGACCCAGTTTCTCTGAAGGACACTGTGTTCTGGCTGGTTAACTGAGACAGAAAGATGTACAGAAGTCCTGCAGTGAAGATAAAAACATAGAAGAGGAAAATTTTATTATTCAGTGGGATTCCAATGTCTTACTTCTGGACAGTGAATAAATCAGAAAAATGCTACTAGGTCACGAGGACATTTAAAAGACATAGTCATCCAAACACACAGCTGTGAAAACAAATATAGTAGCATGGTGTTATTGAAAATATGCTCATTATTCAGTCTGATACAACAGTCCTGAAATAAATCGTCACTTCATCATTCATTTTTGAGGATGTAGTTTGTGGAGCTGTATTGATTTATACAGAGAAATGGCAAAATATTAGAAACACCTGTTGGTACTGTATAAGGCAATATAATTCAACAGCACCACAAACTACAGCCTCCAAAATGACCATACAGTTGTTGATGGGATTTATTGCAGGACTGTGCTGGTTTTAGCCCGTTGTGTATAAGTGTATAATACCACTTGGGCTGATGATTATTTTCATTTTCAATTAATCTGACCATTATTTTTACTATTTATTAATTCATTATTTAGTCTGTAAATGTTCAAAAAATTGTCAGATACGGGCTGACACTGATTATTAGTAATCAAGGAGACCAGAGAGGACCAAGGACTCAAGTACCTCACTTAAGTATAATTTTCAGGTACTTTCAGTACTTACTTTACTTTTGAGTATTTCCATTTTCTGCTATTTTATACTTCCACTCTATAGCATTTATTTGATGACTTAGGTAACTAGTTACTTTGCAGGTTCACTTCATATGCAGTGTATATATGCAGGTATAGGTATATATCACTTGTACATCATCAGTCACACCACAAGTGGTAGCTGCAGACAGAGAGAGGATGCTGCATCAGAGCCAAATTAGCACATTTTGAAATTAATTTATTTTATCTGCAAGCTGACAAAAAACAAAAAATCCCATCGATACAGATAATTGCTGAATATTGGCTCTGATATTTGGCCAGGCCAAGAGTCGGTCTCTCCCTATTGTAAAAAATACTTCCCAGAATCCCAAAGTGACATCTTTAGGTGCTTTTTTTGTCCAACCACCTGTCCAAAACCCAAAGACTCTCCATTCACTGTCACAAATAATGAATAAAAGCAGCAAATCCTCGCATTAAGAAGCTGGAAACAGAAAATCTTGAGGAATTTTGGGATTAATCAAGGGATTACCAATATAGTTGCCAATTTAATTTATTTTGATCGACAAATCAATGAATTGCTGCACCTCTAAATACCACTGTATAAATATTTGTCCATATGTGAATGTGTGTGTAGGTCATTAGTGTCTTCATGTGTGCGCATGCGGTCCCTCGTTGTGTTATCTGTGCCTTGCATGGCAGTCTACCTGGATGACCTCATGGTTTGGCCCTCCACAGATGAGGAGAAGCAGAAGCATTACGTTGGCCAAAAAGCACAGTGAGCAGGCTGAGGTCATAGCGAGATAGGGCGTGTGGAAACACTGATGCTCTCGCTAACATGACTGGCCTTGGAAACTACTCCCGCAGGAACCCCAAAAACAGGACAGTAAAATCACACTGGGCGGTCAGACAGGAGAGCGGACCAGCCGATGTTCAGCCAAATAAAGACCTGCTCTTTCCTCAGGTTTCCATTACAGCACAGAGGACATGCAGGTGAAATGTGGATTTCCATCCAGGGAATGTGTTGCATAATATATGCTAATGTTGTCCCGGTGGAAACCATCCTTACTTCCTTCCTTTAAATATATGAAAGACAGATGACCCGAAGCACAAGGACAGGAAGAGGCTTTTTTAGAGTTTGTCCTTCAGCGTACCTATTTTCCGCAGACACTGCCTTGTAAAAGATTTTACATACTTCCTTCAAAATGACATCATTTCATGGCTCATTAAGATGATGTCATCGTAACCTGTTGGGGAGAAAAGGTTTTGTTTCATTGCACTCAATCTCGGGAATCTGGGTACTGCGAGTTACTGTGCCTAACTGAAATCCAATGAAAATCCTCAAAGTGATTTTCATCATGTTGTTTACAGATGCCTGATTAGAACTGGACCGTGTCATAATGTTCCTGAAGATGGGAAACGCTGATGGCTTACTGTACGTCATTACATTTCAGTGTTTTGTTTAATATCTGCAGATGTTTTCAGTGTATTTCTGTTTGTGTCCATGTGTTTGTTCCAGACGGAGGTAATGAAAGGAGCTCTGAAGGATTTGAATCTGAACCTTGTGGAGATGACTGACGAGAACGCCACACTGGATGGAGGAGACGTGCTTTTTACAGGTAATCTACGGCGTGTCCCTTCAATCACTGTAAACACAGTGATTACACATTATACCATTCTAACAACAGCCTGCGTGTTCATCCACATATTGAAGGTTTGAAAAAACATTCAGCACAATATGATGGTGAAACATTAGAAAGCAGAGAGATAGCTGATGTGAGCCTCTGCAGTCTGAGTTCATAGAGATTTTCCTGAGATTCTTCTGGGAAAAGAGAGTCTGTAATACATTTCTGTGTTCCTGGATCCTCCACACAAACATTCCTCTGTGCGACCTCGATGACCTGGTGCGTCAGCACATTAAGCAGAATTTCCCTTGAAAAATAATCTGATGCATAAATGTTTTGCACTGCACCACATGGCCTCTTCTCTGGCATCAGGTAAATCAAAACGAGGAGGGCAGTGAGAGTCAAGAGCGTGGTGGTCTTTATTAGATCTTCTGTACGTTCTGTTGCAGTCATGTGGTGAGTTAAAATGTAGGACAGTGCCTTCTACACTGTGCAGGCCACTTGGAAAAAAGCATAGTACACCTAATTGGGTTTCTAGACGCTGGCTTTGTGAGCTCGTTCCTTCCAGCTGAAATGGGTTTCACATGGCAGGGTTAGAAACATTTCCTGTTGGCAGGGTGAAGGCTCAGCAGCTACATTAGGAGCCCATCCCTGAGCTGCTGCAGCCTCGCCAGGCAGTCAGGTCTCTGTGTGTTCGTGCCCCACCATACTGACCACAGTTGGCCTTTCTCACAGGCATGTATAAAGTACACACTGTGGTGACTGTAGTGTTCAGCTGCTGTCGCTCCACAGGCTCCTCGTGTTGCTGCTGTTCAAGCTTTTTAAACTTTTATCACCGTAGACTTTACAGGTTTTTTTTTTTTTTTTTTAGATATCATATGTATGGTCATATACATTATAATCCTATTTCCCCTCTTCTGTCTACCTTCCCAATTCCTCGTGGCCAATGCTTTTGTATGGCCTCTGCAGCACAACCCCTTCCCTGTCTCTCTCGGTTGCCTATACAAGCCTGTGGACGATGTGTTTAAGTTGTTTAATGCTGCTGGACTGTGGCTGTCTTTGTGAAGGACTTGGGTCAGATTTTCCGTGAGAGTCCAAAGGATGTGACTTTATGCACGTTCTTGAGTGCCTCGTCTCAGTGCCTCTCTCCACTCTGCGAACAGAGAGCAACAGTAGCTGATGTTAGACTAGAAATAGAGTCTGCCAACATAAACTAACCACCAGCTGGTCATCACAGAAGTTCCACTGAGCTTCTTTAAATAAACCTCAATGAGATCAATTAAATTGAACTCTGATTCTTTCTTCAGGTCGAGAGTTCTTTGTGGGCCTTTCGAAACGGACCAATCAGAGAGGAGCAGAGATCCTAGCAGATGCCTTTAAGGTGAGTTTCAAATAAGTGGCAATTAATACTGAAGTTAATGTAAAGACACCGTTGCTTCATTTTTGAGAAATTTTAATGTACTTAAACATGACATTGAGGGCAGCGCAACAAGCTGCAAACACAACACTGAGATATTATCATGCTAGCCAGGTCAAGTCTAATAATTGCTCTCCTTTTAGCTCGGATTTGGTTTAAAAATATCAGGCTCTTTAGCTGTAAAATACTCCAATATGTTCGTTAGCTAGTCGCTAACTTAGTCTGTCTACCATGGTGGATATTTAGAGCTTTTTTGCTGAAAACATCTGTCTGCTGCAGCTGAAAACAACACTGATGAGAGCGGTGCGAACCAGAACAGTGATGTTGCAGGCTTTAAAGCTCTGGAGAACTGAGAGGAACTTAGTTGTAATTCTCTGTGGTTGTGTCTGACCGATGCCTTATAAAAAAATTGATAGAGAGTAGCTTTAAATATCAATAGTTGTGATTTTGTTTCTTTAAAGATACATACTAGCATATGAAACACTAGTTTTAAGACAAAAAACTGATAGCTCAGTTCCAAAACTATAAGCTAAATGACTTTTGTTTCAAAAGATGTACGCTAACTTGGCCAATCATTATGATAATGTATTGAATCGGCGTGTGATCTGGGCACATTACTACTGTATATGAGAATGGAGGAACATTTTAAAAGAGGCTTTTTTCTTCTTAAGTATCTTAAATGGTCTCCAAACACGAGCCTGTTGTGAGCGATCAGACATCACAAACAAGAAAAGAAGAGAAAAGTATTACATGTTATCAATCATAAAAGCTTTACCACCAGGAAGATAACAGCATCATCACTTCATCAATCTTGCTTTTCTCATTCTCTTCTAGCTCCCCTCTCTCTCTGATTCCATTTCTCCCTCCATCCATCTCTGTCTCACTCCTCCCCCGCCTCTCTAGCCATTATACTGTATATATACTGTATATGAAGAGAGATAGGGACTTTTGATCTCAGTGGGACTTTCTGGTAAAGTAAACTCAAAAATATCCATCCTCCATCCATCCACCTCTGTCTCCATTTCCTCTTTCCCTGCATTCACTCGACTCTGTTGCTGGCTGTGGATGTCTGACTTCCAGTCAGTGTTGAGGCATGCTGTACAGTATATGAAAACACGAACTGTTGCCAGGAGTTATGGAAACCCTACCACACATCCTGTTGTCTGTATATGAAGAGAAATTGATGACAAAGATACAAAGTACCCTGTTGTTTTTGTAAGTTTGCATGTTAGCAAAAAGCTGTTTTGCTAAAGAATTCATTTCAGATTACAATGGCCACAAACATTTGGAGGCAACAACAAGTTACAGTTATATTGACATAGAAAAGGGATCAACCAGAAAGATAAATACTGCAGAATGCAGTTAAAAAACTATTTCTGTGTTGTTATTTAGCACCACTGAAGCGCAGCACTCTGACATTATTGATCGATGGCTGCAGCTGTAAAGACTCCCAGTGGCAATTAGTCATTAGTGCCCCGGTCCAGGCCTCAGCTGGCTCTGAGGCATTTTTAATCAGCTATTGATGCAAACCTCTGCCACATCTGTACACAGTGATTAGACAGGCAGCTGATGACACTGATGAAAAATGTGATTTTGGAGGGAAAGACCTCTCTTGTGAGTTGCTGTGTGAACACCTTCATCCTGTGCTGCTATTAAATCAACCTGTCTTTAAATCACTGCTGCATTTAGAGTGTTGACGTTGAGAACTGAGAGGAATAAACAAAAGATGTTTCTCCGGATTCTTATCCATCACTGATGACTCCTGTTTGTAATCATCATTATCCTCAGTCAATACCTTCAAGTTAAAAATGCATTTAAAGCTCATTCTTCCACTTTGTAACTAAATGCTGTCTTCCTTTGAATTACTTTGACTGAAATTAATTTGACTGTCGGCTAATTTGTCACTTTGATGATTGAATTCTTTCATTATTTAGCCTCTGGTGAAGTCTTTATAAAATACAATTTAAAACTAGAGGATGACAACTGTTATTAGTCCGGTCTTTTTCCTCTTTAAAGTAAACAAATGTGACACAATCACTAACATCCCTCTCTTTAACAAGCTGTCAGATGATCTCACGTCAGAGAAAAACACCGATCTTACTTAATTTTGAGGTATTGCCTGTCTAGAAAGAGCCTGATAAAGTGTATTACTTTGTGCCAAAGACTTCTATTGTTGTCCAAAAACTATTAAAAACTCATCAGTGACCCACCGGGTTCCTTCATCATGATGAATGTGGACACATGTTCACAGTACTGCTGCTGTAAACACTCCCATGCATGCCAAATTGGCAGCTGAAATTTGTGCAATATCTACCTCTGCTTAAATGTTCAGTGTGGCACATTTACAGAAATTCTCAATATTCATTATCATGTTTTCATTAGTGGATAATGACCTGAAACTAAGAACTGTTGTGTTTTTGTTACCTTAGAATGAGCCTTTAATGTCTATAGAGAGAGCGGGTCCTCTTGTAAAGTAAGTGTGTCAGCCTGATCCGTCTCTTTTCAACCCTTGTGGATGTCATTTATTTTGCATGCTAAAGGTCCCATATGGCATTGCTAAATGGAATCGCTAAAATAAGCAATTGACTCCTGTCCCATTGTCTGAAGACTAGTATCTTTGTCCTCACTTCAATGCCGACTGAATGAATCTTATGCCGACCTGAGCTGGAGCAGATAAACACCTGTGACTACTGCGACTACTGGCTACTGAGTCATTTGAATATTTGACATGTCGATTGTCCAGTTTAAGACAAAAGCAATGTGTTAGTGTTGCATTTGTACCGTGTGAAAGGGATATATTCCTCCTTTCTGACTCAATTCCATCTTCCAATGTGTTGTGGCCTGATCTTGAAAGCCTCAATGAGCTCAGCGGTCACCACCCACATATGACTCACACATACAAAGGAAATACTTCACAAAATACCCCAAAGAGTGCTGAGACAACAGATTCAGGCTAACTGTGAGGATTTAGGCAGGCAGCCTACAGACAGGGTCACAGGGTGGGTCACAAACACAGACTGATTCTATCTATCTTGTTTACTGTTATTCTAATGCGAAGGACTTTCATGCCGCAGACTTATGTGTGTTGCTTTTGGATTTGCTCTGAGAGACCAAATCAAAAGAGAAAAGCCGGCTGACTCACAAGTTCAGAGGCGAAGAGTTCAACACATTACGGTAACCTGGTTGGCCTCATTGCTGTGCCATCTGTATCTGATTTGAATTCCTCATTATGGATTCCTCTGTGTTTTCTGTTATCTTTGATAAGACAGGACTAAATGATGCGTCTCCAACAAATGACACTCGGAAAAATCGCTCGAGCGTCCATTATTGTTTTTTCCGTTTTTTATCTGATGGATGCCTCCTGTTGCTGTTTTTTCCTTTCGTTATCAAATTAAGGATCATTTTGTTGCCAGGTTTGTTTAGCACTCAGCAACTACATACAGATGTTGAAGCTCTGTTCTTTACAGTCCTTGCAGAGGTTAGAGTAGATGGTGCTGTTGATTGAATGAGTTCCAGTAATATGGAGGCCAAATCGCTTTTCTTCTTCTACCGCTCATTCATGTTGAATCCTAATTTTTACCAATAAGGCACAAACTTGGACCTCAGCAGTGAAGCCCAGTCTGCTATGCCTCCGGGTTAGTCAATAGGGTCTGTTCAGGTCATTACACGGCAGTATATAAGCTTGTTATTCCAGATAAAAAGCAGCTCTGCCTCTCCCTCGATTCCCTGATGGATTCATGTTGATAAGGAGAAAAGTATGACTTCTAATTTTACACTGCAACAAAACTTCTTGCTCATGGATAAGGGATGAGGAAAGTTCAGATTACATAATTCCCAGTTGTCCTTTCTGCATCTGCTAAACAAGTACCAAGGCAAGAGTTCAGGAAAACATCAAGAATGAGGTAATTTAGATTTTTTCTTATGATGAACTGCCAAGTGCTATTCTGTTCCTCAGTCACAATAACTTTCTCAGTGAATCATAGCGCTTTAATTGAGCTAATGGTGCAGTACAAATATTGACCTGAATGGTGTTAACATATACTTGAATGGAAAATGTAACGATGGAAAATGTACACAATACTTCATAGCGTTTTATTAAGCTAGGAGCCATAAAAACCCATTCAAAACATATTATGTGATTAAATAAACACATGGATGTCAGTTGGAAGTTATTTCCTCAGGCCGACACCAAAATTTATACGGTCATATAAATGTATTCACGTAGATTCAGGAAGGAAAGGCCTTAGAAAGTACGCTTCAAGTCTCGTATCCCCTCATAATTCAAATTACAGCTCGGTATCACTTCAGCGTTTACATATCTCGGCAGCACTCGACTCGGGCTTTGGCAGATCTCAAAAGGCTCATGGTATGTCCAACTGTCGCACACTGTGTGTCCGTGTATCAAATGCTCAGTCAATCAACTTGAATGTTGAATTTCTTCCAGACCAGTAAATCAAAATCAGAACAAAGTCTGTGGTAAAATTATGTTGTTTCAGCAGGGTGTGCTAAGTTATAACTCTTCAATTATGGACCTCAGGCTTTAACTCTTGCTGGTATTTTAATGAAGGGATCAGTCCAAAATCAGCTCTCCTCTATACAGTACTGCAGAAATCATCCTACGTTGTAGTAATATGAGCTATTTATCAATAAATATGGGTGAAATTGTTGGCTGAATGCTGCTTTTATCCCCCGTCTGAGAAGTTTAGAGACTTAAAGGTGCTGAAAACTAATATTTCCTTAATCAGCGTCTTACTATGAACGATGGAATCTTACATGAACACTACATTTTCTGCCTTAGTTTAAAAGACTTTGGTCATTTAACATGAGAAATTTCTGTATCCATGTTTTTCTCCTTGCTTTTCCCTTGAAATGGGCAGGGTCATATGTCCCTCTGCACCAATCAGAGTTTAGTGACATTTCAAACAAAATGTGAAGATGGTTAACGTGTCCTGTCAGTCAAATGTGATTAAACCACGCCCATACATTCTCAGTCAGGAAAGTTTTTTTTTTTTTTTTTACAATCTTTAACTTTGACTGTTTATAATATTTAATATTATACAGAATTACTCAAAAATAATAACTCTCCAAGGTGTATCCCGCCATGGAAATACAACAAATATACAAACATGTGAACCCAGCCCCTTAAACACAAGACATGATAAACAAAAAGTACATCTGCATCCATTAGTGCCAAACCATAAAGAATAGTCTGATGAATGTATCTATCATATAGTTATTTTCTCCTCCTATCACATGCTTTAGAAAGAAATTCAAAAGACATTAGCCCTAAGGTGTTCAATTGTAGCTGCGTTCTCAGTACCTACCAAACCGAAGGCAGGAACATGAACATTTTGAAGCAATATTTGTCGTGAATGATGATTTGAAGGACATCATAAATTAAAATAGTTTTCATTCTCCCCCTCATATAGCTCACAGTGTTCACAGATTGTTTCATTTTCAGTCACACCTCTGTATTTTCCTGGTTCAAAATGTAGTGGTAGCGTACCACATCATAACTGTTCCCAGAGTAATCTCTGAATTTTAGGCTAATTATACATGACGTATTTTTCACATTTGATAAACAAACAATAACACGTCTTCTGCCCATCATTGTGTGAATTCAGCCTGGAATTGTTACGTAAACTCCTTATATGAGCAGTTGTTTTGTAAGACCAGGTATGCTACATCCTGTAGCCAGAGAGAGCCTCTCCGGTCAGGCTCCTACAAGCTGCTCTGTAATATCCTCATGATCCCAAGGCTCACTAACATCAGCTTCCAGACACTCCTGCTGCTTCTGTTCTGCCCCTCAGCCGGCCACCGCTTCATTTTAAAGGCTGCTTCAGGCCCAGTTTAATGACATGGCATAAACCACTACAATGCTGTTTGAATTTATTAGAAAACCAAAACATCCTTTCACTTACAATCCAGTTTCCCAAAAAGTTGTGACGCTGTGTAAAATATAAATGAAACAGAATGTCATGGTTTGCTAAGCCTTTTTGACACGCACTGTTTTTTTATTAATAATTCCACAAAGACAATATATCTTTTGTTTAACCTAGTTGATTTTTGTAAATGTATGCTGATTCTTGTATAAAGGATATTACTGCATGGGCTCAGCACACATAAAACTGTTAAAAACAGTTTGTTTGTACATGACTGCATTCTGGTTTTATTTACATTTACGCAGCGTCCCAACGGACAGAGGAAGACTTTGATTGAGCTGGCACAGCAGCGTAATCCAATCCTACCTTTATGAAGATTATCTTATTAGATTGAACTTCATGTCAATCGATTTCTGATGTTTGCTCTGTGATTAGCACTGTTGCCTCTCAGCAAGAAGGTCCTGGGTTTGAATCCCTTTCTATGTGGAGTTAACATGTTCTCCTCGTGCCTGTGTTGGTTTCCTCCTTGTTCTGTCATTTCCCCCACCATCAGAGCCGTTGACCAAGGCACTGTCTCAGAATGTGGAGTTGGGTGCTTTATATTGGCTGCCCACTGCTCCCTCAGGATGGGTTAAATGCAGAGAACCAGTTTCACTATATTGTTGTTGTTATTGTTCTTCTTCTTCTGCTTCTTCTGCTTCTGTACATAAAATTATAATTGCAGGGAAAGCCCATGTGAAAAGATGCTCTCAGTGTTGACACCACAAACCCAAAGTGATTTCTGCTCCATGAGGGGCCATCAGCCCATCTTGTCCCATCTTCAGGAAGCTCATCATCCCTCATCGTGGTTTTTGCTTCACCTAACTGTGTTGTGTTTTGCAGGACTATGCCGTGTCGACTGTGCCTGTGCTGGAGGGGCTGCACCTGAAAAGTTTCTGCAGTATGGGAGGACCAGGCCTCATTGTCATCGGCTCCAGTGAACCGGCACAGAAAACCCTCAAAGTACGGACATGTGTGTATGTGTGTGTTGTACATGCAGTAAATGCATCATCCGTTGCCCTCCCCCCCACCAGCTATAGTCATGGAAACCAGTAAATCAATGTACTGCCATTGTTTGTGTAACTGTGACGCACATTGACGCAGCTGAGTCCTGTCCCTTTTTTTTCCCTCCCGTTCTGCAAAGTATTCAGCAGGAACAACACTACAAGACAGGACATCACACGTGTTGATTCAGAGCAGACTCGCTGACTTACGGTTCGACTGCTGCTTCCCACTTCAAGCGCATAGAAACCGCCTGTCACCTTAATCCCTCCTCATTAATTCATATTCTCGGCTAATCTGAGGGGATTGCCCCGGGCGCTCTCGCTCCAGCTTCAATTACAAAGGTGTTGTCCTTCCATCAAACAGCTTGAGCTCATTAACGCATAAGAGGAATCGATTGAGCTCCATCACAGCGGCGAAAGCCCTCAGAAAGTAAACCCAGGGGATGCTGAAGGACTCGACATGAAGAGGAGGGAGTTTACACCCTGACAGAGACAGATTGGTCCTTCTCACACGGAGAGCAACGAATATCAGCTCATCCCTCTGAGGGTATTATCCCTGAAATTCCCAAACATCAACACGTGAGACAGTATGTGAACTTTCTGGAGGGCATACAGTGTTTGCACAGCATAAACACACATACTGTATGTCTAATTACATAAGTATGGAGCACGGACACCCTTGACCTCATCATATCTTTTCTGGCAGAGCTCTCACATGCCTCCTAGTGTAATACCCCCCTCTACTGGCCCGGCGACACAAGGTTATCTTAAGTCAAGTAAAAGTCAATATATCTCAGGGGCAATTAAAACCAGACCATCACACAGCACATCCTAATGAGTTGAAGCATTTGAGAGCAGCACAAGGTCAGGACTTGTTGGTTTTGTAAGCATGTTTTGCATCGCCGAAGTCTATACACAACAACTCAAGAATCTGCACAAACACACTCGCTAATTGATTTTATATTCCAGCATTGACTCATTAAGATTCCTGCCTGTTTGATCACCCCAGTAATTAGCTACTGGAGCGAGGAGTGGCCGTTAGCAAGACTTAATGACAGGCTGCTCGCTTTCTAATTACGGCTTACGTCACCCTCTCTTGCAGCAATTAGCTCCTGTTTTAAAGGACTTTTAACGACCCTGGATTTGTAATTAGGTAATGTTCTCTTTGTGGGGGGAGTGAAATCTCATGAATGCCGTTTTAATGAATTCAAAGTGCTTGTTTTGGATGAGGCTCCTTTGCCTGTGTACCCTTGGACAAAGACACTATGAACAAATTAAAGTTGGAGCCCGACTAATTCAGTTTGTCTTCAGGGAGCTAAATTTTGCTGCTGTAGAATATTCACTGACAAGAGAGGAGGACCAGACCTGTTTGCTGCATGTGTTTGGACTAAAAGATTTATAATTGGGCATCAAGGCTATTAATTATTGCACTTTGGCTCTGTCTATATCAGAGATTGTTTAAACAATAACTCCCAGTGCTCTGCATGTGTATACGTGCAGGCCAGGTGTCGTCTTCTGTCTGTGTTTAGCTCTCTCGTGGATGGGAATACACGTTGACCGGATGGGTTTCGTCATCCATCTGCCGCTGTCACTGCCAAGCTTCACTCATGAAGTCATCATCCCGAAATACCGCCTCTGTCAGAGGCTGCAGCAGCACCCACTCCCTGTTCGCTCACACACTGCCCCCTCCCTGTAGCGGACTCGTGGACAGCGTTCTGGCTCACCAGTCAGCCCCGCTTGATCCATGAGGTCATTACTCTCTATTAGTCAGGGTTTGATCTTCACCTCAAGGTTGTTTACACACTTGAGTTATGAGGTGACAACATGGTGAAGGTTGTATTCTGGATGTATGATGAAGTCCTGATTGCAAAACATGCTCATACACACAATCAAGTGACCAATATCGATACATAAATCAATGGGTTATGTGAAATATTAACTTGCTCTATGTGTCCTTCCCAGTGATGTCAGAGCATTCATTCATTGAGTCGTCCAGCTACAGTGTCAGAGAGCAGCAGCTGATAACACAGTTTAGGTCACAGATTTGGGGTCTCTGAACTGTCCAAGACACTGGACACGTTCATAATCAAACAAGACTCTGCCTGGAGATCTCAGCCAGCAAACTCAGTAACCTCTTTTAAATGTCTTCTTTAAAACTCACTTTCATCTTATGGCTTTTTGTCAACTGTTTGTATTTTTGGTTATAAGCCGAAATTAAAGCAACACTATGCAGGAATTGGCATTTTGTGCAGTTTGGCACCGCCCGCACTTTCCGAGTGCTACACCACTGTCGTAAATACAAATCCCAGGTCTGTAACAGTTTGTGAGACGTATGTAGGGGCTAACTACAAACAAAACTGTTTACTTCATAATAATGTTATGTGTTGGAAACTTGTATGTTACAATACATTACATATTGGAAGTAACTTGCCCAACACTTATATATCTTATGTTTTGGATTAAATGTACTTGTATTATTTGTTTTTAGTGTGAAGCACTTTGTAACTTTATTCTGAAAGGATCTATGTAAAGTAGTTATTATTATGAGATAGAACTTTATTTATCCCAAAGGAAATGATTGTGCCAGAGATTGCAACAAAAACTTACATTACAATAGAAAAAACTGTTACAGCCAGTGGGTTCCCCGGGTCAGGGTCACACATTGGGCTCATTTTAACACAATCAGAGTATTAAAATATAGTGTTTAGGAATATCTACAAAAACTAGTGCTTAATACAAAACCAATAGAAGCCAAGTTAAGAGCAAGAGTAGATTAAAAATCAAATGAAGTACTGTTATTATTACTATTATTGTTAGATAAAGAGTCTACAGCCCCGCCTACAGCTGCACTTACATACACACAATGGTGCTTTGAGATGGATGCTAACATCAGTATGCTAACCTGCTCGGTGTTACAGGTATAATGATCAACATTTTCACTATTTTAGCTAACACTTTACACAAAGTACAGCTAAGGCTGATTTGAAATTGGGAATCATTAGTTTTGCGAGTTTTATTAAGTCATAAAGTATTGCTGAGAGGAAAAGACAAGATTCATCCTGAGGGAGATACATACTTAATGTCTATGTACATCTATATACAATACACACACACACACACACACACACACACACACACACACACACACACACACACACACACACACACAGAATAGTTGATGAGATACGTCAGTCTGGTCTAAATGGTGGACTTGCAGACCAGCAGTCATCCCTGGAGTCATCCCTAGCGTGGCTAAGAAAATTGCAGAGCTATTATATGAGGAAGAGGGCCATATATGGAGTTTGAGCATTAGGTTTCTCGCCAGTAATGTTATCAAGCCCCTGAGTCAGCTGCAGAGTCCAACAGCAGCAGCTGATACTGTATCATAGATTAGAGAGTAGGGTCTCTGAATGTTTGCCTTGTTTATGGATAAGATAATAAGAAGATGAATGAGGAACGTGAACTGTTTCAGGGCACTTTTCTGAATCCTGTTCTTTTCTCAGTATTATCAGAGATGTTCTACATCCTCTCCTCTCCTCCCCTTCCTTCCCTCTTAGTAATTCTCCATTGGATGCCTTAGGGTGCAGCCATAAACACTCCCTACAGACCAATAATATTTCCAGAGTGAAATGTGTGTCAAGGAGCCATAACAAACATTTATTGTACATCAACAGGAAGCGATTTCAGCTTCATTTCCCCTCAGGAGTTGGAAGCAGCCTCAAGTAGGATTTGCGTCGTGCATGCTGCTGTTGTTCATCACTGAAGAGACGTATTGTAAAACTTTAAAAGGCTTCCTGGGGCAGATTACTACAATAAGCCTTATAAATATTCATACCAGGAGCCAAAATACAGATTACGCTGATGACCTCGGTGGATGGCATCATGTCCAGTAAACTGTCAGTGTTTTCTGTCAACTGGTCAAGATTGTCATCGCACAGGGTGGATTTTATTACCTTCCAGTAAATATTTTGTTTTAGCAGCTCTGACAGAGCTCATTCTGCTGCCCAGTCACCACTCTGTGTATTAACTGGAGCTCAGCCACTGTCCAGAAGTAAGCTGCTGCTGATTTTCTGTAGCTGTACCTGGTGGAGGGCCAGGATGACTATGTAGAACACTTGTTTCTTTCTTTTTTCTTTGAAGACGAGCACAAATCTGAGGTGCATTAATGATGTCAGGCAGCAAACTGATGTTAGCAAAAGCTTCTTAAAGTCTCATTTAAAAAGTGTTTAAAGTGTTCAGTAAGCAAGATGATGATCACTTGTTTTTTATTTCTTGAGCCCCAAGATTTGAATAATTAAAACATCTTGGTACCAAAATATACATGAGCTAGTAACCTGAGCGGTTGCCACCCTCTCACACAGCACAGAGAACTAACTGTTCCATTAGTCAGTTGAATTTTCGAAGGATTTAATTGCATTTCATGGATCAGAACTTTACACGGAGCAAAATGAAATCCTGCCGCGGGACATTTTCCTTACACCCCGAATAGTTTCTCTTCTACGTTTTTATAGAGAAAGTGAGATGGTTTAGAGACAGAGAGCGGAGCAGGAACGACTGTGATCTTTGGTGGAGTCAACGTTTATTCTCCCCTCTACCACTCTTAATCCCCCTGTGTGTGAGAGACCGTGTTGGCGGTCACGCACATGGACTATGTTTTCATTTAGGGCTGCTGCAATCACCTAACACACCCACAAGTGACCTGGGAATGTGTCTGGTCTGGTTACACACACACACACACACACACCGCACAGCTTGTACTCCACCCTGCAGCCCTGCAATGTCAGCTGCTATAAAGTTATTATGATTTATTTTGCATTGACAGTGCACTGGCAGGGCTTGTTAATTTACTGTTTATAAATCAAACAAGAGTTATGGCCTATTGGATGCATAAAAATATTAGTTAAGCTTTCTCAGTTTGCGATACTGGTGTTGTAATGCATGATTTCCTTTTTTATTCTTTATTTTTCACGTTGATTTTTGCAGAACTACCATTGATGTGTTGGTTTTTGTTGCACTTCCCAGAGATCACTGCTCCATTTAACAAGTCCAATCCTGTGACAACTTTTTCCCTGGGATTTCTGTTTAATGATGGGATTTACTACTCATACTTACCACACAATTGTTCTTCTATTTATTCCAACCTAGCGCCGTTTCTGCTGCCAAAAACATAAAATGTGTCACTTCCTGTGTGCCAAATAGTTTTTCCCAGGAAAGCCCTGACTGTACTTAGAACAGCACATTTTCTTTTGGGTTGAATCAGTTGGCAAAGACATCTTTTTACATGACAGTGAGTCATATTTTTCAGAGTATAAGGTGTTGTTATGCGATTGATTTAGTGCAAAGTGATACAATTTTTGAGAGAGCTCACAAAGGAAAAGGTAAACGCCCCTGTCTTCCATACAGCAGCAGACCCAGTTAGTGGCAAGTGAAACGAAAACATATTTGGCCCATTGTGCTCACAAACCACACACTTTTCTCCCACGTTTGTATCCGCGTCATCACATTCGCTCACTGCCACTCCTCCGAACCTATACGTGCGTCAAGCAGACGTCAGACATTTTGGCTGCAGTGTAGTCCTATAGGTTGCATCTGCTGAATTTCATGAGCAAGGAGTCTGAGCTACAGAATTATTATTTTCGTTCAGCTTTTGATTGTGACCTTCTCTGACTCATTAGCAGGCCCACACATGAACTCATCTTGCCCACAATTAAAGATGAAAAGATGACAGAAAGAGGAGCAGTGGACAAGTGCAAAAAATATCTGGTGAAGATCTCACTCCTCAAAATACCCTTTCAGAATGTTGACATTGGATTTTTTTTAACTCGCTCTCCCCTCCCCTCCTCGTCTTGTCTCTGAGGTATCCGTCCGCAGATGTTCTGCTCATAAACATTAAAAGGCACCTGCCTCTCCTCTGGTCATAACATCCTCACCCCCTGACTTCCACTTGGCAACATGGGCGTCTTCTCAGCCTCTCTTCCCCCCACCTCCTGTCCCACCTTCACCTCCTTCAGATTACATAAATAACATGACATCTGCTGAGAAAGAATGTCTGTCTGCTCCTGTGTTCTCCATTAAGCCCCCCTCAGGCCCCAGAGTGGTTTGGCCAGGGAAAGATGTGGTTCTGCCTTTGACATTGTGGCCTCGATTCTGACTCAACGTGTCTGATAATCTGAATAAATGCTTTCTGTCTGTCTCTCTGAAAGTCATGTGGACTCCCACAGCCTGTTGGTTGGTTACCTAAATGTCTTTTTCCTGTGTGTGTGTAGATCATGCAGCAGATGAGTGACCATCGCTACGACAAACTGACTGTGCCTGATGACTTCGCTGCCAACTGCGTCTACATGAACCTACCTAATAAGGGACATGTGCTGCTGCACTGCACGGCAGAGCAGTATCCAGAGAGTGCTAAGGTAATGCTCAGCTCATTTCACATCCACTCGCAACAGCTTTGTCTCACGCATGCAATCACACATTCATTCACAGTCCTGAGGTCACACCTTTGGGAGAAAGAAACGGTGTTGGGACAGTCAGACTGGTTTAGTGGCTTAAATTTAAAGATCACTTTTCTTTGTTGCTATCTATCTTTAACAACTAGCTAGAGACGGAAACCCTGCAAGAATCTATGTGATTGTCTCACGCAGACCACTGCAGGTCAACCACAACCAACACTTGTGTTTTATGACAAAGGAACGTGCGGATTTATGTGAAGTGACCTTTTGTGGACATGACTCAGACCACAGACCAGGAGTCAGAGACGGTGGAGTCTCTGACTCCTTGTGTTTGGGCATTTATTCCCTTAAAATCATCAAAATGAATCTTGATAAAACTGCTATGATCAGTATTTTTCTAACATGTTTGTGAAACTCACTCATCGTGTCCGCAGAGCTGTTTTGGAGTCTTTCAGCCTGTTGTTTTGGTTTTACAGCCTGCATATTTACTGCTTTGGTTCAGTCTCACCACTCTCATCAGTGTCTGTGAAAAACACCCCCACTTCTCTCACTGATAAACCCCACTGTATCCGTCCTGCTCAGCAGTGTACAGCAGACAAAGTTAGCAACTAGCCAATGAACATAGAGAAGCATTGAGCAGCTGAAGGGTCTGGTATTTCCCCCAGTTACAGACCCAACCAGAACTAAAAAGGACTTCAGGTGAACACAATCTCAGTCCCAAATAAAACATTTTTTTAGGTGAAAGTATGTCAGTGTAGTCTTTATCAGCCTTTTGCAGTGCAAGTAATGCAACATCTTTTTTCTATTGAATTTCTTGCTGTTGCATGAAATGTCCTTTTCTTTGCTTTTAAGTACTTATTTGTAAGTGTAAAAAATGTATTTTTTAAGATGCATTCTTGACTGCACCAAAGTCAAGTCAAAATGTTTGTCATACGCACAGTTAGAGAAACACACGTTTCCCTGTACAACGAAATTCTTGCTTCCACTCTGAATGCCGTTTTAAAATGAACACAAAAGTTAAAAAGTTAGACAAATATCAAAAGTGCCAAAATATAAGAATAAGATAAAATACATCCAGAATATGTACATATTCTATCATATTCTTCAATCAAGATGAAAGTTAAATGACTTGCTGTTAAATAGAAATGTTACTTTTTGCACTAATGGTTGCCAAGTTGGTACCATTTTAGAAATTAATAAGAGAAACCCCAAAGAAATCTCTAAGGATGAGACAAGTTGCCGTGGGCGCCCTCTTAGAAACTATCCTCATAGCATATGCTTCCTGTTAAACCCGTCATTGCTGTATGCTTGGCTCGATGTACCTGGCTGAACTAATCTCCAACAATGTCTCATACATACACTTCATGAACAAGTATAACCACAAAAATTCCCAACATTTCTTTCAGACATGCATTGACCTATTTGCAAACACTCATGACACTTACATGTTGTTTTCCACCGTAGCTCATCGTAAATGATGTGTTATTGTCTCACTTTTATGTGTTGGTTTTGGAAAGCCTGAGCTGTAACCGTATTATTTAGATGCTTTGGGGTCGCTCCACATCACAACAAGTCCAAAGGATTCTCACAGGATCGAATCCAGCAGCCTACAATCTGCAGAGACAGTGCTCAGACCTCAAAATGTACTCTGTGGTTAAAACCCCAACCTCCGCCAGCTATTTTTAGAAGGAAGAATTCACAAATTATGCGTCTTTGGACTTAGATCCACGGCGAGGGATCAGTCTTTTCCAGGAAGATCAACTGAGAGAATTCAACTCGAGCATAATAAAAATCTATTTGTGTAACTCGTGCTTCCTGCTTTGGTTGCACCTTTCAACGGACCATGTGGAGCGACATTTGAGAAATGGATGTTTGTTTCATGATTCAGTTTCCTTTATAGTGTTCAAACCCACCAGACATTTGCCTGGAACCCATTTTTGGTCCGAACCTGTGTTTAAGAAATGGTAGCTTAAAGAAAGTGGAGGAAGCACAACACATAAGACAGGCAGTCAGACAGCAGGGGGTTGTTTTATCAGAGCTGACTATCATGCCTCCTTGTACAGTAAGTGTACAGTCGGGGCATGTTTCCCAGGGGAACTTGTTGCTTGTTCCTCCAATGAGATGTCGAGATTTCACAATCACAGACACATTCTGTAAGACTTCTGCTGCTTTCTAACTCTAAACATTGTCTGTCCTAATCTCCGGTCTATTTTTAGTTTCCTCGTGAAGTTACATAAGAGTCCCACTTTAACAAAGGCAGGGGGTCATGAGAGAGGATTGGTGGGGTCGGAGGGGAGGAGCCGGGACATCTTTAATGGTTAGCAGTGGCGACGGCTCTAGAGGGCTCGGTTTTGAGATAAAGAAATGGAGCAGACAAAAGGCCCAGTGAAAAATAGAAGCCCCTACTGTGTGGGACCATGCCACCCTCCAACCTGACATATAAATCTCAACCGCAGTAATGAGAACTCGGCTGGAAATGTTCCGAAAAAGAGAATCTTTGGAGGTGGAGATGCTATAAACGGCAGGGGATTTACTGATGTTGTTTTGGGGGAGTTATATAAAAGCAAAACCTTCCCTGAGTTGACCCCCTGATCATGTGGTCTAAACAAGTTTTTTGGATGGAGGTGTCGCTTGTGTGCTCAGTCTAAAACTTTAGTTGAGACCATTCACTATAAAATATGGAGTGTCCAGGTGTGAAAAGGGGAACCAGTGTGGAAGTGCCCTTAAACCTGCATTCTTGCTAATGGCCAGCACTGGTTTCAAAAAGAAGTCAGCTTGTATGTAAGCTAATTAGAAAAGACTTCACTTGACCTATTTCTAATTTCGAGTCTTCTTCAATACAACACAATGTTCATTTTGTAAACTATGGTCCGGTTTTTAGTAACATAGATGATAAAGCAGGGTATGCTTCAGGGCATGACCACCTTGTGATTGAGTAGCTGCCACAGAGGGTCCTATGGTTCTTAGTCAGTCCAATCAGGATATCCTCCCCCGCTCAACCCTCTTGTCCAAATACGGTCACTTCTGGCTCAAAGATGACGATACAAAACTTGAGGCTTCAAAACAGAAGTGGACAAACCAATGGGTGACGTCACGGTGGGTTTAAATGTGGTGTGAACGGAACTGTCTCAACATGTGTGGGATGTATTCCAAGAGGATTATTTTGTCTGACCTTGATGACCCAACCTTTTCTCTGGCATCAACTTGAAGTTTGACAAAGGCATTTTGTGTTTGTTAGTTAAATTTTTCCACGATTTATGGACAAATTGCCACAAAACTTGCTACACACATTCATGGCACCCAGAGAATGAATTATTAGCTCTAAATTCTAATGTTGTTTTCTCTCTTCTTCTTCTTTTCATGTGTGAAACCAAGCGGGGGAAAAAAATAATTTAAAGAAAAATCTTTTTTATGTGTGAAACCAAGTTTTGGTTCAGGGGATTTTTTTTTGTCATGTGTGAAACCTGACAAAACTTGGTTTCACACATGAAAAAAAAATCCCCCTGAAGTTTTTTTCTTTTTCTTTTCATGTGTGAAACTAAGTTTAAAAAAAGTTCTGGCAGGTTTCACACATGAAACAAACAAAAGAAATTTGCCCGTAACGTCTGTAACACATCTTTTGTTTTCATTGTTTTGTTTGAGAGAAATTACATACTGTGTTTAAATTAATCCAATACTTAAAGGGACATGGGGCAGGATCAAGAAATAAGACTCAATAGTGACACAACGGCTGTTGCGGCTGTTAGGGTAACTGCGGCCATCAGCCAAGCCGACGTGGGAGTGTGTGGACACACACAAGCGCAGCAATTTACCGTTACGGTTGATGCAGTCTGAAAGGCACAGGCAAAAGCAAACACGGCATATTGGGGGACAAAAATATCATCAGATTGCTGTGTGTAAGCGGCTAATGTTACTACACAGACACAAACAAACCATTAGCCTGTGGCTACATCCAGCTGCTAACGTCACCTCCTGGATAACAGGTTGGGATTTAGGTCCCATATATAAAAGGACATATTCCTAACTCATCGGTTTCAGACTAAAGGACAGTGGAAAATGCCCAGTCTGTAACTATTCAGTGTTACAAAGGGGAGGATACACATTCAGCGTCATCTGACATCACGTCCGCAGGAACGTAAGGAAAATTCGGACCACGAATTGCAGTACATTATGCAGCACACAGCCTGTTCAAGGCAATGGAGAGATACGTGGGTGGGCTCATTCTTTTTGGTTTTGAACGCTTTATCACCCATTAGCATTAAAAAACTTTTTTTTTTCACAAATCCTGCCCCAAGTTCCTTTAAGTTTGTGACTGAATACCTGCAAAAAAAGCAATAATGTGAAAAAACTGTTGTCTGAAAACAGTTGGACTATTGTTCAATATTGTGTTGTGTGCCTACATTTTCCAAAATGTTTCCAATGATGTTAAAAACCAGAGAAATTCACAAGTTTATTCATGGTAACTGTGGCTTTTATTTGGTCGCCTATCACATTAACTTCCAGGAGAGTGAGGAAGAGTGTCAGCAAATATGACTAAACATAATGTAAAGAAAACTTTAATACATTAAAGTTACATCACAGTGAACATTTCTGCCTGAGTCACATCAGACGAGAATTTCATTGGCAATGGACGTTGTTTAACAACGAAGACAAAAACTCCCATGATACCATGCTGCTCTTTTATTTTCATTTGACTCAGAGACCCCTGGCAGCAGAAATTACATACTGTGTGTTTAGTGGTATAGTGGTGTTACAGTGACCACATTACACAAGATGTCTTGGTATTCTGGTTATAAAAACTCAGGGGTTATAAGGTACATGAGTGTGGTGGCTTTAAACATGGCTATTGGTTCACCAGAGGCTTCGTCAGCCATATTGCATCATGAGATAAGAATTCGTTTAGTTGGTGCCTGCGGCCGTGCCGTGAGGCCTCGCTCAGTATCACAGCAGGGTTGAAGTGAGAGTTTAAAGAGAAAAATATCCTGGTTTGGAAGTGTGGTAGGAAAACACTGGTTTTCTTCTGGAAGATGTCCACGGGGTGACACACTACTTTACGAGGGTCTTTTGAGAATGTCGTAATAGTTCTCACTCCCATCTCTTTTTTTCATGTATATTTTGCCTGGAGACCAGGAAACCTCATTGAATGCTTGTTCTCCTACTTCACATTTTGTGTCTCTCTGCAGGGCCTTTATATCACAGAACATTACAAGTTGACAAGTAGAGTAAACAAACTTAAGTGTTGCATAAGTTCCCCCTCACAATTTTAACTACTGCCAGTTGAGCTGTACCTCAGCCTTGTTGAGAGCTTGTTGAGAGCTTGTTGGAGTGCTGATGGGTCAATTAGGCCTGAAACACTCACTCACAGATCTGGTATCCAAGGACAGAATCAAGAGGTCTATTTTATATTTAATTAAATCTTTGATATAGAAGGGTAGGTTTTTGATTCCCAGATATATCATTGCTTTGAAACATGTTTCTTTCAATGATATTTGGCTGATGACACTGATGATCTGTTGAATTTCAGCTGACATTGTTTAATCATCATCTGTGATTTTTAAATAGAGTAGATGTCAGTTCTTCTAACAGCAGCCTCGTCTCGTCCCGCAGGTGTTCGACAAATTGAAGGACCACATGCTGATCCCTGTGTGCAACAAGGAGAAGGTCAAAGTGGACGGTGCCCTCACCTGCTGCTCGGTACTCATCAACAAGAAGGCCGACATCTGAGCACTCACCAGGGGGGTCTGTGAGTGCATGGTGACCAAGCGGAGCCTGTATCTGATCACCAAGGATCCCAAGGTTTAGCAAAACTATCTTTGTACTTAGAGGAAGGGTAGACAAGTTTGTTGTTGCTGAGGGACAAAGAAAATATAAATCAAAGGGAGTCATCTGGTCTCCTTTCCCCCCAAAACACTCAGACAGGGTTTCTGCAGGTTTCAACAAGTGACATTTTGAGCTTCTCAAGACTACTATGAATTAACTTAAAACCTATTTCACCTTTTTTTTCTATCAAAAAATAGGGAGCACATGAAAGAAAATCTGATTCCTGGAATTACTTGCAAAGTAAATGAACTAATTTACATTCTTCGTGAGCTTCAATTAAGACTTGTCCAAACTCTATTGAACATTTAAGGCCTAAAATTTAGATTATTGGATTTTAGACTTTGTAAGGACCCGCGGAAACCCTGTCAAATTACATTAACGTCTTAAAAACCTTTTTTGAATTGTTCAGTTGACATAAATTACTATTAGTTTTAGGTTACGTGTCTCTTGATTCAGATGCATTCTAACATTTTTCTATAAAAAGCTGAATACAAGGCAAAAAACAGGCTTACAGGTTAGATAATGGGTCATAAATTCTAACCATGTACTGTTAAGCCGTTTTTTGACAGTATTTTATTCTTAACAACTAGTCTACAAACTATAAAAATGTAACTCTAATTAATCATAAATCTGACGGGGGAAGATCTGATTCATTGATCAGGGGAGGAGTCGACCATGTGCCATGTGGAGACCCCCCCCCCTCCTTAAACCTGCAGAGCCCCTACTGCTCGTGTGTGGACCAATCCTCACTTACTGTTCGATGTTTACGCCCATTTAGGAGAACCACGCAGAACAACTGAACCAACACAACCAGATGGATCTGTTTGATCATTTTTGTTGCCATTGAAAAGTACTGTCAACATTGCACTGCAGGTCTATGAAGTACACAAGTGACACAGTGAAGAATGTAAACAGTTGGTTTATGCTGTTTACATGCACCATTTTAACTGTGATTTAATTCTGAGTGTTTGGTTATACTGTATAATTCAATCGGGACTCAGTTTGTAATTCGCTTCTCAAGAACTGCATTTTGGAGCAAGATGAGAACATTTCCATGTCACACATTTAAATACTGCCAAATAGCAGTATTTAAGTATTCAAATGTGTTTGTGAAAGGGACAATTCACCCCAAAATCAAAAATATGTATTTTTCCTCATCTAGATTGTTTTGGTAAGAGTTCCTGAGCTTTGGAGATATCGGCCATAGACAAAATTGCCAAAACATTACTTTGAAAAACAGCAATTTATCTTCTAAGAAATCATGACCCAGTTACTCAAGATAACCCACAGACCGTGTTGTCAGCATTTTCTTTTACATTTAATTCCATACAGACGGACGCATGCATCTACTCAGGGGCGAGAGGCTCGTGCTCATGACAGCGCAGGATTTGAACATTAATGGCATCCTCTTCAGCTAAGCTGTAACGTTAGCTAGCTTAGTTATCTAGCCTCTCGTCCATGAGTAGATCCTCCTGCGTTGTGATAGATAATAGTTCCTGAAACTGCTCACAACAAGGTCTGTGGATTTCTGGAAAAGAGACATTGCTGTTGATTATATTTTGGCACTTTGAGCACCACAAGTGGAATGCCATCTAATTCCATAATGTCTGAGAGAAGGCGGACATCTCTACAGGTGATATCTTCAAAAATGTCGGTGACTTACACCAAAACAATCTAGTAAGATACAAAGTAAAAAACCTTGAGGTAAGAGAAATATTAATAATTATTTCTGATTGTGTGGTGAACTGTCCCTTTAAGTTCCTGCTGTTTCTTACATTTGGCGCTGAGAACATACGTAGTTTCAAAACCACTGACACACGATAGCCATTTATTTGACTTTTAGGTTGTTGGCTTTCTCAGTACAGCTCTTGAAAGGTCTTATGGAGATATAAGCTTTTGGTACGATCACAGTGTCATGATTTGTTTTTGTGGTTTTAAAGTCCTGCCATCGAGACCTGAGGTGCTCTTAATTTTCACTATTTCCCTACTGCTCACTAACTATTTACTACTGAATCACAGAACACTGGAGACGATTTCTGACTAATCTCAATAATTGCCACCAGCCAGAGACGCTAACAGTAGCTTGTTAATTTATTCCAAAAGGACCATTTTGTTTAAGCAAATTAGCATCCCTCCTGGTAAGCCTTTGTTTAGATCCATGTGGGGATGCAAATGTATTCATCTGTGCCAGCCCTACAGATGAGATAATCCTTTATACAGAAGACAGATAAAAGCTGCTTGTGTGGGAAATATGTTTTCATTATTCTAGGATGAACTAAGCTCTCATTTATTCCAACATAACACCCCTTTTCATTTCAATATACAATGCCTGTGTGGAAAACCAATGTTGTCACTCCTGCTGAATGATTGTGAAGGCACTGTAGTTTTCTCACACCATTGGTTCTGCCTGTGTTGTTCATTACACTGGTTCTTTTTCTTTTTTTTCCTGCCTGGCAGTTTTTGCTCAAACTGACTAAGAGCGTGCTGTGAAGCTGATGTCTGTTCCACTAAATCCAATAGCAGCAAATGTGACTGTGCTGAGAGAGTTTGCACTCAGCATGCAGAACAAGCTAACGGCCCCTGTTTGGTGCGTTTCCATGTGTGTTCACAATGGTAGCAGCCAGCAGGAGTTCAGAGGATGTTGATGAGCTCTGTTCTGGTGGCCTTACCTCTGCTGTTGCCGACTTCCATCTTTTAGGCCTGTAGACTTGTAAATGTACATGTGCACTATACATCCACTATATACTGTATACATTAAAACCTATCACATCTGAAACCATGTTGTTTCTCAATGTGATCGTAAGTGAAAGTTGAGGAAATGACATCAGGAGGTGATTCAGCCTCCCTCCATAGACGTTTGTGCATGGGCAAGCGGGCAGTGATGATGAAACATGGAAAGAATTCCTGTTGGGAGGAGAGGCTTGTACACCAGTAAACACTGACTCTCTTAAACTTTCTCTGTCGTTCTCTTGACTGTCTCACTCTCGGCACTCACTTTCTCCCACCCTCTGCTATTGCCTCATAGACTATCTGGGCTAATTTATGGCCATGATATCATACAGTCTGGCGAACCCTGTAGATGTGATGGCCTCCCGTTAAAAGTGTGACACTAGTAGTATATTTTACAGAAGGCGACTGGCTGGGTGCAGGGTGATAGCATAGTTGCAAATGCATCCAGCTCTGATTCTCACAGTTACTCCAGAAGGCTGAGCCAGGCAGGACCTGTCACACTGATTAGTACAATGTCAAACACTGGATTTTAGGAAAGTAAAGCCATCTGAAATTGCTCCAAATCACCTCTTGGTTGTTCAGCTGTGGGGCACCATAACCTTTTCCTATCACTGATTTAAAATCTGAATAATATTTAGTACTTGTTTGGCTCTTGGCTGTCAAAGCTGGATGTGAGTAACAGCTCCTGAAGAAGTGTGCTGACCTTGTTGAACTCTTATTTAGCCTCTTACTAATCCCCTCACTCACCCCAGTAGTCACTGATGTTGTATTTCCAACTCAGGTCTCCTGGTTTTCATACAAGTTGTGAGTAATACTTTGACTCATCTTAATTGAGCCTTTCATGTACTTTGTGTAATAAATTAACATCTGACATTCACCTGTGTTGAACTGTGCTTCTTTTAAAAAAATCAGGTTTAAACTAACCTTCACATCTGGTGATTAACTTGAAGGAGCTTTAATAGATCATGAGTCATCAGGTGAGATAAAATACAAACCTGAATCTGTGCCAAAATCTTAACTTTCAGTGGTGTATAATGATTAGTGATGTCTCAGTGAGCACAGAGACTTCCTGTTGTTCTCTGCTACCACCTAGTGACACCACACATTTAAGACATTAAAAAAGGTCTTTTTAAGTCAGTAAAAAATGCTTGAGAGTCTCATATGTTATAGTTGACCTCACAAGAAATGCAACTGGTAGAAAAACAACTTTTCAGTGTTTATTGACAAAAATACAAACCTTCAAGTTATAATATAATGCATGATGAACTAAGCTTAGAAAGGTGGGAAGTGGTTTTGGTTACATGTCACTTCCATGTCGACCCCCTCAACCTGAGTGGGATTCTAACAGATCAAAAAATCCACAAGAAATATGTACGATACAAATGACTATATAACAAACAATGTGAGGGCAAAGGAGAAGATCTGAAAAAACACCCTTCCAGTGGTATTTCAGATGCTGGTCATTTAAAACAGGAAGAAAATATACATGAATAAATGAGAGAAAGTTACATTCAAATGCTTAATAAAAAATGTACAAACTTAAACTGACACCTCGTTTAATAGTCCAAATCCCTCATGGCACCTTTTTTCCCCAAGTTACTCTCAGTATTGAACAGTACTCTGAAAAGCAGGTCTACACAATACAGCCATTTCTACCACCAACGCCACTGAGAGGGGTCTTTTCCTTTATTCTCATAAAGTATCTTGTGATCTACTGTTCCCTCTAGTGGCCAAAAAAGACACAACAGTAGACAAACTGACAGCCCTGATGTGTGGGAAACAAAAAAAGAAGTAACAGGTAAAATAGTATTCCTAAATAGCTTAACCAGCATTTGACTAAAAAGCTTGAACTGTCTTACAAGCGTGACATGATGAGAGGATGCCATGATTAAAACTGAATCTGAATCTCCTGCGGGAGATTCAGCCCCTCCCCTTCTCTTCCTCTCCATAGTTTACATTGTCATCATGGCTCTCTCTCCCTCTGTGTGTTTGTGTCTCCTGTCTGTATGAATGGTGTTGTCCTCTGTGTTTGCGTGGCCTGTCCTTTTTAATCTCTATGGTGGAGAGGGAGGCGGTGTGGCTCAGATCCTACTGAGTGGACGACACCTGAAGCTACTCACTTGGGTCCATTATCTTCACTTATGACAGAATGTAGATTATCAAACATAAGTGTAACCATGTGTGCTATAATTCTCTGTTGTGAAGCTATACTGTACATATGCATGTCTGTCTATCCTGGGGGAGGGATTCTCCCATTTCTTTGCCCTGCTCCAACTGTACTTTGTCTTCATTTGAATCAAGAATCTTGGGACAACAGTTGTTATATGCCTCACAGTTTGTAAAGCCCATTGAGGCAAATTATGATTTGTGATATAGGGCTATATATTTAGAAATGACTTGACTAAACTAGCTCCCATTACACTGCAACTACATGGTACAGTAACACATCTTTGCTTAAGTCACAGGGTGCATTAATCCTCAAAAGCCTTTTCCACTGCCAGAGCTACTGGAAGGTCAATTTACAATGAGTTCTTATGTCAATGAGAAAGTGTATAGTATATTCATCAACCTGCACCAGTGGAAACATAGTTTGCTAGTTATACCATACATTTAGCTACAGGGTAAGTTAGTATAGAGGTTCCCGGGCACCCTCGCAGCAATGACCTTGCAGTGGACTCTGTCTGCAGGCTCAGCCAGAGGCAAGTAGGAATGGTTGAGAAAGTCAGTGCCTAGACCTGGTTTGGTACAGACTGAGCCATCAGTGCAGGAGGAGTTACATGTTTGGAAGAGCTCATTCTTCACTGCTGGGGCTTCTTTCTCATACACACTTTTCTCATGCTCGACAACGTACTTGTTTCCTTTCGGGCAAAGAATGACACTGTCCTTGTTGAGAGTCACATAGTCTGGAAAGACTGCTGTCCCAGGACTTCCATCTACCTGTTCTCTGCATAAGAAGCTTCCCTCTGGTGACAGGAGCTGGGTGGATTCCTCTGACAGCTTCCCCAATCCTGAAACCTCATCTTCAGACATTATCTCCACCAGAGACGGGATGGTTTCTTCAGAGCACTGCTTTACTATTAGTGGAGGGTTCTGTTGAGTAACACAAAGTAATTAATTTTAACACTTGGGGACACTGACACGCATTTAAAAGTACTGAAATTGAGTGAATTAGATTTTAGTAACTTGGTTGAATCGCTCACAATTTATGTGTTGTGTGTAATGCTGCATGTATCATATATTATATCAAATTATTTACCCATTTCTGCCCGTTGATCTCAGTCAGATAGCCTTGTAGGACTTTTTCAAGGTTGGGCACCGGTGGCCAAAAATACAGCTTGAACTTCCTGGGTAACAAACACAAAATAACAGAAATGAAAATAGTCTTCAAACTACAAGGTCAAGAAAGTCATTGAAAGAACTGGTTTAACGTGTTGGACACTTAGTAGAGTAGTTAGTGATTTGAAATGATTTTTACAATATAAAATGTCAGAAAATGTAACAATTGTTGAAGTGTTTATACAGTACAGGAAGGTTTTTCATGTTTGGATTTTTTCTGAGAAGTGGTCCATTACAATCTGTTCGAACATGGTCTTACCTGAGATGTGTTTGAAACAAAGTGATGAGGAAGCTCGCAGTTATCAGCATCGCAACAGCAATAATGGACAGCAGCAGCAATGTGTCTGTGAAGGTTATTTATATTGTTTATTAGGGTTTGAATGGTGTCCAGTCATTAATTCAATTAAATAAAATTGATGAGTGCATTACATGGGTCTATCGTGTTTATACTTCAACATATCGAGTCAAAGCAGTGCATTTCACACACCACCACAATTGATATCATACATTTGATTAAACTACTAGTTGAAGTTCTTACAAAATGAAAACAGGCTGTAAAATTGCACCAAATGCAAAACAGCAGTTAAAGTTTCTCAAAGTTTTGGTTGTGATTTTTAAACACCTATAACTATAGGAATTTCTAATTAAATACATGTTTTGTATCGTGACTTCTGTCATCTCAATGTGAGCTTACCTTCATCAGTGGGAGCGTCGCCAGTAAGCACATCTGACCAGTCACTCCAGTGGCCTGAGTAAGTGGACCCCATAGGTCGAGCTCTGATCTTAACTCTGTACTTGCTACCTGCTGGAACCTGCAGACATGTGTCAGTCTGAGGACCGTTCAGACTTACAGACTGGGGACAGAAAAGGTTGATTTGACATTCAAGGTTAGGCACATTAAACAGACATCCTTGTAGTGATGTACTTGTTTGTGTTAGATTTTTGCATTTCCCTCGATATATATTATGTTTTGAAATAAATGTTTTCTATTCCGAGTACTGTTGCATTTGAATTTATTTTTTTTTGCATATCATCAAGTTTTGAACATTAAATTCTCTTACAACGTCCAGTCTTAAAACAATATAATGGACCAGCTTGCTGATTTGTGACTGATTACTGTTTGTAGAATTGAAAATTATTTGGTGCCATCTGGTGGTAATATCAAGAAAGACTTTGGGGTCACATCCTACAGTTGTCTAAGAAAATAAAAGTTATGCCATCAGAATAATTCCAAAGGTACTAAATGAAAATGTAATCTCATGCACAGGATTTTAAGTACACTGATACAAAATATGTTGCAAGGGAATCTGAAAGGCGTGTGGGGACCCAAAAGGAATTAGAAGGACATGCAAAAAGTTTTATGAACATGAACACAAATCAATGCAAGAAAAAGTATTTCACAAAGAATTGTAGGGTATTTTAACAACCAAAAAATAAAGACAAAAAATATAAAAACATGAAATTGTGGCCGTGAATTACATCTTACCATCCATTGCCCCGCCCCTCTGATCTGGTAGTAGACTTCATACTGCAGATGAGCTGACAGAGATGGAAGAGGAGCTTCCCATTTCAAGCACAGCGTTTTGTTCTCAAAAGCTTTTCTCAGATGACTTGGTGGGGAAGTTTTGACTAAAAATAAAAAGCAGACATTACTTTTTTCTCAAAATGCAGCCTGCTGCAAATAATGTATGTAAGCGAGAGAGCTTAAATACCCAGATCTAGCCAGTAGCTGTCTAGGTGAGCTACTGCATGTAGAAGGTCTTGGCCCTGACTCGTGAAGGTCTGGTAAATATTACAGTTTCTCCTTTTGAAGCAATTCTGAAGCATATTTAACTAAAACTGTAATTCTAGTGCTTTAGAGGACAGTTTTTCAGCCTCTTTCTCTTAGTACTCTTTAACCAATAGAACAAATAAAGAGGTTAAAACAATACACATAGCACATCCAAGAGGAAAAAGAAAGCAGGAACAGAAACCACTCACTGCTTTTGCTGGGAGTGAACACTTGAGTATAGAAGGTTCTGCTGAGTGGAGCTGGAGCGTTGCTGAGCTTGACCCTGACTTTTCTGGACTCATCCACACGGAAACTGCACAGGTCAGTCAAGTTCCTGTCAGCGAGACACTCCGTCCAATCTGTCCAGCCCAAAACTTCACTGTAAAGGTTATGATATCATTTCAAATCACAGCCACACTGAACGTCACTTGTTTTTAGTGGGTATAACCCAAAGAACTTTACATGCTGTTACATTATCATAGAGAAATCTGAGGACTTTTACCAATCAAGGATGAAATGTAGTAGTTAATTTACCTGAGATTCATTTTGTAGAACAGTTTGTACTCATTCTCTTCACCATATCTGCTCCCATTCCACTGACAGGTGATATTTTGCAGGTAAGATGTGTAACACATTAGTGAAATATCATCTGGAAAAGAGGGGGAAAAACCTAATTCAAGAGGTCACGGGTTGAGATGTTGTGCTATGGATAAAATTGTCCTCACCCGAAAATATTGCATCCACTCAGACATTCACACTCTTTTCTCATCTGGACACACACCTACACCTTGGGGAACCACAGCTCTTACAGGGTGTGACCAGCTGCTCCAGAGTCGTACGCTTGAATCCGCAGATTTGACAGTGACCTGGACCTCAACCTCCTCCCCTGGTACCAGAGGGTCGAGTATGTCGCCCTCCTTTGCCTGTAGAAATCACAAATATCGTAGGTTTTAAAATGTTATTCGAGGATGTTCACCCACTGTAATTACTAATACAGACCTGCATGTGAAAAAAAAGGTAATCAATGACACTATCAACAAAAAACACCAAAAATTTAGACTACAAAGTACTTAGCTCAATAAACACATTTGTACATATACAAAAAACCCATAAACAAATCATGAGTCATAGATATGACTGTCTAAAAAATTAAATAAAGGTTCATGCTTTACCTTTATATGACAATCATTTGACATAAAAAAGAAAAGCTCTTTATTTTTATTTACCAACAGTCAGTTTATAGAAGTCAAATAACTCTTTTATTTTACTTTCTCTTTTGTTTTCCTATGTAAGAAGCAGTAGTAGTATAATGGACCAAAGCCCATCATACAAACTTGAATGCCGACTATACGATACATGAATGAAAAATAACGGTCTTGATGCTTGTGTGTATGTGTACCTCTTTTGTCTTCTCTCCCAGCGTCTTGGAGGAGTATCGAATCCTATAAATCATATTATTTTTCTGTTTTTCGAGGATATTTGATTGCCAAAAAACCTTCAGCTGTCCCACTTTGCCAGTGTGGTGTAAAGACACATTGAAGAGGGGATTCAGCAGAACTAGAAAAAAATAAAGAAGAAGAAGAAGAACACATTACAGGATCCATTGTTGAAAATTCTTCTTCTTTTTTTTTTTAAGGCAACAGGTGAGGAGGCCTGCCACCTTTATGATACATGACCTTATTGACAGGAGATCCCAGCAAATACCCCAATATATACTTAAGTCCTCCATCAAGACCCCACCTAAGGGTATTCACAATCTGCTTGCCCTGCTTGTTATGCTGGCTGCTTTTCATTTAGCTAGTATGCCTCTTCCCTTGCATTTTTTCCTTGGGTCTTTGGATGCAAGGATGGAAAAATAATGAGAATAAATAATAGTAATAATTTGTATTACAAAAAAAAAAAAAAAAAAACTGAACAGGTATGAGCCTGCAATTAAAACATCTTAGCATACTTGAAATGTAACCTGTAACTGTTTTTTGAAGGGCTACAGGTACAGTTTCAGGCAAAAGCTGAGCATAGCTTGGACCCCATTTATTTTCCTGAATGGTGCTCTTGGAAAAAAGACAGAAGACACACAATAGCAAGCATCCTAAAAGTGCTTCACAATTCATTCATCATTCAAATTATACACAAAACTGTGAATAGGGAGGATGGAGAGGAACCTTCAGGGCAGAAGAAGTCTCCTCTCATGATACAAGACAATAACACAAAGGGAAAGAAGACCTGGACCCTGTCAACCTTCATTAGACCTACAGTTTAGTCATTATCTCAAAAGATAAGAAACTAGAACTACTGCCTTGCACCTGTATGCCTCCACGCAACTGTCAAGTTGCTGTTCCTGAGCTATGGCGCTGGAATGATGGCCAGAACATTTCTTTGCAGAATATTATGATTTCATAGTAAAGTTGACCTTCATCATAGTTTGGGAAATGGGAATCATAGATCACAGTAAATCCACCACCAGAGGAGTTGGTGCATGCAACATGATATAATTGTGAGAAGCAGCCTCACTGAGTATTACATAGTTCTCAGATTTGAGGCAGGGTCAAGCCCAAAGACATTCAACTAGCAATTTGGAAGCCACTTGTCAATGCTACGCTTTTTCTCAGGGATGGGATGTGAAGCTACAAGGAGTAGAGGCTGAGATACACACACAAATGGATTTGTAAAAAGAAATGTCTTACGTAATTCGTCCATAGAGACAGTCCGATTGTAGAGACTGGTGTTGGTGTTGTGCTCGATCACTTTAAGGTATGTTTCCACATAAAGGACACTGTCAAATGAGCAGATGTGGAGAAAAGTTCCCTTTTCTGTTCTCTGAACAGACATTTCACACATGTTCCATCTGGGCAGTGACAAACACAATAAACATTTTAGTATATATATTAATCCATCAATCAAACGTTATTTTGACAGGATCTTTCACAGGGGTAAGAACAGTTCACAGTGCTGTACAGGTGACCAATAAAACTAATGGAGGAAGTTAAAATATGTCTCAGATTTAAATGTAAACCTAAAAGGAGGAAACAAAACATTTTTTTAATAGAAAAAACAGAAAAGTATGGAAAGAAAAGTAAAGGGTTTGGTCAATTTTGGTTTTAACATTGGTTTCACTGGGAACTATAGTCTTGTGGAGTATAGACAGGGAGTATACAAGAAGATAAAATACTAATAATAGAGTAGCATCTCAATAAATGTTATGTGTATTACATACTCGTTAACCTTGTAGAACAAATCATAGGTCCTGTTGTTTGCAGTCTCAAAGAAGCAGATGCTTTTCCATCGTGTCCGAGTGAAACATTTAGGATTCTGCTCATCCTTTAAGGCCAGAACATCTGCTCCAGAAATGACAAACAAAACACATGAGCACGAAATGACAAACGTTACACAGGGGCTATCCTGGGGCCTGTTTCAAAAAGCAGGTTTAACAAACTCTGAGTTTCACACCGAACTCTGAGTTGACTAAGCCTGAGATGAGAAACCTGAGAGTTGAGAACAGCTAATCAGAATTGGTTCAATCAATTCTGACTCATCAACGGAGCTCTGATATTACAATTCACTATGGCAACAATAAAAGGCAGAGCCCCCATTTTAATCTAGTGGATATAGAGATATTAATGCACGTATATGCTGACTGTGGACATTTATCTTTAAAACAAAGAGCCTTTCAGGAAGATTTCACAATTTAGTTTAGTTCCGTGTTATCCATCAATGAATTGTTACTTCTCTTTCTGGAACTGAAAACCCAGAAGTTCCTACATCTCAGGCTTAACTAACTCAGAGTTTTCACTAAACCAGGGCCCTGGAATAAAACATGTCCCCCAAAGTTGTTTTATTTTACTTGTAAAAGCAAGATATTAACTGACAGGATATCATATCATGGCAGTTAGTGCCTTAAAGTAAAACCTTCATGTGGTGCAAAAAACTGTTGCCCATTCAATACCAGGAGAAGTGATAAAGATCTTTGTGGTAAGGTGTATCTTTCTCTCATGAGATAATAGCTTTTTGTCAACATAGAATTTTCTTCCCACATCTTGTTTGCACAAAACTGTATTTTCCCCTTGATATAGTTGGTGGTTGCTGCAAGATAAGAACTTCTACCTACAACTCATTACTTTTTTCACAAGATTTAAAAACTTATTAAATTAAATTAGAGGCTCTGTGTCATGTAGTTAACGGGCAACATTTTCAATGGAAATAAACGGAACAAGAAAAATGCTTTGTTAATTGGAATGAATTCAAAATGTACTGCAATTGTAAAAAAAAAAAAAATAGAATAAAATAAAATAAAGGCATACCTTCCCTCGACAGATGATCAACAGTCCAATCCTCGCAATGTATCCAAAGCACAAGTCCTGCCTGTATCCACAAGCCAATAAGGAGTATCTCAAACCTGGAGGGAAATGTCATGGTGCATTTGTGGTGATGTTATTATGAGGAATTATGTCTCCAAAACCACCATGGCACACAAACTAACGCAACACATACTTGTATATGTACAGTGTGTGTGCGTGTTATCTCTTACACATGTTCAGAGTGGGCATGGGTGGGTAGGGCTGAGCAGTTTTGAGGGGGGCTGGCCCAAAGTATAGCAGGAAGCGTGTCTTGTGTACAGTGGAAGCAAATACCAACAAAAAAAGGCAGTTTGGGAGGAGTGACTGGTGGTAAACTTAGTAAATGATGAACATTTCCGTAGTTTAGTTAACAGTTAGAAATTATAACTAATTGGAGATGTTGCTACTCATGAAAATAGTAAATGTGTGAGTGCATCATTTGGCTTGGTTTGCAGTTTTTGCCTTATTATGAATACATTTAAAAATTTTAAAGCAAAGCATTTTAATCAAGGGTGTGTAGACTAATCATGGACTGTTTTATGAGCTCATCAAGGACTTTACTTACTTTTACTAGAAGTAAAGAACACTCAGAGGTGATGTGGGGCTTTACAAATGTCAAATTCCACACTCACCAGAGTCTTTCTCAGTCTCCTACCTGGTGAGGAACACACATGTTTTACCATCTAAGGAGACTGAAAAACAGTTAACTTGCATCACCAGCCTCTGCTGATTTTCTCTGCATATTTACCACATCCTGGCGAAGTGCAACAGCAGGGTACTCCAGTATGGTCCTACTAGTCAAACATAGCTCAACAGTAATCCAGATTTTCATGACGTTATTCCAATCAAACAATCCTCATCCTCTAGCTCACTTTGTTCTTTAAATACTTACAGAAGGATTGGAGTTGAAGAGTAAATGAACAGCACACTGTAAATAAAGGCAACATGACTGGAAACTGTAATTAGACAACACCATCCCTTACCTGTCTCAACTTTAACAAATTATTTAAAATGTTGGATTGAATTTTTAACTTTGGACTGTTGGTTGGGCAAAAGAAGCAATTTTAAGATGTCACTTCTGAGTTTCTCGTAAATTGTGATGAGCATCTTTCACTTTCTTTTTATATACTAATCAGCAGATTAATCGATACTTCACTCATACATTTAAATGCTCTAATCTAAAATTATAACTTCATCATCATTTATCCGTGTAAAAAGATCCATTTGCATCTCAAAATGACAGTTTAACAAACAGAGTGTTGACCTTGAAAAGTCTCTAAACACCTGCACTTCAGGACTCTGACAACAGTTGTGGATCAATCTCTAGCTATCTCTGAAGAACTGACAAAACTTGTGAAATCACCTACTTTCAATTCCAGGGGCCAGTTCTGCTGCTGACTGAACAGACCCTGCAATGTGCTCAGGACTGCACAACATATCATTGAGTCCAAACCACCAGGAAATGCAGACAAACCTCAGCATTACCAAAGGTCCAACCAACCTCAGCCACTTCCCCCCCACGTGGCTGAAATAAAATGCCCACTCATCTATTACAAAAAACACACTGATGACCACTCTAAAACAGCTTGTACCTGCATCTTCCCCTCTTACACCCAGCAGTGGCGGTCCTAGCTTGCATGACAGCCCGGGCAAACGTCACCTTTAGCGCCTCAGGTAGTTTTTGATAATTATAAAAGTACAGGATTGCTAGATGGAATTATTTTTAAAGGTGGTAGTATACCTGATAAGTGCAGAACTCTCTCTCTCTCCACCTTCACTGTTACACATCCCTTTGTTACATCAGTCTCCTCTTGGTTGTATAATCTTATACAATTTTATGCAAAATGTAAAATTTCCTCATCCTCTTAGTTGAGCTGAAACAATTCAAACTGATTTGTTGATAAATAGAAAATTGATGGTTACCATTTCTATAATTGTTTAAATGTTTGAGTCAGATAAAAAAAAAATGCTTGTTTATGTTGATCATTTGATCATTTTCCCAATGATAAATAACTGTTTGGTTTTGGACTGTTGGTGGCAAACAAGCTTGAGCATGCCACCTTGAACCACAACTGTCAGATTAATCGTTAATTACAATAATTGTATATAATTGCACTTGTAGCCCCATCCTCATCTCTGCTCTTTAATTGTAAGTAATACAATACAATACAGTAATACAGTAATACAAAAAAAAGAGCTGTATTGAATGGTTTGGGGATCAGATCAGATCTGATTCACAATGTTACTATGAGGACCTTAGTATCCACATATAATTGAGAATGTGGTCCCAATTTTTTCAAGTGTGGTCAAATTTCACACCATGCCCTATTTACAGAGTGATTTAAAGATGTAATATGTGCCACTACAATATCCAATTTAATCTTTTACTTCTACTGTGAACCAGAGAGAGACTCAAGCAGTAATACATTCGATCAAAGGTGGGTTTTCTTTGATTCGGATTGTTCTCATGCTCAGAAACCAATTTTTGCACATTTTGTACATTAAAAACGAAACCCGTGAACAAGACACCTAAGTACTGAGAAAACATTTCTCTGCAGATGGGTGCTGACCACAGACTGATATAAGCTCTATCAATGCAGTGACACATAGCACCCTGTGATTGATGAAGCTATTCGGAAAATTGAACACAAAATTACCTAAAGGGTTTTTCTGGCTTTCTGGTTTTGAGAAAGTCTCAAACAAAATACCTACCTAGCCAAACAGCCTTAAATGGCCTTGCAAAGAAGGCTACTGAAAAATGATTCTCTGAAACACTGTTGTCAGGGTGAGAGATAAAGAGATTTAAACATTTCCTGATGAAGTGAGTCCGACCTGATTGTGGTACATCACTCAGCCAACTTGCACAACAAATAGCAGAGGTGTTTCGTAGGTAAATAAATCAGGGAAGCTCACTGGATACCACTAGTGATGATTCATTAGACTGTACAAGAGAGATAATTGAGTTTGCAAGTTAAAAATGCTTCTCCTAGTCATGATCAGCAGGGCTACAAGTAGCTAGGTTGACAGTTTAAGATAAGATCTGTAGCAGGGGAAGTCGGCTGTTTACTTTGTTTACTGCTCAGATTGAGTAACTTCATATATAATGTAATTAAAGTTGAAAGTAGGGTTATTTTTGAGTACAGCCTTATATGTTTCATATTCCTTCGACCTGTCATCTTCCATAGGCATAGAGCGGTGACCTTAAGCTAAAGTTAGCCAGCTATAACAGTTAGCTTAGCTGTTTCTGCTAGCGACAACTCAAAAAACACATCAGCTAACCTAAGCTAGCCTGAGGTAGTTGTACTACTCAAAATTAGTTAGGGATATCGGGATATGTGTGCATATATGTGAAAATGTGTCTCATTATTTTTGGGGACCAAAAATATTCACAAAACAAAATAAAAATTCAGATATGTCAAAGAATAATCAATCAAGTGAAACACCAAAATATCCCAGTATCCCTAACTAATTTTGATTTGAGAAGTTTCTATTGAAGTTGTATTTTCAATATCTGTCCATGAAAGCTCCACTGGCAAAGAGAAGTAGCTAAAAGCTAATGCAATATAGCTTTGAAGCTAACATTAGCCCCCACACCACAGTGTTCCCAACCAGAACAAGAAAATCCAAACTTTTTTAAGCTATCTGTTAGCATTATTCACCAGCGGCCTCCACCTTTTGGGGGATTGTTATTATAGTTATATCTCACATATGCTGTATCTGTTCAGAATAATGAAATGTGTAAACCAAAACTCAAATTCCACACTTCCACACATTGTAACGTCGCTCTTTTTTCACGGTGGATGTAAACAATGGTTAACATGATCACCAGCTCGAGTTTGCAGCTACTAAGTATTTTAAACATTGATTTTGCCCTAGAAAACATGCTTTATTAAAATAAATTTAAAGACTAAACCTGTTGATCATGGACAGATATAATAGGATGTAATTTTCCCTAAATGTTGGGCCTTTTCATAACAGTATGAGACCGAATCAGGGACTAACAGTGGTGCCTAAAGGGTGAGTGTTTAATGGGCTTCTCAAATGATAGGTCTTGAGTCAGGGGATAAAAATAAATGTCTTTGTTCCTTTATTACACATTTGTGTTGTTGCATTACTGGTCTGTGTGTGGGAGTCAACAGGAAGCCGGCCCACTGAGGCCATGTTTGACAGACAGTTCTGGGCCTGTGGTTGGTTTGTGGAGGAAACCCAGTGACAGATCAGCTCTGTGCAGCAGAGATCCGTGTTCCTGAACTCTCCAGGGACTATTTGGCCCCCAGTAGCCTGGCCTGTGGGTTCCCACCATGCTCACTGTTAAGCTGGCCAGAAACAACAACAAAAGCAGAATGCAATCTTTGCTAATGTTAATACGATTTGTCACTGTAACTGCAGTTTTAACTGGAAATGGAACAACTACTTTTGCATGATGATTCCAGTCACCACACAAAACCTTTATTCAAGAGTCCAGTTAATAAAAACATACTGTACATTCTCATACCATGTATATATTACCATACATTGCGTTAGGTTGCATAGTGTTAAAGGTAAACTATAATGGTGATAGTTGGTAGACTGGCTGTACATCTGCCCTGTATTATTTACATTTTCCAAACAACTTCTCTCATATTGGAGCTTTGCATGCAACACATTGAGTTGCATTTGTATCAGTCTGTAACTGCATTCGAATAGGAGGCTTTGATACATGAGTCATTTAAAAAGAGACAAAATACATACAGTAGTAGTTACATTCACATGGCAGTGATAGGCATACAGTAAAAGACACAGCTGGCATGAATGAGGCTGGTTTTAAGTGCTACATGAAATTCGTCTTTCATCATTTTCTTTAACAGTCTGAGAACTTGAATGTTTGCAATCCACACTGTGTCCTTTTAACTTCATCTTCATGAAAAGACTTCCCTCTCCATTTAGAGCAATGGAGAGAAGGTGAAAAAGTCCAGCGTTGACACCCCACAGACCCTGTGGTGTTTCAGCAAGTCACATAGCTCCTTATTTGCCGCTTCCCCTAATCACTCTGAGAAAAGGGTCCAGCATTGTAACTTTTGTCGCAGCAAGAGGTACAATGTTGTGTCTTTTTTTGAGTGACAGGGGGATCAGTATTTCCCATAAAGTTTGCATCTCTTGATCCAAGGCCCAGCGATACTCCTCATCACTTACTGCCTCTAAAACCTCCACACAGTGTCCTTTCACAGTCCTCCATCTATAGCTGGGTGACTTTGGTAGAGCGCCTGGTCCTTCTGTCTCGACGTTGAGCGGCAGGAAGATGGCAGTAACGCGGCGACCATCCTCGGGACTTTCTCCTCGGGCTACGTGGCATGCTAGGGCCTGGGGGGGCTGGTAGTCAGGCCTCCTCGGCTGTGGCGTCTATTCCAGCGTAGGTGAAGTTCTCAAAGAGAGCCATGTTCACATAAGCCTGAAAGATAGATAGGAGCTTGTGATTTAAAGGGTTAGTTCAGATTTTTTGAAGTGGGGTTGTATGAGTCAATGTATTACCTACATCACCCCCCTAGTTTGAATGGGGTATAGCATACACCTAAACTAATATTGATTTTTTTTTAGATAGGACCTTATTGTTGGTGGCTACAATGTGTTTTGCTGCTGCCCCTGTCCACAGCAGCGCATTGCTTCCTACAGCTGTACTTATTCTTTTTTAAATAATGTAAATTTCAAGGTATTTAGCATGCATGCTAGAAGTATAATGGCTCCGTCTCTTTCTTAATGTTGAAGCCACATTCAATGTCATATTGTACAGACACTTAATAGCAGCTGCAGTAAGAAAAACCTGAGTAGGAAAGACCATTCATGTCACACTCATAGATGTAAAAGTGTAAGAGATTCAGGATGCAAAGCTACATTATGCAGTTGTTGCATTTCTAATTATCTGACGAGACAATGAATATGGTTTTAGCAATGAGGTAACCAGCTTAGGATAATGTTTAAACACTCCCAATTGGTAACATTGGGATATTTTGTTGATGAAGGTTCTCAGTCATCCAGGTCATGGTACATCTAGGTGCTGTATCGTAGGCAACTGGACTTGTTTCAGTTTCTTGAAGACGTTTCACCTCTCATCCAAGAGGCTTCTTCAGTTCTAACTAACTGGCGGGGAGTTGGAGTAGGAGTAGGAGTTGCCTATGATTCAGCACCTAGATTGGGACATTTTCCCATTCTTCTCTTCCTGCTAACATTGTGTGATTGCAACATTACCTTCCTGGCCTCTTGCATCCTGTTGAGCTGGACAGAGACTTGGGAGAAGGGGGGTCTCTCATAGGGCCGGTCCCTCCAGCACTGCCTCATCAGCTCATAGCTGGACAGGGAGAGAAACATGGATGAATGCAGTAAGATTCAGCAAAGAAAGACAGAAAATGCTAATCAGTAGCTACAAAATGCTGAATACTTACACTTCATCATCACAGTTTTTGGGTTTCTCCATCCTGTAGCCTTGTGGCAGTTTTTCATAAAGCTCAGCGCAGGTCATGCCACAATATGGTGTGCCACCTGAAACACAGGAGAGAAAATGCTTTTTATGATTACGCTGGCTATATTGCATGTGAGCGGAGTAAAGATAAGGATTTCCACCATAATGTTACCTTAAAATCAACCACAGGAACTTATACACCCTTATGTAGATATGATCACTAAAACTTGCAAAACATCTGAAGCTGGGATATCTTGCAAGTGTAAATGGGAGTAAATGGTTAAGCTTCAGTGCAGAAAGACATTGGGTTTATGTCAGGCTGTATGCTTACTTACCTAAGCTTACAATTTCCCAGAGGAGAACACCGAAAGACCACCTGGGAGAGAAGAGCAAAGACAGAACTGTTATTAATAAATAGAAAGGAAATCAGACAGAAAAATATAAAGGTGTTATTGGTAAAAAATCGTTAACTTAATGTCTTCACCATTCGTTGAACATAAGTTAGTTTGGTTTAAAAACTCAGCAAAGAAACCGGCATCATCTCAAACCTGCTTATTGACTGTATATATACAGTAAATGCTGAAATATTTAAATCCCGTCTAGTCACGCTTAAATGAATTAGAACCTCCTGATTTTCATCATTTTTACAATTCATTGCATGGAAAAAAAGTACATAACACCATTTTCCAGTAACACCAGTTTTAATAATTACATAAATATGCACGGAAACTGATGAGGAACCACTGAGTGTCTCAACAGCACGAAACCGCCGTCAATCCTGCAATCTGATTAGCAACTGAATTCACAAGAAAAACCACCAGTTTCATACGTCAGCGTGCCATGTGGTAGATCATATGAGCAGACAAGTGTTGTTTGTGCTGGCGGCCTGTTCCTTTGTCTCTGTCCTAATCTCTTCTCTTCCATGCATTATCTTTCACTGTTTCCCTCTTTGTCTCTGTCTTGCTCTCTCATTAATGTTGACAACTTTCTCTGACCCCACAGGCAGCCTCTACACATCTTCCGTTAGCTGTCCATCCTCCTCTGACTTGCTCTCTGCTGTGTATAAATAGGCTCCACTTGACAGACCAACGTCTCGGTTGTGTGCTCAGTTGTACCCAAGGCTTCCTGGTTGTGCTTATCAGTCACACAGCACACTATTATGACTCCACCAGTGACAGAGGGATGATTTGTTGTTTTATTTTGTGGTGTACATAATCAAAACTTCACTACAGGCTTGAATAATTTTAATAAGACAGGTTCCTGTGATGCAAAAGAAGAAATGAGGAGGAAGAATCGTGATTGTGAAAAGTTGCTGATTAGAGATTATTTCAGGAAGTGTGCGTGAACCACTTAGCCACTGGTTTCAAGTTCGTAACATCAACATCAACTAACAAGCCGTGTTACTCAATATGTCCCCAAAGTACTTAGAAATATTTTTTTCATTTTGGTACCACAGTTTCATTTACAGTCATGAATAAGCTCTGGGTGACAAACATTATGACCTTAGCTGGCACTGAAAAACTCTAACCCTGTTAGAGAGTGCAAGAGGTAACATCAGGGTTTATGAACAGATGAGCAGACACTGTCACTCACACATCACTCTTGGTCGTATACACGCTGTAGTTCAGGGACTCGATGGCCATCCAACGAACAGGCAGCCTCCCCTGAAACCCCAAGCAACAGATTCATGTCAAACCTTCCGCTATGTTATAGAATATGTTATGCAATATGATGAGTCTGATTGTGAGTATCACAAAATATAAAAACACAAATAAAATAGATGAATAAATAAATAAATAAAAGGCTTAAATTGGTTTTATAAAATGACATGTCGTTAAGGTGGTGCCAAAAGTTGATGGTGGAGATCATGTACAGTAGTATGCAGTACAAATCTAAGTAGCATTAAGGGGAACAGCTGGTTCCAGTTCACCTCCTGGATGCTAGGTGCCTTTGAGCAAGGCATTAAACCCCTAACTGCTTGGGCACTGGACTTCTTCTTCTACTCTTTCTTTTTCTTCTTCTTGTTCTTCTTGTTCTTCTTTTTCTTTTTCTTTTACTTCAGGTTCTTGTTCTTCTTCATCACATTGCCTCAAGGGGCTTTATAATCTATAAAGTGTCCTCAGGAAGAGCCATCTTCAAAATATATTGTTAGTTAAACCAGTAGATGATAGTAGACTATGCTAATAAAGTCATAATTATTTTGCGGCAAACTACAAATTGACATACTTTAGGATAACCTGATCCTGAAATACCTGCTATGTATCAGTTATAGCAGGTGCAGAGATCCACCGGTAAATGTCTGTTACAGTTTATGTGTGCAACTGATTAGTTTTTTGATATTTCACAGAAGAACTTCTAGTATTTGGACATCTGAGAATTGTGTGTTTTAAAACAACTAATGTGATAGCAGCTCATATCAACAGCATTGTTCCTCTCTTAAGTAGAAATACATGGAGGGTCATGGAATAAAAGAAATCTGTGTCCCCTAAACAACTAGAGCCCTCTGCTGGCTGAAACTGAAACAAATCAAAAGTTTCTGAAAAACTGTTTGACCACAAACACTCACCATTGTCTTCTTAACGTAAACTTCCTCACCACGGGACAGGCCGAAGTCTGCTATCTTTGCCACAAGGTTGTCCCCTACAAGGACGTTCCTGGCTGCCAAATCCCTGTGGATGAACTAGTATCAGGAGAGGAGAGGAGAGGAGAGGAGAGGAGAGGAGAGGAGAGGGGAGGGGAGGGGAGGGGAGGGGAGGAGAGGAGAGGAGAGGAGAGGAGAGGAGAGGAGAGGAGAGGAGAGGAGAGGAGAGGGGAGGGGAGGGGAGGAGAGGAAAGGAGAGGAGAGGAGAGGAGAGGAGAGGAGAGGGGAGGAGAGGAGAGGAGAGGGGAGGGGAGGGGAGGGGAGGGGAGGAGAGGAGAGGGGAGGGGAGGGGAGGAGAGGAGAGGAGAGGAGAGGAGAGGAGAGGAGAGGAGAGGAGAGGAGAGGAGAGGAGAGGAGAGGAGAGGAGAGGAGAGTCAAACTGCAATGATTCTAATTTAATAATATGCTTGTGTGATGTAATGTAATCACAACATTAAACTTTTGAACAGTTATCACTTAAAACGTGATGTAACATATCCTGATGAGACAATAGTAATAATGGAATAGTTCAATTGTTGCAGCTTCTCTTGAAATACTACACTTTAAACACCGTCAGCTTACCTACATCATTTACAAAATACGGTATTAAGTATATTTCTTAAGAAGTAGCGACAACATTGCATGTTATATTTTGAATATGTTGCTATCAGTAAAAAAGTGAACTTCTGTCCCATTTTAATTAAATCTTTAAAAGTTATAGCATAAACTATCAGGGGGTAACTTCATCAGAAGAAAGTTATGAGAGACCTTAATTTAAAATAATGTACTCATCCACACACAGAGTTACACAAGCAGCCTCCCACATACACGCTCCTTCTCCTCCTACCTGTTTGTCGCTCAGGTAGTGCATCCCTGTTGCCACGTCTACAGCGAACTGCAGCAGCTGCTGGGAGGTGAGGGTGGAGGCAGTGCCGTGCTCCTTGGCGAAGGCGGGATCGGTCTCCAGCACTCTGCTCTTCCTCAGGAAGTCGAGAAGGTTACCGTAGGGAGCATATTCGATGGCTATGTACAGGTAACCTGAAGAAGACAGAGAGGGAGTGTCATTAGTGTAACAGAAGAAGAACTCAGTTCTTCTACTAAAAGCTGCTACAAGGAACTGTCTTTTTTGTTCATTCTGGCGTCCCCTGTGGACAAAAGTGGCATGAGCACCACAGCCTCCTGTAATAAAGATCTAAATCTGGCTAGGTCCATTTGGAAAGCAAGTGAAAGAACGAGTTAACACATTTTGGATACTATTTCTCTCTTTTAAACACAGCTGTTTGGATGCATAGCAATGAGGTAACGTATCTATGTGTGGCTCACTCACTTTAGGACAAAACAACGTATCTGACATCACAGGAAAGTCTCATGAGGATTAACAGGGTTAAGGCTGCTGCTAATAAACATTTCATCTCCTATCTGTACAAGCTGTTAGCAGCTCAGCCAGACTCTTAAAAATGATAATGTCTTCTTCTTCTCCCTGAATACTGTGACTATGGCCTCGTCTGGCCTGCCTGCAATAAGCCAGGGAGAGACGCAGCTACAGCTGGTGAGGGGCCTGGCCTTCGACAGCTCTGTCTTGACACTGACAGAGGAAAACCAGGCCCTTTCAAGATATCCTCACAGAGCTCAACCAGATGGTTCAGGCTTTGTTAATAGTTAGCGGCTTCTTGCCAAAGCCAGAGTTCCTACAGGTCATGAGGCATTTGTTCTTGTTGGACGGGTTTCATGTTGATTTCACCAGGACGAGAGAGAGTGCCAACACAATTTGTTAATACCATATGTGGAAGGAAAGAATAACAGGTCGATGGAAAGACTAGTCAAAGAACTGAAGCCTAATGTAATTATGCTTCTCAGATATAAGAGGTTATGTTAATCAGGACATGCTGTATTTCCTGCAGCAGCGTCCCTTCTAAAAGATTTCTCCACTCAAAATAAAACAGTAAAACCAAGAAATACTGTGTATGTGTTAATGTGCTTTCTTCTCCTCAAAAGAAGAGGATACTAAAACAAAAAATCAGCTGTTATCCTTGGATAAACTTCATTAAAATATACTCCTACTATGTCAGTATCTAAGGCAGGACATACTCAGCAGAGAGATCGGAAAACAAGCTGATCTGGAGGATGCAGACTATTTTGTTTTAAATCTTTATCTTCCCCTTGACATTTGAGTATCTATCAGATAACGCCTGTTTATTTCCACCTCCTGTCCTCCTGTTCACCGCTTCATATTTAAATTCGTCCTGCACGCACCTAATTCTTTCACAATGTTTATAACTCAACAGTGAATTTATTCCAGATCTCTGTAAGATGAGAAAGTGTACGAACTCAAACCAACACCATATATCTCCCCCCGTTTTTTAAATTACAGACAGATGCGGAATGGATCAAATGAATGAAAGTCTGAAACCAGAAAAAGATGATGAAGAAAACTCCCAAAATGCCAAGAACAGCAATTGAGTAATAGCTTGTGTTACCACTGCAAACGTTCTCTATTGCAATAAAAGACATTTGACAGTTTTTCAGAGATATTATGTCTCTTGATCTCTTTCCTTCTTTATTCTACCATTTTGAACTATTCTACCAGCCTGCTTTCCTCCCTCCACTCTTCCCCTCAACAATCCTTCCTTCCTTTCTTCCCCTCTTCCTTCCTCTTTTCCTCCATTTTACAATATGTTTGCCAGTTGAGCACCAAGTCAGTCTTTCCACACTGTAAAAGGAATCTGCATGTGTTTGTATAAGAATAAAATGTTGGCAGTGTACGTTTCTGCGAACCAAAGATATGTTGAGTTTTGTATGTATCATATCAACATTTCTACAATATGTGTCTACACATAATGTATAACATTCTGATTAGGTGTACATAAGATAACTTTCATGTAAGGAGAAGAGGTGATGGTGGTGGTACAGCTGGGCAAGACAGCTGCGAGATAATTTTCCACATTAAAGTGTTTCCAGTGTTTACTACTGCAGGTGTGAAAAAAAAGTATAAAGCCTTTTATGGCTCCAGAGGAAGCCGCATGTAATCTGATAAATTGCCTTCAGTGATGTCACTCAGTGGCGAAGTTGCATTGTGGGTAATGTGGGGCTTGATGTTTTGAAAAGCAGTCCACTGGTCTGCATTGCACTCCTATAACACTGTTGGCATCATTATGGACAGTTTAGAAACAAATGATTAAAATCATGCAGTAGACCCCGAGATATCACTGTTTTTATTACATTCCTTTTCCCCAACATTACCCACAATGCAACCTAACCACTGAGTGACATCACTGGAGGCAATCTCTCAGATCAGATGCAGCTTCCTCTGGAGCAACAAAAAGCTTTATACTCATTTTTACACATATGCAGTAGAACTGTATAAGACCTTTAAACTCACTTTAATGTAGAAAATTGGTGGAGTTACCCTTTAATAAAAAAACATTCTGATTATATGTTGAAATGTTTTTGGGTTCAAAATTATGTTATTCATGAGCATGAGGTTTTGTTTTTCTAGTCAAGGTTGTGTGATTTATATACTGTTAGTATTTTTATACGATTATTACTGGAGAAAGTAGTGAAGTTGAGTTAAACAACAGCTGTTAACACAGCAGAGTGACAGTCTGCAGAGTCAAGTGCTACCTGTAAACTGATACCGGTGTTGAGACGCACTGAAGTCAGATGTTTATTTTTCAAGGCTGACTTGGTTTGGTAATGTCCTCACTGATGTACTTTCCATACAACACTTCCTCTCTCGTACATTATCAATCTTTGATCAAACGATAGCAATTCAATTATTCAATGCAGAGCCATCGGATGTCGCTGTGGGAACCTGATACTCCATGGTAAGAACTGGGGCCGAGGAAACCTTATACAAATACATAAATACATGACACAGCACTATGCAAATGCTTCTGGCAGGCAGGGATTGTTTAGATTGGACACATGTTGGTGCTTCCCAGGTGCAGATGACAGAGGATCTGATGGGAAAATCTGTTTGGATCTCAAGCAGGATGAATTTAACCTGTTTCCTTTACAGAATTACACACAGGGGTACGATTAGTTTAATCAGGATAGACTCTGGTCAGGATATTGTCTGCAGGACAACAAATAGTTTATCAGCATAAAGGTAGTTGTTTTACAAAAACATTTGTACAGTTGGAGGTCACATATAAACCGATCCATCTCCATGACAACTAAGCATCCGCTGATGAAGATAAAAATATGTTCAATAGATATTAGGCAGGCAAATTTTAAACAACTTCATTAATTGATAGTCAACTGCCTTAACAATCAATTATTAGTCAATCATTAATGATATATGAAATACGTTGTACTTTTTCCAAATAGAAAAATGTTTCAACCACTGATTTGATCTATGTACGGTGCAAAATCAGAGTAGGTTATCTTATGATTTAAAAGAACAGATAAAGTAAACACCAAATTACTTAACATAAAATAACAACTTCATTTTAATCTCGGACCTCCTAGCTGTCGCTATTCAACAACTCTCCCAACAAAATCAGACTCATATTGAGTCTACGAAATGACTAAAATATAATAATATTTGCTTATACAGAATTTTTATATTTTTCAAATTAAAAATGACTTGTATTGTAATTACTGTAAATACATATTAACATACTAGCATTTGGTATTATATTTTGATATATTTGATAAGCAAGTATTTTTGTAACAAGATACTTTTTGATGTATTTGTGCCCATCTCTGATTGTCAGTTGATATATTTTTAATCCGTCGAATTCTTAACAGGGATTAAATGATAATGATCAATCATTAACATCCCTATTCCATATATTTTAGGTAGTTCTGGACAATGTATCAATATGATATTGTTACTGCGACATAAGACTCTGTGCCATTTTAGATTTTGGATGTCATGATATGGCATAAGCATTGTCTTTTCCTGATTTTAAAGGCTTCAATACAGTTTAGTGATTGACTGTTCTTCTTGTTCTCATACTTCTTTCATTATGTTAGTATTCATTCCTACAATATTGTCACAAATTTGATATTGAGGTATTAGATCAAAAATATCATGATCTTTGATTATATCCCTAGCATTTTTGAAGTGCTCAAGGAGGTGTCAAAATATCGAGATATATTTTGAGTACTGCGTATCATTTTAAGGTCATATCACCCAGCCCTAATAGTATGTGTCTACGTATAAGTGGTATCCTGCAGAATCATGCAAAAAATTCAAATTGGTTTGTTGTTGTTAGCACGAGAGGAGTCACCATTTTAGAGGAAATGATAATATTTTATTTCATTTTCAGTGTAAAAATATAAAAATGATGACATATGTTTTGAGGTTTGTACCAAATAAGCATGTTTCCTTGTTACTTACATCTACAGAATATGATTTTTAAGTCTGGGCATCTCTATAGCACCACAATGCTTCATTTATAAAGGTTTGTTGTGAAACCAAATGACAAATGAAATATCTAGTACATCACTCAATTCATAAGGCCTGGACACCAGATAAGTAAGATAAGATAAGACATACAGCCTTTTTAGTGTTGCACCTAACAACCTATAGATTAGTACAACTTGTGAATCAAATATCAGTACCATCAATATGTGTTCAAAAGCCACAACTTGAAAGCAATCAATTAATCAATCAATCCCAGTGAAGGCCACTAGGTGTCGCTCACTCACCTCTGTTCTCACAGGCTCCTATCAGGTTGATGATGTTGGGATGCTGGCCTAGTTTGCACAGCACCTCCAGCTCGCCTGCAAAGTCTCGGTGGTCATTCTCTGATGCAAACTCTGCAGGAAGATCAGCACACGCAGCATCGTTAAACAAAGTGCAAGCAAAGCAGCTTCAGCTGCTGTCTTTGAAATGAAACGTTCACATTAGTCAAGGAATGTGCTGCACTGGGACTGTCTTTGCTCTGTGTGATACATGTACATGTACAGTGTCTGTATATGTCTCAAAGTTACCTTTCAGCATTTTGATGGCTGCGCTCATTTTACTGCCATCCTTCTTGATCATGGCTTTGATCACCTGGTTTGGGAACAGTTGTTAGCTTGAATGTTTAAGCCAGTGAATAAAGAAGAGCAACCAAAGGAGAAACATTTTTAAATATTCAGAAGGTACAATAAAAGCCTTCACACCTGGCCAAAGTTGCCCTCTCCAATGACATCTTCAAACTTTATGTCTTCCCACTCCAGGATCGGATAGGTGAGGGGCTCTGGTGTTGGTTTGGGCCTCCGTGTCAGGGTCAGTGTTCCTGAGTTAAACTGCAGAATAGTCTCCTCACCCTGAGGGTATAAAGAGTCTTAAGCTTGGCAATAAATACACACATATTATAGTTTTCTACTGTAGGACTTTCTCAAGACACATATGAGCTGTCAGATCAGTTGTGATGTCAGCCGGAGCTCAGTAAATTCCCCAGCTTTCCACAATTCTGATTGAAGAAATCTAAAACATATCTCGGGTGAGTCCTTACCGATCCAGACTGGTAGGTGAACGTGCGCCGTCGGTTAAGCAGCGTCTTGCGTATGAAGAAAAGCGCCAACAGTGCCAACAGGATGGTCACACAGGTGACAGTTACCGAGCCCACCACTGCCACCAACAGCTGGTAACCGTCCCCCGCAGGCCTCCCAGCCACACCCTGGGTGGTCGGTGTGAAACTCTGAAAGCCTTTTTTTGGCAGATGGGAAGAGATAGAAAACCAGGGCAGGATAGAAGATTGAGAGAAAAAAACAAGATAGATGGATACGATTTTCAGGTAGTGGCCATAAATAGGTTGTATACTGTATGTATTATCAGCCTGAGTAAATCCCTGTCCCTCTGTGGGTGGACAGGTTCAATGCCACCTGGGAAAACCCCCAAATTTGCAAAAAGTAGAGTAGCATTGAAATGTTCCGCAGAGGGCTTGAAGGCACAATTAATGTATGTTTAAGAAAGCATATAATGCATTTGAAAAACTTAACAATAATGTCTCTTTCTAGAAATCGGGTTCATTAAGGAACTACTATTTTCTTTCTACAAAACCCCACCCACCAATCTCATCACCGTGCAGAAGGAAGCATGTATCTCGTGGACAAGAGGCTCATGCAGCATGTAAACTTTCATGGCGTCTTCTCGGCTGAGCTATAATGTTAGCTAGCTTAGTTAGCTGAGTTAGCTAACCTCTTATCCATGAGTAGACACCCGCTTCCTTCTGCACGCTGATACGGAAAAGAAAATAGTTCCAACGTGAAACTGCTCACAACAAGGTCTGTAGATTATCTTGAGAAACCGGGTCATGATTTCTGGAACGAGACATTGCTCACACCAAAACAATCTAGATGGATAAAAAGCCCTACCGGTTAGGGGAAAAATATGTATCCAAAAATGTTAACACTTTTTCTGTACTATTGGTGCTGTAGGGTGCAGAGAGGAAAGATTTGCAACAAGGCTTTCACAAACTTTCTGGTCTCACATCCCATATCTAGGTCCCAAATCCATCATGTGAATTTGAGCTGATCAACATGTCAGTCTTAAAAGTTCTCAGCAACGTACTGTATAACCACCTGCTGTAGTCATACTGGATAAAGGTCTGTGAGCAGACAGTAACTTTCCTACTCACCATCCCCTTTTGTCTTCGCCTGAACAACCTTGCTCCACTCTCCCGGCACTTTGGAGAAAGCCCTCACTCTGAACTGGTAGACCGTGCTGCCGTTGAGCGCTGTCACATCTTTAGTGGTCTTGTTTCCATCGTCTGTGTCCACCCAAGGGTGAGGGCTCCCCTGGCCGATTGGCTGGTACTCTATGATATATTTAATGATGCCTCCGTTGGGATCTTCAGGGGGCCGCCACTTCACCTGGATGGCTGACACGGACAGAGGTGTGGCCTCGACGTTGCGTGGGGATGACGGACCTGAGATATGGAGACATGATCATATTGTTAAAGAAATCAACAGTGACAGTCACATGCTTTTATGCTTGGGTGCTCTAGGAAGCTTTAAAACGGAAGACAAGGAGTTAACAGCAATCACTGCATTTCTAATTTGATTACTGGATTATTTCTGGACACCAAACTATCAGCTGTTTAACAGTCTTTAAAAGTTTGTGGGCAGGGAGAGAGTCATCAAGCAATGAGCAAGCATCAATCCTATTCTTCTCCTGAGTCTTTAAAGTAAAGCCAAGAAACTGTTATCATCCCATTATAAAGTGGATTGAAATGTCTAGCAACATTTAAAAGGAGCCTTCCTTGCAGTTTATGAACATCAGAGTTACCCTGGCTGTGGAGGCGGAACTTGTAGGGTTTGGATGGCGGCCCCTGGCTGCCACAGTTGATGAGGCGCACCACCACGGTGTAGTCCTGCTGATACTCCAGGTTGTGGAACTTTGTGGAGAGCACATTGAGCAGCGTGGTCACCTTCAGCAGATTGTCACTGTTGGGCGGTGGCCCGAAGAGCTGCACTAAAAAGCCACTGGCTGTGTCGGCGTTAACGCCGTTGTTGGCGGGCAGGCGCCAGCGTACGGTGGCATTGCGGCCTTCCATAGAGCTGATGTCAATCTCAGGTTGAACTGTGGGCTCTGCAGCGACAGAGAACACAGGGTGAGGGGGGACTGAGGGGACTGACAGCTCCTGGTGAATTTCTCTCATTAGGTCAGTAACGGTTCCCTCAAACTGCCCGCTGAGGGACAGATGAAGTAATCTGTAGTGAACTACCTTAATTTAGATATCAATAGGCTGCTGTGCAGTTGGGACTGTTAGTTCACAAAAAAGTTACTAGCTTTAAACATGTTGCTGGTTTGACATGCTGACAGTTTGATTGGTGGTCTGAATGTGTTTGCATGTCTGTGGCCCAAATCTAACTTCCATACTAATGCTGCGTTCCAGACAACTCAGAACTTGAACATTTCCGACCTCCCACTCAAAGTCAGAGTTCTTACTTGTAAACACTAGGGACCTCAGTGTCCTGCCCACAACACTATCTGATTGGTTAAAAAAATAATCTGAATCTGCAAAGTAACTACTAACTAAAGTTAAGTAAAGCTAGGAATTGGAAATGGAGTACAAGTAAAGTACCTCAAAATTGTTCTGAAGTTCGGTACGTGAGTGGTGTAATTATTTACTTTTCATCACATGTTATTCTCAACTTTGAGACCAAGGTTTTTATTTTTACTGCAAATGTATATCAGTTGCAATTGCCAGTTATTGGTCTCCTTGATTACCAATAATCAGTGTCAGTTAAAGATATATATATATATATATATATATCAGTCGACCCCTAGTAAACACGGCTTCATGAAGAAGCAGCTGTCTGATCAAGCAAGTGAATTAAATATTTAGATATGTTTAAAAATGTGGTTAAACAAAATGCATCTTTTACCTCATGCATCATTCTCCCTCCTTGAGTTTGTTTGTACAGGGTTGAGTTGAGTAAACACATCACGTTTGTCACGATCAGCCATGTTTTTTGTTTAAGTTTGGCATCGTGCACCTGGAGCACTTGAAGGTCAGAGGCTGGAAAAAAAAAAAAACTACCAACTTTGACTGGAACGCAGCATAACTCTAAGCAGGCTTTGAGCACGTCATCTGTTTACATGGGAAAAGTGACAAGATAAACCGTACTCAAAACAGTCAGTATGCAGACTCAAAGTTTCAGTTTAACTGTCAGTATGGTATCGTTTCCTTTCAGTATTAATCGTCAATAATATGTTGATTTTGTGTGTGCTAACTGTAAAAACAGTGCAATATAAAGATTACTATATCTTACATACTGTATACAGTTAGCATGATATTGGGACACTGTTGCTCTGTGATTAACCCACAACTTATATGATTAAGTGGTGTGAGAAAATGGATGAAATAGAATCATATGCCATTCTGAATACAGCGCCAGAGTCTTCTTAACCTGATGTGTGGTCCGTCTCAGAGGCACTGGAGTCACTAAATACACAGGGACAAATCATTTGTGGTTGTGCAAGAAACCAATATTCCCTTAAGAAATAAAATTTGTTCCATCGTACAAATGCACCAAACCACATGTTGCCGTTTCAGTTTTTTCCCTGATCTTTTCTGAACTCACACACTCAGACATGCTCGCTCTCTCTCTGCACCACAATCATTAAACAACAGAGTGACAGACTGCATTGACTGCCCACTTGCATTGAGGCTCTTCCTATTCATGATTAGTTTTACTGATTCCTAGCTGACTGATGACAAAGGTTTATGTTTTATTTGAGTTTGGATCCCAATCGGGTCTTCAAAGTGGCCACAAATCTGGCATCTTTCTATTTGTGTCCCATATTTGAGTAATCTGTGCAGATACGCTCACTGGGAAAAAGACAACTGGCTCCTGAAGGTCTGGGAAAAAGCACTGCTCGGTAAAAATTATTTTAATTTACTATTAATCTAACCAGATGCAAGATAATTATGCTTGCTGAAGTGCTGTGGTCCAGACTCAGACGTTTGTTCCCAAGCAAGATTTGCCAGAAAAATATACTCATGTAAAGTAAGTGTGTGATCCCTATCTGTGGTTCTCACCGAGACAATCAGTCTCCATGATGGCCTCTGGTCCCCGGGCTCCCTCTCCGCCCTCCCCAGGACGACTCAGCTGGACACGGACTTGGTAGCGTGTTGAAGGCTCCAGATTCATCAGCGTGATGGGCTCTTTGTCACTATAAACTGAAAGGAAGTGGGTTTTACGGCAGAATCTTTGGAACGCCTTTTGCTTTAAACATACATCTATAGTATATCGTAAGTATTGTGGATACGTCGAATAAAAAGGTAAAAAATTCTGAGGTTTTACATTATTTTGTTCGTTATATGATGAATTGTTTTGGGATAAAACAGCCAGGCAGTCAGAACACGATGAACATGCTCTGAAACACGCCAAACTTCAGGCCTGCGAGATCTTGCAAATAATTTAATTTGCACAATACAATTCTATGTGTTACTGAATTAGGGTGTCCAAACACTACATGCCTGAGAAAGCATCCCAACTTTGTTACCCTTGAACTGAGGTGTCAAACCACTAGATGTCAGTATAGCGTCCCACTTTCATTTAGCTGTTTCCAGAAGTGGCACTCAAGGCCAAAGTGGTTGGAGAGAGCAACAGTAACATTAACAGCCTAGTAAAATGCGCAAGAAGACGTAGAGGGAAGGCAATTTAATGAATTTTAGGAAAGCAAATACATTTTTTCTTTAAATTATCATTCTGAAGTAAATACTGATTGCACAGTGTAATGGCTGGAGAAAAATGATACCATCCACATATAGATTGGTTCCCTAAAAATGCTTTCACTTTGTTATTTGGTCTGCCACCGGGCTGGAGTTTTCCCACAAAAATGAAGCACGAAGGAGGCATTGATTTCCCCGGTCACTATCCTCAGGTAACGTTGGAACAACTGGAATAACTGTGGAAACTCTAAACTGTAAAAGAAAAGGAACCCTGCTGATGGAGGAGGAAAAGAAAGTGAAGAAGGAGAGTGAGATAAACTGAGGTGAAACAAGAGTGAACAGAAGGGTGTTCACTTGACAAAGTCTGTTCCCCCGTTGATATGTGTTTCCTCTTACCACTGGGAGTTGAGGCGGTTCAAAACTGGCATTCTTTCTACTAGATCACTAAGTTATAAAACCTGCCGACGTATTAAAACAACCACTCTGGTTTCACTCTGCCTTTTCATAAAAATGAGATCAGGGTTTCTATGTCAAATTGAGAATTTTAGGTTGTTTGTTGCATTAGACAGGCTGCTAGCAGTAGCCATGTTGCTAACTCTGTCTCAACAGTACTACCACAGGGAAATGCTGTCTATATCTGCTTCAAGGTATTACTAAATAACAATAAGACAATAATAATTGGATGCAGAGGTGCGGTGAAATTGAGTTTGACCCCCTCACTTCTTCCTTGCATAACCTGTAGGGTATTGAGGAGGAAACATGGTTGCGGTGTTTCTGATAAATAAGTTTCAATAATTTTAGTTTTTCCATTTCGTATTAGTTTTATTATAAATTTGAGCCAAAAAGCGTTTATGGCGATGTTGGGTTAATGTTGCTCTCTGTGATAAAGGCTGATTAAATTACATCTTTGATTGATATCTCTGCCTGTTTACCTCTGATGGAGGACCAAGAGTCTCCGTTCTCCACAGGTTTGTAGAGGAGCCTGATGGAGAGAATGGGGCCGTCTCCTCTGTGAGCGTCCATTGGCTTCACCAGCAGCTGCTTACTCCTTTTTTCCAGCAGTTTGGGAGCAGTAATGGGCACAGGGGGCTCTGCAAAAGATTTTTTAAATTTAGATCTTTGCTGCTGTTGTGTGATGTGCCTTCACACAAGAAATGGTCGAAAATTAACATTTTGTCTACTGTATTTATTATTTCAAACTTTACTCAGAAGAAATCACACTCCCGGACCTTTAACGGTGAGGATGAACTTGCAGGAGTCCTGGCCTCCATTGGTGGACACCCTGCACTCCCACAATCCTCCTTGTTGAGCACTCAGGCGAGGGATCTCAAACATTGCTGTGCTCTTATTTGAGTCCATGACAGTGCGAGAGGGCTGAGAATAAAACACATAACACACAATAGAAATGCAGGATAAAAAACCAAACAAACACACATTCCCATTTCCTGTGCCTACTTGGACTTCTGCTCAGAACTTTGAGAAATTTCTTAGTTCCTGTCGGAAGTGCTGGTACAATCCTTTATCAGATTGTTTCTATTATCAGGGAAACAGCGCAGAAAGAAAAACACAGAAACTGAACATGTCGCTTATAGGCAACACGTGGTAACTGCTGCACTGCAGAGTGATATAACCTTATCTGTTCCAGCCATTGTGTGGTGGACTTCCTCAGAGCCTGACTCAACCTTCAGCCCAACCTTAAAGGCACAGTACAAAGAAACTTAATTCTTTAGCTGATGTCACAGCACCTGATAATGACACCAGAGGTCGGCAAACTGCTTTATTTAACTTCTGTAAGATTTACTAGACTAATTTATTACCTTTTACACATTTAAGGGAGTAGTTCGGAATTTATAAGGTACGCTTAATTGCTTTCTATACAGTAGCTGAGATGAGTTAGATGGGAGGATCAATACACCCCTTTATATCAATGTATTAAGTATGGAGCTACAACCAGGAGGTAATTCGCTTAGCTAAGCATTAATACAGGGAAACAGCTAGCCTGGCTATCTCCAAAGTTAAAAACAGCATCAATAAAGCACCAAACTAATTAACATGTTGTGTCTCATTTGTATTATTTTTACAAACAGATATGTAAAAAACAACACTCTGTGATAGATTTCTGTTAATTAGTGAACATTGGAATGAGCAAGGCTACCTGCTTTCCAGTCTTCATAAATTAAGCTAATCTCCTTCCAGCTCCAGATTCATAGCTAACAGATAGATATGACAGTGATATAGATCTTCACATCTAACTCCCGACAAGAAAGTACATGGCTATCTATTCCTGTAACTAGCCTGCAAATTCAATTTGGTATGTAGTATGCATGGATATGCAGTAAAAGTCAAATGAAGTGCACCAAAAATATTCACAAAACACAAAATAAAAATGTAGATATGTCACAGAATAAACAATCAAGTGAGACATTAAAATATCCCAAGAACCCTATCTAAGTAGTATTTTTCTTTAATTTTCTTCAAAGTTAAAATTAGCTTATATTTACTGTGTACAAGGACAAAGAACAACAATAAGGGATGCAGGAACTTCTTAGTGCACGCTCTCTAATATGGGGAGAAGGATTTGCTTCCATAGAAGGTTTCTTGTCTTGCTTTCATGAATACGATGGACAAGAGAGCCAGATCACACGTCTACTGATGTTAAGAACGTGTAATACCACAGTACATGCACCACTGGACAGTGGTGGATATCCTGCTTACACAAGCAGCCAAAACCTGTCTGTTAATCCATTAGCTAAGTAGTGTTCAGTCAGATTTCAGTTTAGTTGGTCGGCTCAAATCTGTGTTGAGAGCTGTGATGCATCAGCCTCTCTTTGAGCTCTGTTTACAGTGTCAGATCTTTCCGTCGCTTGCTCCGATGGTCATTATTTTTCTGACTGCTGAGCCCTCTGTTAACATTGTAAAATGTTATTTAAACTGCACAATAACTGATAATGTGATAAATGCTGTGGCTTGGCCCGTCCTAAGGGCACTCTAGGGTGATACAACTTTGGGAGCCACGGTACTACAGTACCCTCTCCCTGTGTGGTCTATTATTTGACTTAAGTTTGATCCAGGCTGTGTATTTTGTTTATTTTCATAGTTATTTCGTTTTTTTTGGCAAGAGTGCTACATGCAACTGCTGGCCTTTTTACCTTGAGTACAGTGCTGTCCAACTTGCGCAGCTCAATGTTGTCGTGGGTGGGCAGAGGGTTGCCTGTGGCTGAACAAAAGATCTTGGGGCTGGAGTTCAGATTCCACTCCACATTACTATCCAATTCCACGATCTGGGGAGCCCGGTCTAAGAAAAGGAGAGAGGCAAGTTATAGGAGAACAGTGAGGGTTTGGCAGAAAAGAAAATGATAATCGAGAAAAATCGTTGGATAGAAAAAGAAGAGTAATGGAAATGTGCCGTGCAGCGATGAGGAGGAAGATAGAATATTAAGTATGAACTCTATTCCGCAGAGGAGGCAACACTAAATGAAGGAATGGAGCATATGAGGGATTAATATGACGACACCCACCAGACTTCTCACAGTGCTGTCCTCTCCACCCTGTGGGACAATGGCATCCACTGAAACGGTTGCAAACTCCTCCATTCTGGCATTTACAGCTCAGCTTGCAGTCTGGCCCATACATGTCGTTATTGCATGCTGGCAACAGAAAACAGAAAACTGTACTGCATAGTGTGGCAAACAGAAATGTAAAAACATGTTTTAAAACTACAACAACAAAAAAAGTTGAAGTGATGTTGTACTGACCCATCTCACAGCGGCTCCCAAACCAGCCGCTTGCGCAGGAGCAGCCGTAAGGGTCTGGTAAGCAGAAGCGAAGCCCCTTACAGTTCAGTTCGGAGCCACATGGGTGCTGGCAGTTCCGGCCAAACATTCCTTCTCTGCAGGCTGCGAGCCATCAGAAAAAGAGAAAGACAAATTCACAAATGTGTTTATATAAATTCCTTAAATTTTGCTGTATCATGCCTCAACCCGACTTGCAAAACACCACAGAGAACAGAGTAACTAGCCTGCCAAGGTGCTCGCGTGTGATATTCTACCTTAATACAGTCTAGGAAATAGTTTGTGCTGCTAATGTTTGATGCTCAGGAAAACTTAAACTTAACTGCTGACCTCATGTTAGACAAAAATGTACCAAATTTGAGCCACTATAGCACCGACACAATGCCAGCTTAACTTTACCCGACAGAGAAGAGAAGAAAGAAGAAGAAGATCATCAGGTCACCAATCAAACTCAAGACAGTGGGGTTATCTTGTTGTTGGTTTATGACCAAACAGCTGCAACACTAATGACATTCCCATCAGCTTCACACGTTCTTTGTGTTTGGTGCTGATTAGCAAATGTTGGCATGCTAACAAGCTAAACTAAGATTGTGAGCATGGTGAGCATCATACCTCCTAATCATCAACTAATGGCATTATCATAGTGAACATATTAGAGTGCTGAACATTAGCATTTAACTAAACTCAATGCTGTGCCTCAGTATATTTACCCATGAGCTGTGAATTTTAAGGTAAATGTACTTAACTTGAGTATTTCCATTTTCTGCTACAATTAAGATGCAAATTTTAGCTTTTTACTCTACCACATTTATTTTACAACTTTAGTTCCTGGTTAATTTGCAGATTTAGTTTAGTAATACACAATATAAACAACAAATTAATTATGATGTAATAATTTAGGCTATAATATTAAAGACTTTTTTGATCCCTGAGGGGAAATTCACAAGCTATGTATCAGCTATGTATCTATGTATCTATGTAGCAGATAAACTGTAAGAAGTGATGAACACATTAAGGCATCAATCATTATAATTATAATATAATTCATATGATTATAATTATTCTGACAAATGCCATTCTGCATAATGAGTATGTTTACTTTTGGCAGTTTAAGTAAATTAAGATGCTTATAGTTTTATACATTAAGTACACACATTTTGCACCATGACTCTTACTTGTAAGAGTTTTTCTACACTTGGGTATTGCTACTTTTACTTTGACTTTTTAAGTATTTCTTCCCCCACTAGTCTTCTCTATGGTGCAGTTCATGTTCAGGAGTCAAGTCATTCTAAGCAGGATAACTACAGTATGTTTAGAGAATATACTCTTACTCTGGCCCTTTGTTAAGGTACTAGTTATATATTTCTGTTTCTGTTTATTCAGACACTGCTTCTTTAGAATTATGATGGAAATCTCACATTGTACACATCCTCTTTCTGTCTTTCACTCCAGTCTCTCACTTTCACATCCACAAACATGTACAGCTACTGTAAACCCTTGAGAACACTGTATTGAGTGCAGTACAAACCTGTCTCACAGCGCGTTCCCATGAATCCTGGAGGGCACATACAGTCTCCGTCCACATCATGACACACCCCACCGTTGAGACAGTCCGGACAGACTTTGTCACAGTAAGGACCCCACTTCTTACTGGGGCAGTCTGCAGGGAAGAGTATTTTTCTTTACCTTACAGCATATATGGGGTGAAAGGTGTAAAATCCACATGTTATGTTATGTTATTGTTTACCTATATATACAGTTTGTTTTTTTTAACTTGGGTCTGACTGTCTGCTATATATCATCTTACCGAATGCAGACCAGACATTCAGTGTAATACTTTCTGACACATATCTTATTATTTAGATGTGTTTGGCTTTTTGTGTATTTGTATCATATTTTAGAAATGTTTTTCAAGCACGGATGGCTTCAGAGGAAATAAAAGAAGACTTTGACTCCTTTGACTTTTCAATCACTGCCTCTGGTGGAGAGAGAGAGAGTAAGTGAATCTCAAAGCGGAGCAGGTGGAGGGTGGAGTAGGTGTTGATACTGCTGATGTCTCTACAATATCGAGCTACAGGATATTAAACAAACACATGTGCTGTCTCACTTAAAGACCTGTCACGTTCAATCTCAATTTCAATAAGGTATAATCCAACTCTCTGCAGGTTTTTTTGCTGTTCTGCTTTTTCAAAGTTTGCTGAAATGTGTCTATAAAGAAGCTCGATACAAACGTCATGCCTGTCCAATAAAAATAAGTCAGCAGGCAGTTAGCTTAGCTTAGCATAAAGACTGGGGAAACTGCTAGCATCGCTCTGTACCATCTTCTGTAACGCTCATTAAATAAAGTTTAATAATGAAAATGTGTGGTTTTACAGGGTGTTACGCATTTCTTGGCTGGGCACAGGATCATTTTTTAAAAATGTTCATTCACTATGAGACATAGCCAAACTATTTCTGTGGTGTCTTCCCTCTATCTGAAGAAAATAAAGGCATATTTACACTTCTTTTTCCCTCTAAAACCTTCCTTTTTAATGCGACTTTGCTGTTTGTAAGGTAAAGAATTGCCTGAATCATGGTAAATCTAGCTGAATAAGCAGTGAGGCAGCTTTTGTCATGTCCCCTTCTGTATTCTGTCACAAAACTGGTATATTTCTTGGGCATCTACAGCTGAAAAACTGTTGTGAAAGCCTTGATATAATCTTTGTAAATTACTGTGTGTGTGTGTGTGTGTGTGTGTGTGTCTAATTGTGTGTGTGTGTGTGTGTGTCTAATTGTGTGAATGTCAGGATCCAACAAACCTCTGACAATAAGCCTCATCCAAGCTCCCTTAAGAGGGATGTCTCCCACATAGCTGGCACTGTAGACGCCTTGATTGGCAAAAGCCGCATCCTCCACTGTGAGTACAGCAGTGCGATTGATCATATCGTTCCAGTGAGTCATGTAATAGTAGTTTCCTACACCGAAGACATAAAAACACATTAAAGCCATAGTTTCCAGTTGCCAGTCATTGGTCTCTTAATTGTTCTCTCTTCTGCCTCAGTCTTAACTGGCCTACCGTTGTACTTCCAGGTCACATCTCTCTTCTCAGAGCTGAGTAGCTGCATGCTGAGGTTAACAGTCTCTCCTTTGTTAGCAGTCAGGGTCAAGTGAGTTGGGACAAAAGTTGCTAGAAGGAACACAGACAGACACAGTTATAATTTTCAAACCAGATGCATCAGAAAACTGTAGAGTATAAATAACCGAGTCAAAGCTGAGGTTTAGTCATGAGAGGAGGTCAAAACTGCTCATAAAAGTTGTATGAAGTCTGAACCCACATCCGCCAAAGTTGTTGATCAACGTGACCGTCTCAAGCGGGGGAACTTCCTGCGTGGATTCACAGTAGAAGATGCCGATATGTTCCAGTTCACGAAAGTCTCTGGCCACCACCTCCTTGATCCTGGGCTTATGCACTTTAAAGTTTGGCTTCTTGGGGAACATGAGGATTTTGTTGTCCCTCTTGATGTCCAGCTCAACCTGGGCAGGGCTGCGCTCTCCATTGATACAGTAAACAGTGAAGTTATGGACGTTGGTGGCCTCTGCTGTGGAGATCATGGTCAGGTCGATCACTGCATCTGTGGGACAGGGCGTTGTGTTTGAAAGAGTTGTGGATGTTATTAGAGTCACGAGGAGCTTGACTTTATCAAATACAGAGACTCATAAAACTTTTGAGTGAGGAGATTTAGTACCACTGGGCAACATATTGATATTAAATCGTTATCGTGATATGAGGCTATATATCGTCTTAGATTTTGGATATTGTTTCACCATGATATGACAAGTGTTGTCTTTCCCTGGTTTAAAGGCTGCATTAAAGTAAAGTGATGTCAACTAACCGTACTGTTCTACTTGTTCTAATACTTGTCTTTACCCACTTAGTCATCACATCCAATTTACTGGTGATTATTTATCCAAATATGGTGTAAAATAATGTGATTTTTGATTTTGTTGCCATTTATGAAGTGCTGTGAGGGGTTTGCAAAATATAAAGATATATATTGCATATTGAAATATAACCCAAAAATATTGTGATAAATATTGTGTGTTTTGGTGTTTTAATGAAAATACAGTGTAGTGTTCCCGTTCTTATATAGGAATCTAAATGGACAAGTACTTTGGGCTGTTACCCACAAATATGATGATGAAATCTGCTGTAAGTTTTCTGATTCAAACAACAACACAATATTTATATCTGGTCTTTAACATGTGTATTGCAGGTGTACTGAATTTTTGCAATTCTCAGTGAAAACGATAAATATTATTTAATTTGTCTAAAAATCTGTCTCAGCATCTCTACGATATGTTTCTGTTTACTACTCAGTCTTCATACAGCACTATTACATTCTCCTGTTTGTCACATAGCTGGGACAGGATTCAATAACAATGTTTGTATTCTGACACATTAATCCAAATTAATCATGTCTCTAATTTAAAAGTTAGCTCATGATAGAAAACATCATTTTGGCACATGTTCTAGACCAGGGGTGCTCAGACTTCTACCCTTAGGGGGCAAAAATGAAACATAATAGTGTGCCATGGTCAAAAGCAAACACCTTTTATATTATATTGTATTGTTAAGATGCTAAATAGAAGTAGGATGCCAAGTCACGTTAATTGAGGGATTTCCAGAACAAAGTCTCCCTGCCATGCTCAGATTATGAAAGATTATAACTGTGGACCCTATTTGTAAAGAGCATTTTTACCTCAGAAAAAAATAAAACAGCATGAAAGGTAATTTATATTGTATTTTTTGTCTATTCTTTCTTTCTTTCTTTCTTTCTTTCTTCTGCTTTATCGTTTTTGCGAGAAACATCTGGCGGGCCAATTTTGGCCCACCAGCCACACTTTGGGCACCCCTGTGCTAGCATATGTCAATACTAAATATGTCATATATTTTAATTAACATTAATTCATTAAATCAACATCTTTTCATAAAGATGACATACACAATTGTGCTCTATACCTCACATCTCATAGTATTTTCATTATAAAAGTGACTCTGAGTTACAACATCTTACACACTGACACCTGAGACAGAGATTGAGAAACTGGTAGTATCAGCCCCCCTTGTACAAAATTTGGGTATAAAAACAAAAAAGCCTCCAAAAATCTGAATAAAAGTGCCAAACCCAATAATGTCTGTTTGTTCAGCATTCCTTCTCCCTGGTATTTAAGCCTCAGATCCACAGAACAATGGCAGGAAACATGGATGAGCTCCCCTTTTTCCCAGAGGGTTCAGACATTCACGCTCTCCACTCCGAGAGTATTTACGACTTTAACAAAATAATAATCCTTTAAAATAATAATTTAGTTAAAAGGATATCATGATCAGAAAGTGTAGACTTAGGTGGGAAATGTATCTTTCTTCTTCACATTTCTCAAAACTAAATGCCGACTTGTATATTTGGCTCCGTTTAAGAGCTCCACAAACAGCCTCACATTAAGTTCAATCTTACCTGATAAACCGAGGCAGCAGCACAACACAGACACCCACAAAATCCTCATGACATTTATAATCCTCATTTGGGAAAAAAGTTGTCGTTACTAAATCAGATTCACAGAGAGACTCGTACATCCAAAACGGTGAAGCTGCGTCACGACGACTGGTGCGCTTTTTTACGCATAACTCGGGGAGTCACCCAGAGCTCCGGTTCAGGTGTAAAATCTCTTCGGTAACGACTACAGCGGTCCTGTACAGCTCTGAGAGATGGAATCACGGTTCGTCACACACTAAGCACAGAGTTGGACTCAGCTTTCTCTGGGTGGGAGAGGAAGGAAGAGCGTCACCAGACAGCGGAGGACTGCTGGCGCTCCAGACCTCCCCGCTCCGATTAATGTATTTATGAGTTTAAACTTTGTCGCTTCTTGTTCCAATACAATGCCAACCACTCCGATTGTCTCACACATGTCTACTGTTTCAGCAGTGAAACAATAAATTAAAAGTGATGAAAGTTATTATCCATGACTCTATTTTAGGCCAACTCTAGGATAGTATTACCTATATTGTCAAAGACTTTTGTTGTGGTTTTTAAAGTATTTCTGAAATTGTCTCAAGAACATTTTTGTTCCATGTTGGAAGAAATATTGTGTACACTTGTTTTTATGTCGCAAAACGCGAAGAATCTGGATTTTTGTGCATGTCAGATATTTTAAAATATACATTTTGTGGGCATTTAAGACTAAATTTCATCTACTACATGCTGGTAACTGTGTACCCGCAATATCTAACATGCATTTGTGTAACCAAGTCTCCACGCATGCCCCATGTGTCCCCTGAGGCTGACATTGGATTTTATTGCTGCCTTGATAGAGACACTGTAGAGCACCAAATGCAGCAGCTGGTATCATGTTTTGCCAAATGCAGCAGCTTTGTTCTTTCACATTAACGTGTTTGGTCACAATCCCTGCAGCTTTTATGGCCAGCCATACCCCCCCCCCCTCTGTTATAATCAATCAGCCTCAGGAAATGATGAACAATATGCCTGTTGTGTCTATTCTGCCATTTCTGCTCCAGTCTTTTAAAACTGCCACACTGTCTCACTTTGAAACATCGGCCAAAAAAACAAAAAACTGCTCGTGCTTTGTCTCTAATTTCTCTGCAATAAACCGACAGGCTGATTTGATGTTTTCTTTACATTTCCTTGAGGCTTCAGACAATCGACTTGAAGTTGACTCAACTTATTATTGTTCGAGATTTCCTGTTTTCGATTTCAGGAGCTCGTTTGGTTTTCTTTAGCCTGCTAGGAATATTCTGGATTGTCAAATAACACAGAATAGAATAATATAAATCTCTGAAAAGTGTGAGGACGCTGATGTCAAATCTGAAAAAGTAAATAATGTCAAATCTTAACTGCTACAATGTCAAATAGTGCATGAATGGCAAACTGAAAACCAGATTCAGAAGCAGGAGGTCCTGCTGGTTCGATAAGCTGAGGTAAAAGAAAGAGAAATCAAAATAAAACTAAAGTGGGTATAACCTGGTTGGAATTGTTTTGTCTACAAATCATGGTGTTTCCATTTTGACTCTTGGCAAACAAAGCATCTTGGCGCCCGCATTTAGCTCCGATCTGTATTGTCCCTTCGACCTGTTAGTGTGACCTGTGCTGCTCAGAAGCCAGAACGACTTCTTTTAAAAGAGCCTCTTATTTCCTCTTAACACACTTCAAAAACACCCGCAGACAGGAATGGACTCAACAGTGAGAACAATAATACTGAACTGTCAAGAGCAGACTGTTATAGTTGCTACACATACCTACCTACAGCACAACCAAAATATAATAGAGGCAATTTTCTTACAATTACTGCAGATTTTGCACATTTATGTAGATTCTGTGATCCGAGAAACAACTGAGGAGGAGAGCCAAGTTAAAAAGTGCAAAGAGAGAAAAGACAGAAAAGTGTTGCGTGCTGCAGACACAGCTTGGTGGAGCCTCTATAGGAAGCCAAAAGGGAAGACCAAAGGCTGGGTCAACACAGATGCTTCAGCCTCTGGCTGCATTAAGGCTGTCAGCAGCCAGAAACCAGGGGGAGGGTGCTTTGTGAGAGTGTGTATATGTGCATTGGAGTGAGAGAGACTGTAAGTATGCATGTGTTGTGCAACTGTATGTGTGTGTGCGTGTGTGTGTATGTGAAGGAAATGATTCTGGTGGGGTGGAGGACACCCTGTGCTCCTCAGACATTAGCTATTGTACCCAAAAGTCTTTGTTGCTCTGTAGTAATTATGAACTGTGTTTGTTGTTCGAGTGTCTGCCGCTCGCTTTATGGCACAACCAGACAAAGATGGGGCTCAGTGTGTCTCCTGGCTGAGTTGACAGAAGCACAATTCTGCCTCCCCGGGCAGAACAGCAGTGCAACAATGAAAATCTTGAGCAAACTTGTTTAATCCTGTACAATACAGTGCAGAGTTAAAGAGCAGCTCAGTAGAGCGCATACCTCCGCCAAGGCCCAACAGTCCCCTTTAATTCAATCAAGCCGACACCAACATCAAAGAAAACATGATTAAAGGTTGTGTTTATACAATTTTTATGTAGACAAATCATTTTTAAAACATAATATGTCTACAGAGTTTGTAGAAAGATGCAGAACAAACTCATTTCCTTAAAAACATTGACTATTGTGAATTAATAATTTTTAGTTTCAGCAGCACCGAGTCTTGGCAGTTGAATTGGATAGAAAATGTAAAAAATGCTGATTTCTACAGGATGCACCCAACATACTGAACTCAAGCACATTATATTAAATCTGGACACAGCGTTGGAGGCAGAACCCCGTTCATTCCTATGAAAGCTGCTCAGTGGCGTTTTGAAGCCAAAAAAGCTCGACTTCCCAAGTATGAAAATACCTGGAACTTCCTTGCTGTGGGGCCTATAGAGACTTCCACTGGCTGAGCCGGCTAACTTCTGGTTTAGCGCCCGGCTAACTTGGATTGGGATAAAGTAATATAAACGTGCAGCTCTTCTAGACTTAAGAATGGGGGATAAGAATGCCACATTTAGTGGCTGACTGTTATTAATAACATCTTTAAATCCACTAGATCCGGATATTTATTTGGATCAGCATCAAATTGTACTCACTCATAGATACCAGCTGCCTGATTTTTTTGGGTTTTTTTTTCTAATCAGGATCCATGCATTATTTCCTGAGAAATCAACGAAAATGCAGGAAAATCCTGCAATGTTAAAGACAGTGAGAAAAAAATCCTGGATCTGTCCCTTTATCTGGATCATCACCAAAGCTTAAGGGCGTCTAACAAACAGACATGCTAAAACATCCCCTTCTTGGCAGAGGTAATTACAGTGAACTAGTGGAAATAAATGCATGTCCTAATATAAAACCTATATAATACCAGCTTGTACAGTAGCTTGCGTCATACAACCAACGATCTATAGCTGTTTCCATCTAACTGCGCAAGTATGATTCTTAAAAAGAGAGAAAGGGAAAGGCTGATTCAAGGGATTTAAGGGCATCAAATTTGCTTGACAGTTAGATGGAAACACAGCTATAGCAAGTTGGTTGTATGACACAAGCTACTGTACACCACAGTTGTGGCTGGTATTATATAGGTTTGTCTTTTCCGATAAGACACTTCCAATGTGCTTAAAAATACGCTGAAGGAAAGGAGACTATTGTGATGTGTTGTCAGCACTGATCATACATTTATAGTCACATTTTCCATTCATCTTCATGATCTCATTAGAAAAGTTAACTCCTCATGTGGCTGTTTTATTCTGTAACTGCAACAGTTTGGATTGCCACTCTTAAGCATCAACCTTCACAAACTCCATTGAGAAACTCTTTGTGGTGAGCTGAGGGATTGTGGGGAAAGGTGACCTGAATTGTGTCGAGCAGTAAATTAACAGGAGCATGCTCCCGGCATGTTTTAGTGGTTTCTGACATTTTGTTGTGGTTGTAGCGGAGGAGGTGGTGATGGCGAAGCTAGGGGTGTCTGGAAGTGAGACCGGCAACAGAGGCGGGAGGTCTCTTAGACTTTGTGAGAAAGTTTGTATTTAATTCCCATTTCCTCTCATTGTGCGCAAGCTGGCCCGGCTCCACACGCACTGATCCTGTTGGGCCCTGGGAGCCTAAGCAAGGGTGTCACTCACACCTTTCAGGCCCCTTAAACCACCCCCCTCGATTCCTCCCCAACTGCTGTTACAAACCCCTGACCTCCATCCCAACATACCCCATGATAAAAAGAAACCACCGCTGAAGGATCATGGAGACCTAGCATCACACGTGTGATTACATGAGTGACTGTGTGTGTGAGAAAATGTTTTTAAGCGTTAGAGTGATTGAGATGATGAAAGACACAAAGACCGATTTTGAGACAGAGCATGTGTGTGAGTGTTAAAATCTAACAACCTCCATCTAATGAAGTCGGATTTCCCCAAAGATAAAGTGCTCTAATGCCTTGATAACCCCAGTATTATTTCTATAGAGCTTCAATGTGTTTACGTACTCATACTGTATGGCCTATCAGTGTTTTTTAAAAGGAAGGAGATTTCCAACACTACATGGTGACAAACTGACAGGCTGGCACACTATCACCCCAGCTCCATCGCTCAACTGAGGCAGTCAGCCAATTATGTTCCACTGGAGTTTGGACACGGATGCATTCAGGAGAGACTTGACACAGCATCAGAGGGCGGGCCATGTTTATTCTTATGAAAGTTTCTCAGTGCTGCATAAAAAAGTTTGATCTGATGAGTTCAATATGGAAGGCATAACTTCTGCATTGTGAGGCTCGCAGAGCGTGTGCACCAGAGACCTCCACCAGCCAAGCAGCTAACTTGGTTTAGACCATCGCTAACTTGAATGGGTCACATCGCTAAGGTGAAATGTCTGCGCAGAGCCAAAAAGATGCCAAAAGACAACACCCACCCCAGCCACAGTTTGCTCACACTGCTGCAATGTGGAAAAAGATACAGAAGGATCTGGTGCCGTGCCACCAGGCTTTTTTCTGCGAATGTAGCACAAAGGACTCGAACCTAGTTTTGTTTTTTACGAAAATGATAATAAATGTACCTTGTAACCTTGGATAAAATGATTAAATCGTGACTCTTCTGGACATTACTTTCTTCAATATTATTGAACCAAATGGTTTCACTTATTGTGAAATGAGTGATTTTGTGGCGTTTGTGCCGCTCCAAAACAGTAAACAAGTAAATTTACAGTAAGCTTACGGGAAAGTCTTTTTGGATCCATGTGCATCACATGGAAGTACATTTACAATATTTGGCTCAAAAGCCTGGAGCTGTCATGTAAATTGTATTTCTGACTGTGGCAACAACTAATACTGTAGTCCGTCATTTCCAGGTTCTTCTGGTATTTCCAGAATCCACGACAGAGTCATATGTTTTGGTTCAAATGGACACAAAATCACACATATATTTAAAGCCATGCTAGCAATGTAGCTCTAGTGTAATACTGGTCTGTCTCAACAACTCAGATGGACTGCCATGAAATTTGGTAAAGATATCCACGGTGCACCAGATAAAACCAAAACACCCAAAGTAAACCTTGTTGTGGTCTCTTGCGCTGCTATACTGTCTAAATTTTTGGACTTGATTATGAGATGGGTTGGTTGATGGAAGAGATTATTCTGTCAGGATGAGTCAAGACTTAAATTAACATCGGCTGTCCTTGTTGTTTAAAGTCATTATTAGCATGTAAGCTCTGCATTTAGCTCAAAGTACCGTTGACAGCCTCAGAGCCACAAGCAGTACACTCTTTAGTCTTGTTTAGATGATCTATGACTTAAACCAGATTGATGTCAGTACTAACATGAGATGCAGCACTGACGGAATGGATTTAGGACATTAAACCACCTCCTTGGCAAAAGGACTTGAAGACAGGAGAGTGTTGAGATCACGCCAAATGAAGCGTTCTTTCCCGACCTTTGTCAGATGTGGCTTCCTTTTCTCTCCCACACTTCCTGTCACTTTCCACTGTATATACTTTCTCACAAAGAAGAAGTGCCGTTTAAGTAACCTTCAGGGGAACACGCCTTTAACAGATGGATCGACACATGGAACGATAGGAAATGATTCGACAAGGGACAAGAAAATACAAAGTCAGCATGGCCACAGGGTGAGCAGGATGTGTATAACTGATGAGATACACAGTAGAAGTTATGGAGGATGCTATATCATCTTATCTCTCTAAGATGACATAATTTTATATGATATAGATATGAAGGCATGCATGCAGAGATTTATACACATTCATGGTCTTTCAGCCCTTTAGTGATGGATTTTGGGGTGAACTGTCCCTTTAATGTTAACTTTTAATACTTTTCTGGAAAGCTACAACATGCATGTTTTTGTCAGCTGGGGAAGACGAGATGAACATGTCTCATTCTGTTTCCTCTCTGACAGACAAAGCCAGTGAGCGCTGAGCAGCCGGCATCATATCCACCAAGGCATGAGTAATGAGGCTGGGAAAAATGACTAAAGTTTACCTACCTGTCCTGACAAAAATACTGCTGGTGCTCCAAAGGCTAGTTGATCATTTTGTGACATTTATGTGTTTACTACCACAGTATGTTGATAGACAAGTTTAAAGCATGAAGTGTTGAACTTTGACCTTGAAAATATGTAAAAACATGAACTGATGTGTGTGGCTCATGAAACTGAAACGTGTCTGTGATGCTATTTTTAAGGATTAAGCAACTACAGTGTGACGAGTTGCAGTCTCAGACACAAGGAGCCCATTTTCAAGCAACACAGAAAATTGTGTCAGCGTTTGGATCTTAAGAATAAGTTCACCCAAAAATGAAAATTTGGGTTTAGAAGTTGGGTGACGTCGTATAGTCCAGAAAACATTTCTGAAGCTTCACAGCAAAACCTAAAACAAGTGAAACCTGAAACAAGTGTTATTTATACCCTTTTTAAAGCTGCAATCTTTGCTGTAGCTGCTAAGATAAAGCATTAGCGTGCATCCTTTCTGAAGTGGGTGCACGAGCTCAACTGCACATCGGGGGTGTAAATAATGTCTTTTCAGTTGTTTTTTTTCCATCTACTTCAGCTGTTTAGGAGAAGAAACTTCTACCTGACTTCCCATCAGCATGAGGGTGAGTAGGTAATGACTGAATCTTCATTTTTGGGTGAAATTATCCTTTAACTGCAAGGTCCACAACTGCAATAACTGCATTTAAACCATACAGTTTTACCATAGAAATAACAGTGAACGTAACGTTTGAAGAGAAACTGTTATTTATATGTTTTTTTTTACTTTATTACTATACCATCTAATAAATACTGTATACCTGTAATCGCTGACATGTTTTTCATTTAGCACTGTGCCTATTCCTGTTTCTTTTAAGAATTTGTCTGCAGAAAGTTCTTTTAGATTTGAAAATATGATATTTAATCTTAATCTTGTTTCAAAATATACTCATTTGAATTTGTGATATGTTCTTAAATTGATCGTGAACCTGTGTTATATGCCTGAATTAGTCAGGAAATGTACAGGTCAAACAAGCTACAGCACATTTGATAGAGTGACACCATTCACTAAAAAAAAAACCTTGTTTCAGGTAACAGCATAATCATTATCCACTAGTATTAATTAATTTTTCACCTAAATTAAGGAGTTTTTTTCTTGTTTGTTGGCCTTCATTTTTTGTACTTTTGCAAAAAAATGTAATTAAGAATTACTTTCTAATATTCATTTGACTTATTACCGTGCTATAACAAGTCTGACCTCAAGTAATTTCATCTAAAAACAGCTTAAATATTCATAATCAGAGCCAATTTATTTCATGTCTGAACCCACTTATTTCAAGATTTGTGGTCAAGTCAAATTATATAGCTGCATAGACAGATAATTTTACTAGTATTAAGTCATTTTTCTCCTCACATCCAGTGTTTATTTCTTGTATTTTACTTCTTTGTAGTGTGTCTTTATGGACTATACATATACACACTTACTGTAAAGCCACGTGTATGCAGTCACACAAATATAAGTCGGATGAAGCAACATTTCCCCAAACAGTCTCTTCCTGTCCATTCATCAGTCCCACACTGGAAAAAAAAATAACACGGCGAAGAATTGATGCACAGTGACCCCCCTCTCACCAACACCGGTCTCCCAATGTGCCCCCCGGGGTGAGGCTGGGGCACTGGGAACGGCGACGAGGTGGTCTGGGTCCATCACCAGATGCAGAGCGGGCTGACCCTCCAACGTGACACCAAACAAACCTTCCATGTAGTCAGGGATGTTGATGGATGTTGATGTTATATCTTCACAGGTAGATACACCGTGCACACAGAGACACACACCTCATTAATGGTGTTATGGAAAGCCTCTGGATCAGACTGAGGAAGCTGTAATCATAACAGCATGTAGTCGACCTCTAGCGTAGCTTTAGGATCATAAAGGATAACAAGATTTCAGCGGACACAGCAAGATAAGTAAAATGAGACGGGGGTAATGTTTTCCAGATCAGGAGAAATGGTTCTGCAATCATTTTCTTGTTTAGAAAGGTGGATGTCGCATATAAAACCTGAGAACCTGAACTATTCTGCTTGTTTTGCATATCAAAAGCAGCTCCCAAAATAATACGAGGTTTTCTCGGAACTATAATTTCTGTTTGGTCACAGTTTTGGATACAGCACTGGCTTTGCTCTTATATTATCAGAATAAAAACACTGTAAAAGCGTCTGAAAGGAAAAATTGGCATGACATTTTTAGTGTGTTATCTATGTTCAGAAACGTGAAACAGCTGTTTTTTTCATTACTCTCATTATGCAAGTTAGCGCTGCAAATCCCAATCACAGGAATAGAATATCTGTCCCATTGGAACATGGGTATCAAGGAAATTGTGGAAAGGGAGTGGTGCTGAATCGAGCCAACATGTCTCTGGAATATTATAGGCGTTTTTTAAGGAAGTTGAATAACACCCTGGGAGTGCTGCGCTGAAAGGCAGAAAAATGCATGAGCTGAGACTTTGTGCAAATGTGCCTTGAGACTGCAGTCGCAGAGGTCCCGGAAGAACGATTCAGCCGCTTGTTACCTGGGGAAAGAATGTGAGATGATAAGTTAAAATGACAGAGTGAGTCGGAGGAACACTTGTGAGGTTTTGAGTGAGCAGAGAATGTCAGAAAAAGAAAGAGGCAGAGAGAGAGAGAGAGAGAAGGAGAGAGAAGGAGAGAGAGATGGATGAGCTGTTGTTGCTTGTCCACAGTGTCCAGAGAACTTGAGCCAGATTCAGGAAGTTGTACTGCTGCTGGAGGCTGATATGTGTGTGAAGGAAGTGGAGGGAGCGCAGGGGCAGGAATCACCCTACAGGCAGGAAAAGGCCTGTGGAGGTGATGGCGGGGGTGGAGGTGGAGGGTCTCGGCTCCTGTCTGATAGCTGTTTGCTCAACACACACACACACACACACACACACACACACACACACACACACACACACACACACAGACTGAAACACACGGACATGCTCTCACAGCTTCACAGTCCACAGGTTCTCATTCCCATCGGCCTGCAAGTGGGAGCGAGGGACGAGCCGATGCCAAAGCATGCATGCACCCGCACTAACTGAGGAAGTTGATTTAAAACATTTTATTACATGCAACAGTGCTGCTCTGCATACAGAAGTTCTGCCAAATGTGCAGTCAGTCATCGTAGGATATCCACTTCTTACTGTACATCTGCTTTAGTGGGAGAAACTGTAGTTGTTGAGTGTTTTACAGCTCCAGAAGCTAAAATGAAATGCAACATTCTTTGTGCATCCATTGGGTTTTGGTGTGTAGAAGAGTTTGGTTAAGAAATTGTTCATTGGTTTGGCCTTGCTGGTTCAATAGATCATGTTTCAATGTAGCTTTCAGGCAAAAGTTTAAAAAAATGCTGGTGATTCTTGATGGATTCTGGTAAACAAATCACCAGAATAGGTATTGGCAATGATATGTGGAAACTGTACGTTCCTTTATGATGAAATATTACATTTCTTTAAACTGGCAATAAAACAAGTTTTCTTTTTCAACGTATCATTATGAGGTAAATGTCGATTGCGCAATATAATGGATATGTCATATATCACTATGCAATTTTGTCTGCCATCAAACACTCTGTCACCCAGGAAAAGGAAGTTTAATTGTCGATGCATTTCTATTATATGCTAAAGGATCGAATAAACTCATGTTTTGTCGTGTATTGTTGATATTTGCGGTTCTTAAGAAAATAGAAACGATCCAGTTGTCTTTGCAACAGAGGCAGCAACAATACCACGTGGAAACACTATTGGGGAAAAGTCAATTTTATGTTGTTATGCTTACATGGTTAGGGTTAGGAAATAATTACATTTTGGCCAACTTGGTTGTGGCACAACAAACACGACCTCACTGTGCCGAGGTCTCGTAAAAAAAATCCTGTTTTCTTGCCACAAACATACTGTAGCTGGAAAATGTCCTGACTACCTGTCAAAAATATCTAGTTTCTGTCTTGTTAAAAAAAAAACTATCCAGTGGTTTAGCACTTACAAATGTTGAAACGCTGTCTCGAACAGTGGACTCTCACTCGGCAGCAATCTTGACCAGCCATCATAATGTGAACATGATGTGACATGTATTGTATTAATGTTGACACGATACAAATTTGAGCACATCTGTGGTTTGCAGAAACGTAAAATTCTGGTAACCAGGTTGCATTTTGAAAGCCTTCTTTACAAGGAGCTATCTTGCAAACCTGCTCTTTAAAGCAACATCATGTTGAAATTGGCATTTTGTGCAATTTGGCGCCCCGCACAGTTTCTGAGTGCAACAGCACTGTCATAAATACAAACCCAGGTCTGTAGCAGTTTGTCAGACGTAATGTAGGTGCTAACTGCAAACAAAACTCATTACATCATAACAATGTAATGTGTTGAAAACTTGTAAGTTGAAGTAAACATGTATGTAGCGCTGTGATCCTACTCTCTCACTGAAGTGACATAGTGCAGAAACAAGTGATAATAAAGACCTTGATCTGGCCAGCTAGTTATTTCAAGGTAAAAAAAAGAAGCTACGTAATGATGCTTTAAAATCAAAATAAGAATATTTTCTAACAGTGAAAAGAAAGAAACGTGATAGACGGCAGCTGGACACAGCTGGTTCTGCATTAAAGACTAGGTTCCTGCATTGACCACCTCAGTATTTGTAACTATAAATGACTTGGTTTTTAAGCTTCCTAGCAGCTTCTATCCAACAACCCATGAAAAAGGATCCATCTAGTGATTCAACAGGTAGCCAGCAGCAGAATGTGAATATTGGCTTAAAGCTGAATCATGTGTGAATAATTTCACAGACGGGACACCTGCAGAGGGTGTTGCAGATACAGATCTCTTCTGCAGGCACAGTCTTTCACACTGCGTCATACTACCAGCATGTGAGACATTTCAAACACAAATTCCTCGCTGAACCATTACTGAATCCTGCAGCACTCTCCCTTTTCGCATAAATATTCTCACCGCATTCACAGAGGGATTAGAAAAATGCACAGTTGGATCTTATTAAGAATGTGTTGACTTTTACATGAATCTCCCAAAGTTAGCAGGTCGTCAGTAACCAGGCAGAGGTATAACACAGCGAGCCACAGAGGAGGTGTTTCTCTGCTTGTGGAAGCATTTTTCTGCTGTGAGTTTATCAGTCAGCATATTGTTGGAGTACGCTCACACAACCGTGACATCCAAAACAAACAGTATGGTAATAGGAACTACTGATTAACGGGCCATTAGGATAAATCATTTGCCTCACTGACGAAGCATTTAGGTCATTAAACACGGACTCGAATGCTTTTCAGGGTAGGCAGGAATCAAGCTTTATGTTTTATATACAGTAGGTGTTTTTATTCATTTACCTTGAAGAGTAAAAAAAGAAAATGAACACCGACACCATCAAAGAGAGAAACTGGAAGCCTGATACTAACAGTTCCCAATTCTGCTCCTTCTGTATATACAGTATTACACCTGTAAGAGGTGGCAGGAGCTCAAGCCAAACAAATACAGACTCTGACTGCATGGTAGAGCTACTGAGGTATGTAATGTTACACCACTGAGCACATATAGTCAGGAAACTCTTGTATTAGATTAAATGAGATGAAACTTAAACAACCTCTGTGTTGAAACTGGGTCATCACCGCAGCAGAGTGAAGGATGTGAAGGAGAAAGAGACAAAAGGGACTTTTTTTTGTCTTGTGCACTGAAGCACATGTCGCACAGCACCTCGATTAAAGAAATTAAAAGTGTCACATTTAAGTCATTGCAATAAAAGAGCACTCAGAGAGTAATGCTGATTTAAAATAAGACTGCAGCTGTTTCATTAACAGATTTACAGATTTAAAGCAGATGTGCAGAGAGCCCCCCTCACGTTATCACATTTCCAGATGGAGATCACATATGGACTCACAAACTCGCAAAAATGTGAACAATGTGTGCGTCTATCACCTTGTAAAATTTACACCGAGGAGGTCGCACATCACAAAGGTTACAGCAAGGCAAGAACAAAATGTGACTCCAGCCTGCTGAGCGCTGAAGATTGTCTCATCTCGACACTTAATGGCCGACTGCAGGCTTGTTTGTCACATAGCTCTTCCTCAAGCCCCTCTGTCCATTGTTATGTACCGTGCGACACGTGTTGTTATTTCCCTCCTTTCTCGAGGCCTTCTCATCTTCCCAAGGAGCCGTGAACTCAGACCGCCACCACTTCGCTGAGAGGACAAACAGTAAACATCCCCTGGTAGAAAACGCAGGGAAAGCCCCTGGTCTCCTCCAAAACCCTTACCCAGAATCTGATTACAGCTCCACTAATGACCTTAAACTTGAGCTGTCTGAATGTGATTTTTTTTTTTATTGAGTATAAGGTCACAACAGTCAAGGGCATTGGATCTTAAACTGCCACTGTTACATTCTGAAAAACTAAAAAACTCCCCAATACAAGGACAAAACATTGTAAACAAGGTGAAAACAAGTGATCGAAAGTATTTCTTTGATTCTTTTTGTGTCAAAATTCCTCCTAAAGTGTTGGATTTTAAGTACTAGTTTGAGTTTATATTTATGTTCCTGAAAGTTTGTTTAATTCTTATAGAAACAATTGATGATCGACTCGGATTTTGCTGTATCAGGATGGTAGCTGTAAGGGAAAAATACCAGCACACACTTAACTCTGGCACGAGTTAGATCAAACAACTAGAATAGCCAGATAACAAGTAGCTTAACAGTCACTTATTTTAATAACAGTGAACACTTGCACATTCACTTTTATCTGTAAATCTCACATCAAAGATGGTGCATCTTTTCTTTATTTGACTGTTGCATTATTTACAGTGTGCCTCAAGCTGCCTCGATATTTTCATATCAGCAGCGGAAGAATATTACTTGTAGGGGTTAACACAAGGAGAATTATCACCCGAGGCTGCAGTTCCTCTCAGCCCTACAGATCTCTTTAGCGTCTCTTAGCTCATTTCTTTGGTATGACAGCCTACAAGTCTTCTGTTCTTGTTTACACTCTAACTGTTCTCATCAGCTGCAGCAGGCAGCTATTGTCATCAAAAAGCTCTGATAAAAATGTGTTAATTGACATTTGATAAAAAGAAGACTCACCTCTGTTTACCTTCATCTTATCTATAAATGTGCTGTCAAATTTCCCCACAATGTTACAGAATCACTTTGTTAATTATTCTTCAGGCCATTTTTTAAAGATGCTGAGTACATGAACAACATGTCCTCATACCTAAACTGCTAAAAAGGTTGATTGCCAATTACTCCCAAAGCAACATTTAGAAATGTTGAGCAGTACCAGTGACAGGTGTGTCAGAACTTCGTCATCACGTGGTTAACATTGTGAAAAAGCCACAGCTGGATTAATTTAGGCACCAACTACTTGGTTCCACTTAGGAAAGGAAAGGAACATAGTTTTGATTTAAATAAGTAAGTTAACTTAAGTTACATTACATACTGGTTTAAAATTAGTCAACACCGATTTTTGGTTTTACACAGGACATGAACAGCAGTCGTCAGGGTGAAAGTCTGAGTGTGTTTGACACATCCACCTACCCAAATCCCCTTTGTTTGCAGATTTTGTCTCCTGACTCCTTATACTATGTCTCCTGACATCCTCCTTTGCTCCTGTCATATTTACTACTACCACCAGAGGTCGCCATCTAAAAGTATGGGTTGTAATAAAAATGCTTGCACAGACGACCAAAATGGCTGATTATTTGGTGATAACGGGCTGTAGATAAATCCTGGCATGACAATAATAATCCAACAATCAGCCGTCAGCAAACAGCCCCTAGTATCAACGGTGGGAAACTGCTTCTTTCAGCTGATGCTGAGTTATCACTTTACTGTCCCAACCCATCCTCGTCCCTGCCATCTGCCCCAAGACATGCAGCTGAAGCATCCTGGAACATATGGAGGGAGGGAGGGAAGGAGGAAGAGCGAGGGAGGGAGATGGGAGGGAAGTGGCCCTATTGTTTTCGGGGTCACCTCGCTTTTCCTTTCAGAGCCACCAGAGGTCTGTTCTCTCCCCTCAGCCTGTGTGTCTTAAATAAACATACCTCCTTGTCACCACAAACTGTATCTTGTCTAATTTCCTCCCACATCTGAGAAGGGCTGAGAAGAGGGTTTACATTTTAGATAAACAGAGCGAGGTGTGGCGCCTGGCAGGCACACCACAAGAAGAGGCGAAAGCCACATAAAGCAGATATAAACAAGATTATTTGATTACCCACTCGAACCGTATCTATACCAACAGAACATCTATTTGCAAAAAAAGCAGGTAGGACTGGTTTCAGTTAGATTCAATTTCAAATGTGACATATTACTCATAAGTCACCTCTTCCTGGTTTGCCTCTGACCAGGTCTGCTGTGTCATTGGACAGAGAGCAGCAACAGTAGGCGGGAGGGAGCACACCTTAGTTACAAAGTTACCCATTAACTTGTCCTTCTGGGAAGCAGCAGCAGAGCACACCTCTTCAACCTTTGCTCAACATTACTCCATTTTACAGACAAAGCAGAAGAAAATGTAGTAAGGGCCGATGTGAAACGTGAAAGCAGACAGACAGCAGGTGAAGTCGCTGAAGCTGGAGGAAACTACACACACAGGTGACCAGGTAAGACTGGAAAAAAACAGCAGGTCCTTTAAAGGAGTGAGCTTTGACAGTGTCGTCTACAGACTGTTACGTAAAGATCATATGACTGTTTTGATTTGCTTACTGGGTTTTGGCTTATCTTGTAAACTGATAACGCAATGATTATCAAATCGGTAAAATGTCACAATGTACATGAAAACGCGCCTTAAAAATGAGTTAAGTGTCAGAAAACAGTCAAATTCTAGGGTTTACTTCAGGTTTTGACCAAAAAGGAGGCCCGTGAAATCTACTTGACTGACTCTAATATAATTCTGGGCACAGCAGCAATAGAAATTCTTTCTTAATACAGAGAAGCCACAGTATTTTTATTTACATGAGCTGATAGCTGAACCGTTTCCTGCACCTGTTGCATGCTGGCCTCTTGCTGTTTTCACCCAAAACAGTAACCTCCATTAGCAGCTCGCTTGTTTATTATCTTTCCACTTTCTAAGAAGCAGATCTACACTTTTTATGTAACAAAGGAAGCTGGTGCTAAAGCTCATCTTTAAATATCAAATATCATACTTTGTGGTCACGCTGCAGGTGTTGTGTGGTGTGTTGGTTTATCAGTTTAAGGTTAGCGTTTACTCATCGTGTCCCTGTGGTTTCTCTGTTGACACTGCCATTATGCCAGACCTGAAAGGCAAGAAACCAAACATGACAATTTAGGCCACTTCACTCGAGCCACTATGACCCTGCTTCACTTAAACTTAAAGGGGAAAAAACAAGAGTACAATAGGTTAATCATTATTCAGAGATGTCGTTTTCTATGAGCTTGACTTACAGTGTGCGAGTTAAATAATCATGCTCATAAACAATGTCTCTGCCGGCTGTTTTTTAACTCACTGCACTCATCAGACCGTGTGCCATTATCCTTGACAAACAATGGCCCAGCCTGACTCCTCCACACATTTTCAAAGCAGGACAAAAACACAGATCTTGGCAGCGGGATAAGAGGCGGGGAGGGAGGATTTGTGTGTGTTGCTCTGTGGATTGTTGGGGCGAGGGTCAGCTGAAGGACGGCTCTTTGATTTTCCCTCAGTATCTATGATCGCCTGAGCCAGAGAGAGAGATGTTTGCTTAGTCAAGTATGATTTGGATTATATGAAGTCAATACATTACGTGTAAGCAGTTGTCAAAAGGCATGTGGTTAACATGAACTTTTTATTAGGGAATGTATTTATATTTTATTCAAATTAAGCTCCATGGTGAAAGAGGAACTCTTTTGCATAGGGACCAGTCATGTAGCAATGAATGATCTGTTACTTCTTGTTTCATTGTGCTGTTATTATAAATGCTGTGGTGTTACAGTACATACTTGTACCTACACAAATAACCATCAAATAAATAAGTGAATAGGTAAAAGTGCTTGTAAAGCGATGTAAAATATTCCACCACAAGTTCAAACTTCTGCTCAAGTGAAAGTACAGAAATATCATCAGTAAAGTCTACTTAAAGTATCAAAAGCAGTTATAGTTTTGACTAATATATCATCACGTTTTACATTCAGATGTTGTATAATATAGATGCATCAATGCACAAGTAGCATTTTACACTTGTAGCTGGCAGGGTTGTAGCCAGGATTTTAGAGGATCGGAGGTCATGATTCCAAGTAAACTCCCTCATCCCTCAGAGGATTTCTACCAGCCACTGCAAAGTGCGACACTGAACGTCTTAGTTAATCAATTGTTTTTTATACAATTATTGTAATTTTTCCACATTTCCAAACCTAAACACATCTAAAGCTTTAGATTTAGCACTCTCCACTATGTAAGGAATTCAATTCTGATGGAAAAACTTCAGAATCTTCATTTTACTTTTTCATTGGTTAATTTTGAGAGGCTCTATGTTACAATTTGCAGTAACTAACATGTATTGATCACTTTTTTATTGGCTATATTTGAGCGGATTGTAAGAAAAAACAATGAAAAATTTGATTAAGTTGTTTATTGCTGCTGGACTGTGGATTTCTTTGTGAAGGACTCGGGTTGGATTTTCCGTGACAGTCCAAAGCACATGACTGTATGCACGTTTTCAAGTGCCTCTCTCCGCTCCACAAAACAGAAAGCAAGAGTATCGCACGTTAGTTTAGAACTAACATAAACCAACAACCAGCATCCATCACAACACAGACAACACAGTGCCCCTTTAGCAAGAACAGAACACTTTAATAAACATTGCGTGCCAGAGTGAGCGAAGAGGATATTTTTCATCTGCAGATGCCGGACAGATGTTAAAAAGTGACCTTTATAAAGAACATAGGATAAACATTGCAAAGTTATTGAAATCACTAATGAGCATGAAGAGCAGTCTTAATTTATCCCAGTTTGCTAAAATGCACAAAATTGATGAGAAAATACTGAGAACATGACCTCCGTGTCCTCAATGATAGCTATGGCCCTGGCAGGTGGTCAAAGTGAAGCTTTTTATAGAGTTTTAACAACATTAAATACAGTTAAGTCTTGTGATTCCTGACCGAGGGTCCAAGCCTTTTCCAACGGGTCACAGGAAATCTGAGTGGTCGTGAGATGATTAATGTGGCAGGAAAGAAGAAAACACAAGCTTCTGCTGCACAGATTTGTATTATTTTTTTCTGTGATTGCTTTTTGGTGAATACTGCCCCCCCCCATCACCTTCAATATACATGGAGAAAACCCATTGTTGGTGACACTGATAACAAATCATTAACATTTTAAACGTGACAAGATGCCTCAAGCAGATTTTGCATGGGTCACTGGTTTAAGGGGTCACTGGTTTAAAACTAACTATAGCTGTCCATGTAGAGGAGTGAAAGGTACAGTGTTCACCTCTGAAATGTGATGAAACTTCAAAATGGACTTCAGCTCGGTACTTGAATGAATTTACTTATTTTCCACCACTGTATGAGTTGACATCTCAGCCAGCATAATCAAATTTCAAACCATAAAATTGCTAACAGTTACATTTGTCTGTTCAAAGGGATGTGACCGCGCTCCATGAGCAGAACAAAATTCTGATGTTAATTCAGTTTGATGACAGAAAGAACATTTTACACCCTCTGGCTACCATTACTGTCTGTAAACCAACACCCAGCTCACAATGTGGGCCACTGAAACAAAGAATGACTAAGAAAAACTGACTTCTCTCTTTGAGAATAATAATATTCAAACACACTCTGCAGACAAAGATGCAAATGTAGCCTCTTCCACATGCACGTTCACGCACAAACAGAAAAAGCAGAACTCACAAACACTACTACATCTGACACACACAGACACACACACACACACAAACACACACTGGCTCCCAGGCTTCTCTCCTATAGCTCCCAGTCCTGTGCTGCTTGGCGTGTATATTTTGTTGTGCTGCCTGTGTGAGGACAGAACAGGAAGAGATAAAAGCAGCCCTGTCGGTGTGTTTACAGCCAACACTGCTGAAGAGAATAGCTGTAGAAGACGAAAAGGAAGAGGCCTAATGGCTGGCGCTAAGCAGCCGCAGCCCTCTTGCTGTGAAAAATCACCTGAGAGCCATGAGCGAGCGAGCGAGCGAGCGAGAGAGAGAGTGAGAGAGAGAGAGATACACAGGTCTTAATCTAGACCACAACACAATGCAACAACCATATTTTAGAGAAAGGAAGAAGATGTGGATGAGAATCTAAATACCTTTTACATATATTCAGGAATGGTGAACCATCATTTCAACATAATTGCAGCCTAGTGGTAGCTTGGTTTGGGATTATTTCCCAATTTACCCAACTGCAGCATTTAACTCAATGAAAACAAAATGGTTTATTTTAACAGGAGGATCTATGCCAGGCTCATCCCAGGTTCAAGTCTTACAGACGATCAGTTTAAAGGAGAAGCCGACTATGTGATTTACAAGGCTACATTAGATTAATATCAGGCTTTCAACAAATATGTAATAAAAAAAGCATTATTTCCAAAATAGCCTTTCCTTTATAACCTATACTTCTAGTAAGTTCTGCATTTAAGTAGGAACCTGTGTTTCTGTTCACTGCAAAGCAGCCTTTGAAATGTGCGAGCAAATGCTTTATAATTGACACCATGACTCTTGTGTAGTAAGTTTTAGTTTAGTCCTTAAAATGAAAATAAAAAAATAAAGCTTGATTTAAAATTGGCTGACAAATAGCCCTCTTCATTGGATGTAATGTTTTGATGGTGTTTGTTTCAAAATATTTACTCTGAATACAGCCTTTATGATAAAAACACTAGATAATGAACTTCACTGACTTCACCCTCACAATTTTACTGTAAACAAACACGGAGCCGACCTGCAGACTCTGCATGCAAATAGAAGGGAGATTTGCAAATAGCTGTACACAAAGACCCTCTCTCTTTCAAACAGTTTCTCTGGATGTCAGGCTTTTATTTGCAATGAGAACATCTTCATTTTTTTCTTCACAGCAAGTGAAAGTGTAGTGTACTTGAACCCAAGATAATTTATTTATTTGCTATACTAGGAATAGTACCATATTATGGGACATATACCTATTTGTTTTCTTGTGGAGATTTATGTGAGAAGACCAGCACTCTCGTGTTTGAACTTTAAATGTAAAGTTACAGCCGGCAGCCAGTTAGCTTAGCTTAGCACAAAGACTGGAAACGGGGGGGAACAGCTACCCTGGCTCTGTCCGGACTTCCACCTACCAGTACCTGTAAACTCACTAATTACTTCCACCAAGGAGTTATGTTTCCACCTGTGTTCGTTTCTTTATTTGCTCGTTGGTCGGTCAGCAGGTTGTCAGCAGGACTACACAAAAACTGCTCAACAGATTTCCACAAAACTCAGATAAAGGAAGAGTCTCAGCCCAGAATAGACCCCATTAACTTTTGGTGCGGCTTGGGATAAAGGGATAGATCCAGGATTTTTTTCAAATTTTCTTTAACATTGCAACCTTTTGTGTTCATTTCTCAGGGAATAATGCTTGAATCTTGATGAAAAAAATCAGCTGTATTTAGGTGGCTGGTATCTATGAGTGAGTACAATCTGATAAATAGATTTTGTGAGTTAAAATTATGGTGAATCAGATATGGATGGGTTAAAAATTAGAGTGATACAGGGCTTTGAAGTTTGATATTAGATTAGGCTTGATCGAATTAAAGAGGCCTTGGCAGAAATACACGCTCTACTGAGTGCCATTCTAGTTACTGACACAGACTTGGGGAAGTTGCTGATTACTAGGAAACATACTAAAAGATACTGTATATTGATTTAATTACAGATTGGTATCTTCAACAGAGCTGGGTTTCAGTCTTTGTGCGAAGCGACGCTAACTGGCTGCTAGCTCCATCTTAGAATGGTCTTCTCACCTATCACTCTGCCAAAAAAAAAGCAATTAAGCATATTTCCCAAGATTTTGAAGTTTTTGCTTCAAAACCCAATATTGGTTATATCTAATGGCATTTTACATCACCACTGCCTTTCTATGTTGACCCAACGTTTTCTCATCCCTGGTTGCCAAATACTAATGTCTCAAGCAGACGCACAAAATACAGCCTAGCGACTGTGGGCGATGTGCAAAGCCTTCCTTTAATAGTCTGTGTGGAGCAGTCTCACTGACAAAAATATACAGCAGGTTTACACTGGACTTGAAGCTCGGTGCGTCTCATATTGAGCTAAAGGGTCCGTTGTGCATCTGTATGAGACACTGAGGGGCGAGACAGAAGGGAACACGTCTAGTTTTTTAAAAATCAAATTGTCCTTTGAGAATCATTATGTGTTTACCTCCTGTATTGTGGGAAGCTGTGACACATACTGCACATAGTCAGATTCTTACACACACAAAAACACACACATTAGTGACTTTACCGGTGTTCTGTGTCAGCTAGACTCACAGAGGAAGGTCCTACGGTATGTGGGACTTCCTGTTTGCGACACACTTTTCCTGTTGTGGATGATATCCTCCTGAGCTCCTGACAGCTTGTACTCAATTATGACTTCTGGAGTTAGAGGATCCACACAGACAGCGTCTCTCTCTCTTTATGATGACACTCTCACTCTTCATACATACTAAGTGAAATATTTAGGTCATTTGATTGTTCTAGTCTTTTTGTGTGGCTCCGTCATGAAATATGCATCTTCTGGCACAAAGAGTCCAAAAGAATTCAAAGCCATAATGCACGTGGGATGTAGGAGCGCTGGAGTTTACTTAAAGTCTACAGAACTGAAAAAGCTGATTTTCTTTTCTTTGTAGGGCAGTGTGCAAATTAAAAAGATTCACACTGATTTAATTCCCTATTTCTTTTTCACACTTTCTTTAAAGCCTCATGTGACTGCAGCAGGAGGAACCCGGCTCACAACTCAACTCACAAACAGGATGACAATGCTGCCACCACCTTTCACTTCTAACTGAACCGTGGAGTCCCCTGTCTCTCAACCTTGCCACCTAGTGGAGCTCTGAAGGTTTAACTCCCTCCTGGTCAACAGAGATCTTTCAGACAGCTACCTCCCTCATCTGGGGAGATGCCTGCCCTGCAACTGTTCCCTCAGATCCCATTTATTTGATACCTGCTGACGACAACACAACACTACCCAGCTTTGGCACAAGCGTCCCTTCCAGATTAAGGAATTAAAAGCTCCTCTCCAGCTGAAATTTTAAATATTTGCTGGATCTTGTAGCAAGAGAGGCTACCAAAAAACTGTTCTTTCTTTGACTGACATTATGTGTGATATACACCGACGGTACATGGCTTATTGCTAGAGTTAATGAAAGAGACAGGTCTCATCCAACAAGAGGCTAATTGAGCCACACAGGAGACGTCACACCCCGTAAGAGACTGCACAAACACAAGCAAAGCCAGATGGATCTAACAGCAAATGGCTCAGCTTTTACAGCTACACCAACAACGACACAAAATGGTAAGAGTTCAAAGGAAATAAACAGAGAATTCCCTGAGCTGAGATATTTAGGTGCTTTCCAAGATGTCAATGATCAAACCAGGAGGCTGCTTCACAACCACAAAAGATTAATTTGGGATGCGGTTTATTTTCTCTCTTGCAGCCACCTTGACGAAGCAGTCAGGTACATATACCTCTCACAACTGGGAGTTCCTGGTGGCTGTCCTCGGCACAGCCATCTCCATCTCCATTGTCATCGCCCTTCTGGCCAAATGCCAGGTGATCCGGCGTTACCTGGCCAGCTACAGGCACACACGGCTGAGGGAGACAGACACTACCAGCCAGTGTGACCCGTCAGGTTTGTTCAAAACATTCCTTTATGTGACAAACCTCAACTTTTTATGCACAGAAGGTAGACATGCTTCTTTGTCATGGTGTACACCATGTTTCTTTCTGCTTTGAAAACGTCGAGCTGCACTGATGATGATCATAAACCTTTAGGAGTGATGAGCATCCAAAAACCCCCCAAAATAAAAATGGCACTCTTTATTTGTTTTAGCTGCAACCAGCAGCTCTATAGAGCGCTCTGTTAGTCTGTCAGTCCGCAGACTTTTTTCCAACCCTTCCACAGCCACAGTTTCGCCCGAGGAGGCTGACATTTTGAACGGGGGTCAAGTGTGTGCGACGGTGTGTGTCTGGCTACAAGTGGGCCGTGGTAATGTGAGGTAACTTCCACATGGATTCACAGACTTGCACAAGATTCTCTGGAAAGATTTGATGTGAGTCAAAGAACATCTGATTAGCTGATCATGTAAACTGGATAAACAGGGTGCAGCAGTGTTGGCCTCCAACCAAAAGGTGCATCACTTTAAAACAGATTCACCTAACATGACCAGACTTTGTAGAAAGACACTCACAAAACATTTTGCCACGTCAGTTTTCATAACTCATGAAGCGTTCGTCGTATACTCCTGTGGGAGGCTTAATTATACACAGGTGCTGCGTCCATCAGTTCATTGGTCCACAAAATTTCTGGCTGTGTCCCCCCTATTGCAACCGCAACTTTCTAACCTTGGAGATCGCAGTGTTTTTTAAGTGAATCTGCGCATGTTTCTAAACCTCTATCCCCTTGGTAATGCATTTGATATTTTACACTAATATTAAGTCTGGAATGAATATTAGAGTGCAGAAAAAAAACAGAAATAAAAAGTTAAGTGTCCTTGTTGCCATAGTGTGTTCAGTGACTGCGTAAAGCTACGCTAATCCATATTTTTATATTAACACTCAAATGACTAAGTATAGTCAAAGTCGTTTGATAACAAAAAAGAGAATTATCACCCGGTTCTTCAGTTCTCCTTGGATTAATGGAGCATTTTAGTGTTTTTCAGCTCGTTGTTTTAGTTTTAAATCAACTGTACACGCCCTGCCCAGCACTAAATGACAGACGGAGCAGGAAAGTTAGCGTCTAGCTTTGTGTGCAAACAAGCAACAGCTCTTGCCTTTACAACAAGGAAACGTCAATGTCGTGCTGCTTCCAGGTGGCAAAACATCAAACAATATCAGCAAGGTTGTGGCCAACATCAATCATCATGCTCATTATACAGGAAACAGTAACTCACGTTCACACATTTTTAAACAATGTGACGGTGGCCACAAAAAGAGAAACGCACATCAACAGTCAAATCTGAAACCGTTAGAGTCTGTCTCTCTCAGCGTATAAAGCAAGAGAACAAATATTTTGAACATAAAATGTAATATTGCCTCTGTCAGCCAGTGTGACGCGTCAAGTTTGTGTTTGGCCTATTAAACATTCCTTAATGTTACAAATCAGTCTATTTTTAACCAAACATGACAATCTCTCACAGTCAAAAACTACTGAGAAATGTTCAAGAACATGAAAAATGTACAGGCATTAATGTTAGTGTTCTTACAGACATGCTCTCTGCTTGTGAGCTGATAAAACAATAATCATTAAATAATCATTAAAAGCTCATCTGGGAGTAAAATTTCTGTCAAACTTCATCTGATCACACAAATCCACTTCATCAGTCACTGTTAGGGCAGCTTCAGGCTGAACACCAGTGCAACTTCACAGCTTTCAATCTCCTGTGTGATGCACTTCTTCATTTCACTGAACACCAACCCCACCGTCAGTCAGAATGACATCTACTGTAGCACTTACATGGAAATGACTGTTGGTCCTGGTGCAACTGCTCATGTGTCTCTATCACTGCTCCCAGGCCTGGAGGTGGAATTTGCCATGCACGGGACTCGTGGGAATAACCTTCACTGCATGCCTCCTGTGAGCGAGGAAGATGATGACGGCTTCATCGAGGACAACTACATCCCGGCCAGTGAGAGAGCGAGGGCTGAGAGAGCGGCAGAGAACATGGAGGACACAGAGGATGAGCTGGATGAAATTGAATTCTCCATCGCTTAACAGGACCGCCTCCCTCTACACCTCCACCACTGTGTAAACCACCGATTCCACTCCAACATTTCTTTATTTTTACGTTTGTGGGAGGAAGAGCCATGTTGTCAATCACAAAACGGGTACTTGGGAAACATTTTAAGTTCAGGAAAGCATAAAACTCTCATGCACAGTATGACAAGGTGCTTCATTAGTGCAGTGGTTCTCAATGTGCGATCTGAAGATCCATAAAAGAGAATTTCAAAATATACTTAGAACAATATATCATGCCTTATTTGTCAGTATATTGACAACAGCAACAGAATATGTTTCTCAGTTATAAGTGATAATCAAAGGAATCAGATTTTGTCCTGAAACAGCAAACATTTTCAAGAGAGTAAAAAAGAGATTAAAAGGTCTTCTGTAAATATGAACATTTGCCAAATTTAGGCAGTTTTTTGTGTGAGTTGATTTGTTTATTGATTATTTGATTTGACAGCACAGGGTACGCAAAATATCTCTGTACGAATTAAACCAATAACCACAATTGTGCTGAATATAAACAGGGACGTTTCTACTTTGCACTGTCATGCTTTATCAATGAAGCAAATGTGCAGACAGAGTATGCATGGTTGTAAAATATGACTCACTATCCAATCTGGCCTTTATACAGAGCTCTCAGTAGCATCGAGGCAAGATAAGGACTCTGTGATGCTCTGCAAAACCAGAGCTGTTAGACTGATCAATAGCTTTACAAGAGACAAAAAGCCTCAGAGAAAATATCAAGTAATATCAGTGCAATTGTGTTGTTACAGCATCACTGTACATTATGATTTTTTGCTTTTTCAAAGGCTCAGTACAATATGTGTTATACAGGTCTTCAGATGTTCTCAGAAAAGGTACGCCTGCTGCTACATTATAAATGTAGGCTGGTTCAATTATAGTAAAAGCATTAGCCTACTTGTAGTTACTTTACACTTAACTGCTATTTTTAGAGGATTAACAATAGACTGGGTCTGTGCATTAAGACAGTACTGCTCTATAGTACAATCTGTAAAACTGTGACCTCAATAAAAATCAGAAACGGAAACAGTGTCACCTGGATTGTTTGACTGGATCAAAAATCTCATTCTAAATCCAAACTTCTGAGGACTAGTTTCTCCAGCATTTGGTGTTGATTGAACCAACACACTCACCTTTCTCCTTTAACTTTACAGCAGTGGCATCAGCAGCAGTAATTAAGCCTGACACAGTGTCTCGAAAAGAGGCCTGGAGCCTCTGAGACCATCCAGCTGATGAGAGCGGTCTGACAGGTCTGTGTGAGACTGTCAGGCGAGGTTCCTGCCCGGAAACACAGCGTGTCAAGTTCCATAGAGGAGCCGGAGCGAAACCGGAATAATGGCGATGCTGCTTTCAAAATAAAAGAAGCCTACAGAATTTTAAATTGGTAGCTATTGTAGATGTGTCTACAAATTTGAGCAAACAAATACCCTTCAGCCCACCCAAAGTAAATGAGGATTATATTTATAATATATCACACCATATTAGTGTAAAAATACAGTACTACACCACAATTGGATTATATCGTTGTGCTGGATTTCTAAAAAAAATAATCTAAGTTTTTAGACCCTTTACAAAAGTAAAAGTAGCAAAAGAGCAATATAGAAATATTCCATTCCTTTTCAAGTCCAAGTTCAGTGTTCAAGTAGAAGTTCAGAAGAAATATGAGCAAAATGTACATATAAAAAATGAAAGTACTGATGTAGATTGGCCCCTTTCACAAAGTTATATTATGAGATGATACATAATATTTGATTATTACTGACAAATACATATGTAACTTTTAATTGTCAAGGCGGAACAAAACAAAACTATGATATACAGTACATACATGATGCTGAACAAAAATATGTGTTTAGATACATATATACAATATATACAAAAAGGCAACAATAAACCAACAACAGACAGCAAACGTGGAAGTTGTAAACAAGAACACAGTAGGGCCAAGAAATTGTGCCGTGGTTATGTACAGTATAAGCATGAATATATACATGCTATATATACAGTATATACAGTGCACTTAGGTTTACATTTACCAATATGATTAATCAATCAAACTTTATTTGTACAACACTTTTTACAGAAGTTAATGCACTTCAAAGCCAATACTGACTGACAAGCCAATAAGACAGAACGCATGCGAGAAAATGACAATAATGTAAATGTAATAAAATAGTTTTAAAAGCTAAAATATTTTCTTTTATACCTAAAATTTCATTGAAATGTTCATTAAGTAAAGTATTTTCATAAAATGTGCTTGGTGTATCAAAAGTTTACCTAGAATATTAACATATACTTGAATGTTTTAGTTGAGTTGGAGTATATTGTGAATTTTATACACTATTTAAATATATTCATTATAAAGCCTTTATATATAGTTTTTTAAATATAAATTATGTAAATTATAACATTTCAATCTAATGTAGCCTATGAGCTGATCATGTGTTTTGTAGGCCCTATGTAGAGACATAGCTGTGAAATAAACCTCTGCAATATTTCCACCCCAGAAAAGAAAGCTAATGAGAAGTTAAATGTAGGCTAGCATGAAATGTGCTTAGTCAAGCTATAAAACAACTCAGATACAGCTAGTTAATTAACGCCATCTGTAATTTTGGGTGAATTTCAGTAAAATAAATCCCAGCGCCGGCTAACGGCCGGAAGTGGTGTCTGCTGCACTGCAGCGAGCTTGATGCTCCGCTCCGGAAAAGCAGCGAGCTGCAGTTGAACGCAACAACTGAAGAGAGTGGAGGAGAGGAGGAAGGAGGATGATGGGAGCGGATATCATTCCCCTCAAGTGACCCATATCTGACAGCAGACCCAGATATTACCCAGGCTAGTTCTTCTTCTCGAGGAATTTTTTCACCACCAAGATGTCGGCGTCGGCGATATTTATCCTCGACCTGAAGGGAAAGGTAAGTTTGAGGCGACTTGTTGTTGAAGGGGGGAAGTTGACATGAGCGAAGCACCTGCTACACCCGCTAACAGAAAGTACCGACACGTCACAACATTCAAGGATGTTTTGCATTTTCTGAAACAACTGTACATGAAAAAGCCAGAATACTCCAGTGTCCTGGCAAAGACAGGCTAACTTACTACAGCGTGAGCGCTGTAAGCCTCATGTAACAGAGCAGTCAGGAAGAGAGGTTTAACTTGCCAAACTCGTTTCACAAATGTTAGTGTACACAGAGGACTTGTTCTTGTGCAGCGATGCAGCCTGCATTGTGTCTCGTGTGTCCTGTTTCAAAGTTTCAAAGTCTACTTTTTGCAGCGCCGAAAGGTTATCCCATTAAAATGAAAAAAAGGTCAAAAAGGCTACTTAAAGTATATGTAGCCTATATGTAATTTTGGAGAAGAAATTCAAACTCAGAATTGTAGTATTTAAAATATTAATGAGGTAATACTACAAATACAAACTCAGAAATGTGTATTTTTTTCAATAGGTGAATACACAAGCTGTTCTCAGAGGAAAATAATTTCACCAGAACACTGTTTGAAGCTAGAAAGGTGGCAGGGTCCGCCACATGAACAAAACAGTATGAACCTGTGTTGTCCTTTAAGGTCAATTTGTTTATTGAGTTCATTCAGTCATGAAATCACGAAGTTTGTTGATTTAGTTTGTCAATGAAGATTTTGGTCTTCTGATTAAAATTTGTCCCCCAAAACTACATATTGCACCTTTAACGTAAAAGGAAATATTGTTAAATATTGACAAAATTGTGTCCGGACATGTGGTTGACATACATCAGAATGGCATTTTGAGGGACAAAACAATGTCTTAAACACTTGTACGCTTCAGTTTTTAGAGCCGTTAACGAGTAACTCGACAGAATTTTAACAGTTCTGATGAATGTGAAAAAATACAAAAGTCATTCTTTTATAGAGCTGAAGTGCCAAACATTAAGCTTACTTGATACCAGCCTCTCAAATGTGAGGATTTGCTTCTTTTATCTCTATCGTTTAGGGCTGCAAATACAGATCTATTATAATGATCAGCTAATCTGCAGATTGTTTTCTTGGGAAATACTTCAGTCTATAAGATGTCAGAAAATAGTGAAAAATTGCTTGTTGTGCTTGATCAACAGTCCAGAACTCAAAGATGTTCAGTTCAGCCATCAGAAGCCGAAGAAAATCAGCTAATATTTACATTTGAGAGGGTGGAACCACTTACTGTTTTTGCATTTTTATTGAAAAATGATTCATGAGCTATCAGAATAGGGTTTTCAGATAAAGCTGCACATTAATCCAAATGTAATAGAAATCATAATATGTTAAGTGAAATATCTAAATCACAGAAGCTGCAATTCTGTAAGTTTGGTAGAAACCCCAACAAATGTCACCTCATTGTGATTTTAATGTTTTTTCCAGTGAAAATGTTAAATTTAATGCAAAAACGATCATTCCCATTAATCACAAATCATATTGTAATTACAATATCTGCCAAAATGAGCATGTAATGATTTTTTTTTACCATATCGTGTAGCCTTGCTTTTGTATTACTGGTCAGACAAGACAAGCAATATAAAGATTTTAGGATTAGAGAAAATTCTTAACGGCACATTTTAATAATTATTTACTTTGTAGCACAAATGATTAATGGAAAAACTAATTTGCAGTTTAATTAATAAGAAATGAATCCTCTGATAGTATCCAGAAATGACTGTATCTTTTGAAAACATTTTAAATTTTAGTTATGTATGGGATGAATAAAAGATGACACAGAATTTTCACTCTTTCTTCGTCAGGTTTTACATCTAAACCTCACAGGGTTAATTTATCTGAGGGCAAGAAAAGGAATTGCTGAGGAAGCCTTATATGCTTGACAATACCCATTAGGGAATTTAAAGGATCAGTCCCTCATAGCCTGGATGTCTGATTGTACAGATTAAAGGTTCTCTCTTTTCTCTCTTCCCCTATCTACCCATCCATGCCTCGGGGCAAGTCAGTAGCTCTTCACCTTCAGTCGTCTCGCTCTCTCTGTCCTGATCACACGAGGTCCTCTTTCCTTTACAGCAGTCAAAGTGGACAAATCAGCTGTTGTGTTAAATGTCCTTAAAACTGGAGTGCAGAGTATGGTAAAGATATTCAAAATGAAACCATGGATAAAAACAATTGTGTAGGCAACCTTGTAGACACGAACCAAAACCAGTCACTCCAGTATACACACTTCTAGACAAAGTTTACATCACAGTTTCCACCTCTGCCCTTTGTCCCTCCACCCTCTGAGTTGTAGCTCCTGGGCACTAGACCGCACACTGCTGACTGCTGGGAGCAGCTCTGTAGACTGAAATGTCAGACTATTGAAATCAGCATGGCATCATTTGCTCCCAGTACTTCCCAGCAGAATTTTTAAAAAGGGAACATGTTAAAGCAGAAGTTTTGGGTTTTCATGAGCAGCAGCGCATTTCCTCTTCACAGCGGTGGTTCCAGAAGAGATACAGCTCTTACTTTTGTGCTTTGTCTTTATTTATTTATCTATCAGGGACAGTGCATATTCATCAATATTAGAGAGTAAGTGTGCTAGATTTAGTCAAGACAGACTCATTGTCATCAGTTCAATCAAATCAACAAACTTTATTACAGACATGACATAGAATAAATTACATACAACATACAATAAAACATCATGTTTTAACAGCGAGAAATATGTATGCAGTGAGAAATAGTATACGCAAGTGTCTTACAGAGAGACTGCTGTACAAATGTCTCAACAATTAATATTAGTAGCATGTAGTGCTAATTCTTTGTTTAACCTTTTCAGAGATATTAAGGCGGCATATAAATTTAGACATAAGATTTCAATCAGTTTATACTTAATCTTTTCCCATTTCATGGGATGCCCTAACACATCTTGACAACCGTTAGCTTGCTATAAGATTTGGTACACGTATTTGTGGTCCCCGGAGGATAAATCCTGTTGACTTGATCCCCTGACTTGTCATTTAGCCCAATTATCAGGTCAATAGTTTAATTTTACACTTTGGTTTCTTATTATATAATGTGCAACACTTTTTTCTACCTTCATGGTAAACATTATATATGCTAGACACCAGCATTTTAGCATTACTGTGGACATGAACATGCTGATGTTAGCACTCAGCTCAACTCAATACACTGCTGTGCCTCACTGTTTAGAAAGAGAGGCACTGTGAGGATGCACAATGTTAAATGGCTCCAATTGACAGACCAACTCCGAGGCATCTTTTTGCACTTTTGCGTTCTCTTCAATGTGCCATTATTTCATCCACAAGTCAGCTTCTGTTTACTTCCAACAGCTGTGTCACTCTAAAATATCATCATTATTCTGTAATATTTTTTCTCAGAGCGATAATGGACGTTTACTTTCAGATTCATGCTGTGATTGTTTTCCACTGTCAATGAGTGATGCAAACTGAAGATAGCTTTGTAGAGTTCTTCTCTGTTTCTGCATGCCCTCCAGGCAGTGATACACTCCAGTGAGGGTTTTTTTCTGGTTGCTATTTGCCTTTAGAGGTCAGGAGCGAGTGGTTCCTATTGATTTCACACATGGTTAACAGCCGCTGATTGCCTTGTGTGTCCCAGTAACAAGCTTCCCCTAAACCCATAGAATGAGTATCCCTTATTGATTCACAAGTTTTAATGTTTTAGGAGAAAATATTTTTTATTAGTTCTCTGCAATTTAGGCAAAGTATTGAAAATGGTTATTCTTTTATAGTCTTAACCATCAATAATGGCTCACCACAATAAGAAACGATTATAGAATATTCCATTTTAAGTACGGCCCCACATTATTTTTCTTTTATACTATTCTTTATTTTGTCTTTTATAAATTATGGCTGTTAATCTTTGTTAGTTTATTCAAATTCTGTTCATTTTGAAACACTTGTTCCTTCATTCTGCCTCCATTTGCTGCTAAAAGGTGTCTCATTGTCATATCTTTTACTTTACTCTAATCTATTTCTATGTCCCTTTGCGCTACTTGTCATATTCACTATAATGGATGGATGTAGATGAAATGATATTTGCAATAAATATTACTTACCAGAATATGTTTTTATCAGACAGTACAGTATCTTAAGTTGGAAGTAACACACTCACAGTAGAATTTAATGAGACCCGGATTATTAAGTAGCTGCGTTCTGCTTTGGGGCATGAAATATGCTAACTGTTTGTGTGAGGTGTTCTGTTTGATGTGTTCTGCCTCTGCTGATGTTTTCCTTTTGGCTTAACTGACACACATTCGAACTGACATGACATGACAATGATATGTTGACTCTTGAATATCCTTAAGGTGTAATATAAGCTATTCTAAATCATCACTGTGATTGTAGTTGCCAGCCTCATAAAGCGTGTATAGTCAAAGCATGAGTCTCCTAACATCTCTCTGTGCTTTTATCCTCACATCAGGTAACCAGCTCTAGGGTTGGCTGAAGTGGCTTTTAAAAACACATGGCTGAAAAAAAAGAAAGTTAAACAAACTTTAATACATGGACAATGGGAAGATAGAAACAGCAGAATCTGTGATAGAGCATTCATTATGAAACTTCGTCATCACAAATGTGTTTAATTTAATCTCAGAGAAAAACTGGAACATAGTAAAAATGCTATGTCATGATTAATCTATGTATCGCCTTAAGCAGAATTGAACAGTCTCTGTACAACACATTTCTGCCAACTCAAAAGTTTCAAGTATCAAAATGTGTCACGCTAACATTACATGATTATGACCTGACTTTCATATCTGGAGGTAAAAGGGATGGTGTTGGAGTTAACAGAGAAGAAGCCTGCCAAACCAGTGACCACAGTTTGAGACTGCGTTTCAACATTTGTAGGCATGACAACACTGGATATTTTTAAGGAGACCTCGGAACAAGCCGTGTTCGTAGGGCTGAAGCAGGTCTTTGAAACCAGAACATGATCTTTTCCTAACCCTAGACAAGTGTTTTTTGTGCCCAAACCTAACCAGAGCATAAAGACAGCGTTGTTGCAAGATAAAATTAAAAAATGTAACCCGAGAAACGTGAAGTTGCAACATAAAGACATTTTATAGGTTGAACATTAGGGGTGTCACGGTTCTCCAAATCCACAATTTGATTTGATTTTGGATTTTAAGGTCATGATTTGATTCAATTTTTGATTTAAAAATGTTTTAAGCACTGATGAATATGCCATTGTTAGACTTGTATGCCCTGACAACTGTCATTTACATTTTTTGTGCACCATGATGTCTCTGTCATGTATTTTTGCTAAGAGGAAAAAAAAACAGATTAATCTATGGAGATAAACAACACCAATGTTAGGGTGTTCTGTAGGCCGTCATTAAGTGCAGTATGTGTGGTGGGTGAGTGTTTTGTTTTTTAAACAATTTTTAATTTATCAGTGGTTCGTTTTTAAAAGGGCTTCAACAAACTATTCATCATTTTATAGAGCCACAATTTCTCAAACCCAAAGATAATGTTGTCAAATTGTGTATTTTGTCTGGCCAACATTCCAAAACCCAAAGATATTCCAATGAAATAAAACAGAGAAAAGCAGCTAATCCTCACATCTGGGAAGCTTGAAATTATAAGCAAATATTTGCCATTTTCCTTGATGAATAAATGGCTTAAACAATTATTTGATTATCAAAATTGATTAATTTTCAGTCAGTTGGCCCAGCAATAATTTTAAACCAACATGAACCCTTCATACTTTGATGAGATACACCATGTCTGTAAATCTGTACTGATTGTGTGTATATGTTCTGCATGAGAAAGTACCCTTCATGTAAATCTGCTGATCTTGTTTATGTCCTCAAGACAAACCTCTGATGGAATAAGCAGTAATAATAATGGCTGGCCTGAATTTGCAGTTCAGAGCATTTTTGCCTGTATGTTTTTCTATCAAAGTTCTTCTCCACAGCTAAGTGAATCTCTGCATACTTTTCCGTGGGCCTTCAGCACTGCATCAAAGATTCTCATTCTCTCCCTCTGCTGACCTCTGAACTCTTCGCTCTGTGGTTTCAGTCTCCTCTCACACAAGCCGAGCAGTGGCCTGTTCATATCCTTTTTTCTCCCCCAGATTACTTTACTTTCCTGGCATTTCCTTTTTTTTATTTCTTATTTCCTCCTGCCTTTGTTGTATCTGCCCCTGTGCGACCCCTGCACTACACACTCCTCTATTAAAGACGGGGGGGAAGCTTTGTGTGTGAGTGTGTGTGTCATCTAGATCCCTCAAGCGTTGAAGCTTTGATCTCTTTCTTCACTTCGCTCTGTGTGTCCAGACTCTTGCAAGACTGCTGACTCATCTTGTTCTGAATGTGTGTGTGTGTGTGTGGGTGTGTGTGTAAAATTTTATAACAGCCACAGTTGTTATCATGTCTGAAAATGTCAAGACAACAGCTCATACTGTTCTCGTCTGAGTCACAATCCCTGATATTGATCAACCAAAAATATGTTGAAAATAATTTAAAGATATACCAAAATGATGCAATTCTGTTTCTGTCAATTGTAGTAATTTTTTTCATCTCTTTAAAGCCATGGCCCAACTCAACAAGCCCTGTCTGCAGTGTAACTTGAGTTTCTGGGTCATCTTTTTGTCGTTTGGACATGTGTTGTTCTTGTGTTTATTTCAGTGCATCCACAATGGAGTTTATTTGCAGAAAGTGATTCCACTGTGTGTTTACTGTCAGCCTTGATGGTGTTGGCTGGTAATGTTTTCACTTTGTGATGTGATTTTGTCAGCGCAATAGCATCACAACCGCGCTAAGTAAAGTCACAACACTTTACAGGTGTGTAGATGAGATCAAAATGAAGGCTGAGTTCGAAGATAAGCATGGTCTGTGCAACGGGGCCGGAGGTAGGGGCATAGTCCTCCCCACATTATGCCCTTGGCCCAAATTTGTGGTCCTGGTGGCACCTTTTGTGGCGGGAACTACCACAGAAGCTTTTTGTGCACTTAACCAGGTGTTTTATGGTGTCTAACCCTTATTTGAATGTTGGATGGATGAATAAATGAAGTTTGCGTACCCTTTTTTGCTATAATTTCCAACCTGACAATCACTTGAGGCTCAGTGAAGTCTGTATAAGTTCTTGTCTCATGTTGAGAAGCTGGTCATTCATCATTCATCATCGGAGATTCAAGTTTAAAACACAGTTTGCACATTTCCTGCAAAGATGACCCTGGAAAAATGGTGTCATTTCCATCCATAAAAAGAGGGTTTGTAGTCAGCCAGTGGTTCTTAAAGAAGCTTGACTGCTCAGCGTTGGTATCTCCACCAAAAGCTATACATATTTAATGACTGGGCAGTGCCTCTATAATAATCTCTCTCTATATATTTTGTTCTTTCCTTTATGGATCCAGGTGCTAATCTGCCGTAACTACATGGGAAATATGGACATGAATGAGATTGACCACTTCATGCCCATCCTGATGAAGCGAGAGGAAGAGGCGGAGATGACACCCATGGTCAGCCACGGCTCAGCACACTTCCTGTGGATCAAACACAGCAACCTTTACTGTATCCATTTAAGTTTGTGTCTCAATAATGGGGTCCTTTGTGTTTGCTGAAAATGGGCCTTTATTGCTCTGAATAGAGTTTGAATCTGAATCTCTTCACTATTTTTTACAGCATAAATACAGTAAATTCCCAGCATCTATTCATAGACCTTAATAGCGTCTTCCATTAGCTGTCTCATCTCCATAGGAAGTCCTGTTCATCAGGTCTCTGCAGCTTCTCAGCCTCTGTTTCATCGCACCACGTTTCACAGCCAGTTGAAAAATTTAACACAGTTTCACTGTGATGTGTTATGCACTGTATATCCTCCTTTCCTAATGCGAGATTGGGCAGTCAAACTTCCTTACACATTATTAATTCAGCATAGCAGTTGTGAGTAAGTGGTATTCCCAGTGCACCACATTAGACAACTGAGCTGCTTTACCTCCCTGTGGCCATGTTCTCAATTGCTTGCGAGTGTGATGCATTCTGCTAACTTTGTATGTCATTGTATTCATCTCATAACCACCCACAGTATCTCAGTGATGTTCACCGCATGTCTCCTTCTTGCACAATTCTGGTTCATAACAATTTGCAGGTTTATCAGCTCAGATACTCTGCCTGTCACTTGTAGATGTATAGACATTTCTTAACAGTCCTCTCCTCAGTGGTGGCGATGACTAAGAAGAATGCCAACGCTGCTCTGGTGTACTCCTTTCTTTACAAAATTGTGCAGGTGCGTCTGTTTCCTGAGAGTCCAAATATTTAACACCTTTCCACTTGCTACTTTTGTTTAGAATGTGTTATCCACCCACCTAGCCTGTTTGAATTGTTGTCAAGTGATAATGTGCAGTTTCAACTGTTATCTAAAACTATGTGAGAAGTATTTTCACCAGTCACAGTAAGCTTTTTCTGTAACCGCGGTTTGATTATCATCACGCAATCTAGGGTGCAACTACACCTTTTATTTCACCGGCTGTTTTTTCACTGCATTTATCTTTTTGATGCTGCGTCTGCCAATGAAATAGGCTTTTGCTTCTTTTGTAAAGCCTGTAGATTGAATGAATTTACCCGTTTTTTACAATACACAATGCAAAATCCATGAAATACTGCCAAACAATATGCATATCATTTATCTACTGTAATGTAATGTGTGTGTGTTGAACTGCTTCTGCCTGTTTGTTGTAGGTATTTAAGGAATATTTTAAAGAGCTCGAGGAGGAGAGTATCCGTGACAACTTTGTGACAGTGTACGAGCTGATGGATGAAGTGATGGACTTCGGTTTCCCTCAGACAACAGACAGCAAGATCCTACAAGAGTAAGAAAACTTCATGCAGGACTATTACCTCCATACAAGGACTGTATGGATTGCCATGTCTACATGTTTATGTGTAAGACATGATAATAAAAGTGGCTAATTTTGATACATCTTTAAAAGTGAAGTGATTACAGTTAGGGTTTGTTGTGATAGTGATAGTGATACCAATAGAGTACTTTGATAACTTTTTTTTTCTACTTTAAAAGGGCAACTACAGTAGGGTTGCTAGATATTGTTAAGTTAGCGGGCAACCCATAACAGATTATGAATCTAAGCACTAGAGACTGCCCAAAGTGATTTTTGTTTCTATAAAATCCAAGCTAAGTTTAGATACGCAAAAGCTGAGTAATTTAGCCTTTCAATCAGGAGACACTTATCACAAATACACAAGTATTTTTTGACTTGCACAATAAAAATGAGAATTGTGGATATTCTTTGGTGATTAGACCTCATGATGTCATGAGGGGAAATGGAGCCGATGCATGGTATGGGATAACCCCCCAATGAAGTCTTGGGTAAAGAGAATGGCAGTAATCCGAATGATTTGTTAATAAGCAGGTTTTGTGTGAGCTCAGACCTGGGGCGCTGGAGGTGAATGGGGTGGAGGAAGGTTGCAAAATGACAACTGACAGCAGCAAATGGGAGAACAGATTTAAGTTTGGCAGCAACAATATGATTGGCTTGAGAGATCTTGGCATAATGTTGTTGGTTAAACTGAAAGAGTATAGAACCCATAGTCAGCTGATTAAGCTGAAAACGGGAGAAGAGGGAAAGAGAGGGAGAGATAATCGTCCTGTTTGAACTTAGGCTTCATTTATCTTACCTGAAGTAATTGTAGAATCATGTCCTCTTGAGGAGAAGATGACGCTGGTGTCGAAGAAGCCCTTGGCCTTGCAAACATGGTGCAGCTGTCCAGACTTTTCAAACTTTTCAACTTTTCTTTGTCAAACAAGTTTTCTCCATGCTTGTTGATGTGCTTTAATGTTACACGTATTCTCAGTTTTTCCTGAAATTATTCTTCTGCATTTTATGCATGTATTTTTACCATGTGCCACAGGCATGTAGTATAGCCATACTTCCAAACTTTTTGATGGCATCTCAGCAATCTGAACAAACATTGTGCTTGACTGTTTGTGCAGTCGTGGGCCAATCACATGTTGCAATAAATCAGAGAATGCTTGCATCGATTGGCTGACCAAAACTGTAGAAATAGTCATTTATTTCCCCAAATGGGTACATAAAGGATCAACATTAGGTAGTGTTTTCCTGTAGAAGTCTTGATACTACTTGGTACAGGGTACGATTATTTCTGGTGATACCTCAAACATATTGAATACAACTACACAACCCTAATTACAGTAGAACTGTTTTTTCTAAAGGTGCTGTCATAAGAAGTCTTTTTTTATATATTTTACAAAACTTTGATCAGTTTTGTGTGTTGGCACTGTGTTCTGACATTTTAAGTATAATGTTAATCAGGCTGATAAAGTTAAAGTTACGAACTCTCAAAGGCCATAATTCAGCACTCCACTCTGATTTTAATGCAACCATTTTAGCTCAAGCAGTGCCTGTTTCATCCATCAGGGAACAAAACATTAAAGTTATTTTTCAGTGAGTTAAAAGCTTTGTATTTCATCCTGTAAGCGATCAGAAGGGATGGGAATAAGAGAACATGATGGTTCTGTTTGAAGTACCTTTGGCTTATTTGTTGATTCATTCAACAAAGTACAGCTGGTGGCTAAAACTATAATGACTGGCAGAACTTTATTCAGTGAGTGAAATGAATTGAAGCTACTATTCTTCTTTGGGTCGACAAGTGTGTTGTGTTCACATTGTACACAGAGTTGTTTTTGCTTCCCTCCTCATGGCTCCTCAGGGAGGCACTTGTTTCCACTGAAAAGCTCAGCGTTCATTGTACAGTACCATAGAAACATGAGTTATTCAGCTTTCCTTCCAATGAATGGAATAATATAAAAATTAATAATAATCGTTCAAATTTCCACGGCACATTGTTTTTGGTAATATGTGATTGATGTGTAATGTCGTGTGCTGTTTTTGCTTTTGCTGAGGCTTGGCTGTGGTTGCATGTGTGTGTGTGTGTGTGTGTGTGTCTGTATGTGTACAGTATGTGTGTTTGGTGTCTGAATAGGGCTGATAATTACCAGGCTCCTATTGGCACTCAAACACAATGACACCGTCAGCTGGACACACTCGAGACTCTCAGACAGAAAAGCCCTGCTCTTCTCTTCTCTAAGGAGACACACAAAAGTGTCATTTCTCCCTTGTGCATACACACACACACACACACACACACACACACACACACACACACACACACACACACACACACTCCCTCAGACAGTAAACACACACATTCACTGTGTCTCTCTGTCTGCAGGCTATTCCAGTTCTCTGACCTTTTCATGCCTTGAGCACCACAAAAACGCTTCTTTCCCCTTACATTAAAACATGTACTACCTGGTAATGTCTAAATGTGTGTGTGTGTGTGTGTGTGTGTGTGTGTGTGTGTGTGTGTGTGTGTGTGTGGCAAGAGACTGAGCACGTGAGACTGCAGAGATACATATGCATGTTGATGTGTATGTCTTCGTAGAAACCTTCATGCGTGTGTGTGTGTTTGTTATGATTGCTATTGTTATGCTAATCTGTCAGTCTGCTGCCAACCCCCGCTTCCAGATCCTTTCATTACCATTTCTGAGGAGAATCAGGGCAAAACAGAACAAACAGCAAAACAGCAAAGCAACAAAACAACGCAACATCGACCCCAAGCCCACTTGTCACCGCCTTTCATCTCTCAGCCCTTTCAGATTGTTGTATGTGTCAACATGCATTCAAGACCCACTAGGTGGGAGGAACTGGGACAGAAAAACTAGGGGAGGAAAATGCTGCCTCAATCCGTCAATCAATCTGAAATGTGTTTATTTAGCACTTTTTGTTGTTGGCATTGGAAATGTACAGTAGAAATGAAAACAAGACCCTTGAGTTTGTGTTTGTATTTCCTATTTGTTCATTAAGGCTTTTATTGGCTTCATGGGCTATGACACTTGGCCTGTGCCTGAACAGTTACTGTAACTCAATTTAGAACTGTGTCAGTCACTATTTTTATAATAACGTGTCAACAATGTGGCACAGGAGTTCACTGCTTCGGTTAATTCTCACCTCTCTCACAGCATTGTTTTCAGCCTCAGCAGACAGCTGCTTGAATGTATACTACTCCAAACAACATACAGACACAGTTAGAGACTAGCTGGTGAACACAGGAAAGCATTTAGTAGCTAAAGAGCTAGATATTTCCCTTTGGAGTTGGTTGATATCAAAAACAGGACTGAAAGAGACTGAATATTGGATTTACAACTGCCAGGTGGACCAGTGATTAAGTTGTTCCATAACTTCTGGATGTGTAAATAAGCAACTGTTAGCTAACAAACCCAGCATATCAGCTTAAGAGGTGATGATATGTCAGTGTTTCGTTCATAACCTCTTTCAGCTGCCCAAAATTGGCCAAAAAATTTGGAGTTATTCCAAGTTTAATGAACTCACTCACTCACAGTCTGACTCACTGGATGTGCGCTGTTGGTATAAGCCTGCCATTGGGCACCCATTTTAGTCAGCATTCTCCTCCTTTCCACTATCTTTGTGTTACTGTTTTCAAAATCCCTGTTGCTACAGTAAACAAATACAACAACCTCCGAGCTTGTTACCCCAACACTGACATGGTCGCAGTAAAGCTTAGCAGGCTAGCAGCTGTAACCTTTATTTGCAGGCATTTAGTCATTTTAATGCCAGAGCTTGCCCCCTCACGTGCAAAACAAGTTCTCTCTGACTATTTTGCAGGGTTAAGCACCACCAGAGACAGTTCTGGGTGGTTTAAACAAATACAAACTGGCCAAAGCGTTTTTTTCCCCTATACCAGAATGAAGCTTGGTGCAGCCAGACCTTTTTCCAGCGCTAACACGGTGCTATGTGTCTGGAACTTAAAAGAGACAAGAGAAGGAAAAACAGTCAATCAATGACACAGATGGGTCAATTAAACTGAAAAGTGCAAACTTTAAAGTCAACTTTAAGTCAGTCATGTAGCCCAACATCACAAATGTGCCTCTATGGGCTCTACAATCAGTACACTTAGACCCTTGATATTTGCCCTCATGATAACAGCTCATGTTAGTGTGACTAACTGATTTTTGCAGTTTTGGTTACCAGCAGCACGGTGCAATCTGGAAATGAGTCTGGAGCAAGATAGAGACATTATTAATACCCACGCTGTTGACTTGTGCACAACTACACACAGCCCATCTCTCAAATTAGAAACTGCATATGGAACACACATACCGTTCCTGCTGCTGTATTTAGTCTACCGATGGGAAAGATCTCATACATGCACGTACACATGGGACATCAAACCTGAGATTGGTTGTTAGATATATTGCCCGAATTAACTAAAATTGAACTGCGCCACATTGTCTGCTTTTATTCAGTTTTATCAGTGGTACCACTTCACCCACCTCTTTTCAGACAGATTTTCAGGGGGCTGCATATTTTCCAAGCAGATATAGCCCCAAAAATCTTATTCTCAGTTATGAGAATGGCATTGTTACTGTGTTTGCTTGATGGCTGACTTTGCACTTCCCATCTTTTTTTTTTTGGTGAAAGAGGAGTGTAAGGACAGCAGATTTGCATGGAACATTGGGTCACTCCCTGGGGGAAATACTCAGGCCTGTCGGGGGAGACAAAAAGGTGAGGGACAACTTAAAATAAGAAATAGGTCAGAAGAAAGTATACAGAGAGATGAGACAAGAGATTGCTTCAGCGATAGCCCAGTTTGGATCGCTGTCAATCTGCACCTATTTATCTGTGTAAGCAGTGTGTCGTGTTCACGCGCATTTTGGGTTTACACAATTAATGGAGTTGAATTAAAGCATAGGCACATGGCTGCAAAACATCTGAATCCTGTCATTTTTCCTGAAAAATAGCCACTTCTCCACTATAGTTATGCATTTCAACAGCACCAATTCAGAATGTTTATAACAAAGTGATGAAAGCACCATTTGTTTCCTTTAAATACCTGCCTAAATCACCTCACAGTCATTTGTAGGTTAATAACTAGGGTTGAGCGAGTCCATTACATGTAATGCACTATTTAAAAGTGTATTCTGAGTAAAATGTGTCAATATTTGTACTCGTGATGAAGGATTAATCCTCATTGGGTAGCTAACTGATGTTTATTTGGTAATAAAAACCTTGTTCTGTATGAAGTTTTCATAGTCTTGTGATTAAAAACATTGATCTGAAGCTCAATTCTGAGGCTGTTCTATAAATATTTTTCTAATAAATGATAAAATATAGTAACTTCTGATCAACCCTTTTCAATTTCAGGTTTAAATTAACGTCTGTTTAGTCCCACCCACGTCCGGTTTAAGTCCCACCCAATCCAAGTACAGATATGTGTCTCACTAAAAACTTTTTGGGGTTTGTTGTATTAACCTTACATCTATGAGCATGGAAACTGACAGTGCCTTGTAAGACCGTTTGGGTGGTTTTATGAGAAGAGTTCTGGCGGAAAGCCTTTAGGAAATCAGGTGATCTGGTGTAAAGATGAACGAAGATGAAAATGACGGGAGTTTGTGTCCTGAGGTTTTAGATTGTTATGTTTTTAAAAGAATATTTCCCAGTCGCAGTTTGGTTAGTTTTTGGCAACAAAGCTACTCTGTTAGGTTTAGGAAAAGAACATGGTTTGGATTTAATTAAAAGTCATCTCTGTTTGAAGTCACAACTGACACGACACCCAATTGGAGTTAACGAGGACGCACATCAGACACACGACACTCTGTGACACTGGATATAAGGCAACGCTCTTGGGTTGGGATACAGACAATTACTTGGTTGAACAGACACAGTTCAAAAGAAGAATCTTTATTCAACCACATACAATCATACAATGTACAAAGTAGTGAAACTGGTATTCTGCATCCCCAGGGTGCAGTGTGCAGCCAACGTACAGCGCCTAGGGATAATTGTGTACTCGCTCATCCCTCGTAATAACTGTTAGCGAGTGCCAAGACTATCATGCACTGCAAATACATCTGATTTGATGTTTGTAATACACAATCAACATTGCCAACACACAAGTTTTCTACCTGAGCTAACAAACTCAACTGAAACTGAATGATGTATTTCATTTAGTTTGGATTATATATATATAAATAAACTTGTACATTATAAAAACATAGAAAGAAGTAATACCCCAAAACTGGAAAAAACTGTTTTGGACATTATATTCCAGGGAACACTGAATAGCAATGATTAGAAAACAGCCCTGCAGTGGAAACGAGGCCAGTGAGAAGTAAACAGTGGCGGGGGCAGGTGTAAAACCAGAGGGTAAAAACAGGCCTGGTCACATGTTGTTTGTGTGAGCACAGCTCCCTCCTTTTCTCATGACAAGTCATTATGTCTCCCTTGGCACAGTCACAGGATTGGAAAGATGCTAAGAAACAACCAACAGTACTGTGCAGTAAATAAGGGGATTAGTGGACGGATCAACAGATAGACACAAAATACTCTCCCTGATAGATTTAATGTATAAATGGAGTAAACTGATCAGTTTTTGTCAAGTAAACAAACCTAATAAGATGGAGAATAGGGCACTTAGATTCATTATTTATTAATTTACACTTTATAGATGCACAAATCAATATGTCTTATATCAACAATGCATTAAATGAATACTGGTTAATTTTTTTTTGCAGCTTTTGGTGTTTTGGTTCAGTCTCCCTGCTCTAATTGGCATCGTTTCCAGGTGTAGAAGGCAGCTGTTTCTCTTGAAAAAGTTCTAAAAAACCCACTGTGTGCCACTTACCAACCACCACTGATAGTCAGAAGTTAAAATTTAGCAGTTGAAGGGACATATTTGACTTAGGATCTAAAAAGAGAGTGAATAGCAAACTTAAAGTTGCCAGATGGCCAGAAACACAACTCCAAGTAAATGTTAACGTTGTACTATGTTTCCTGTATATAACCACACTGCTAACACTTTTACCTTATGAACTTAATAAGATGATAATATTTGAATGTTATGTGTTTAAGTCTTAAAAAAATAGCTTAGACTTTGAGTTTTGTGTCACTTTCAGTCTAACTCCACCACACGCGACATGTTGGATATGTGCGTGCCTCAGTGGAGTTAAAGAGGCTTGCTCCAGTTGTTCAACTCAACCAAGTTGCCAGCTGTCATTTGTGCAGCGACAGAATTTTACTAAATTGCACAGTATTTGTCATATATTGTAAATCATTACATCATGAGAGTAACTGCTCTCACTGGGCCAAAAAAATGCTTCATGAGCATTAGAACTCTGAAAGCCTCTACCTTTGTTTACCTTTATCACTGCACTGCAATCTCAACTCAAAGAAGGTATTAAAGGTTCAAAGATTTGAAGAATCCAAACCTTATAAAGCCGATCTGGCACATCCGATCTGGTGGCTAAATACCCTCTCACAAACGTAATGCTGCGGTATTAGTAACACAAGTGGAGCTTAATTGTTTAGTATCATGTAAACAAATGCATTATCCTCTGTGGCTGCCGTCGGCTGGGTTTATGTAAATCCATCTTCCAATTACATCCACGAATAATCTTCATACAACATGAATGTCAAGCTTCTTTAATTTTTTCACACTGGAAAAGCTCATTTATTATAAGTCATGAAGGGTAATTAATACAAAGTATAAAACCATTTCACAAGAGAGATTTGGTTCTAGTTGCAAATATATATGTGTATATATGTATATACATATATATATATATATATATATATATATGTATATATATGCCATTTGCCATTTCCTGTTTAGAGTTCTTCAAATGCAAGCATGAAGCTTCTTGATGAGGACTATGACCATTTGTTTTTCGGGTTTTTCACTCAGCAGGAAACAGACACATGTCACAACTTCTTTCTGTCTTGTGTTTCTTTCAGGTACATCACCCAGCAGGGTCATAAATTAGAGGTTGGGGCTCCTCGACCTCCTGCCACCGTCACCAATGCTGTTTCTTGGCGGTCGGAGGGCATCAAGTACAGGAAGAACGAAGTTTTTATGGATGTCATTGAGTCAGTAAATCTACTGGTGAGAACAATATTTGCTTTGTCAACATCATATCTTATAAAGAACTAAAAATATTGACTCAGCAAAGAAACAGAAAGAGTTACAGACATCCCAGATGTCTATCAAATGCATCTTCTTATCAACCTATTCATGATTGTCACTGCTGATGTTAGTAGAGAGCCTGAACAATATCAGATGGCTTCCGTTATCAGAATGCAGTTTTTATGGGCACCAATGGTCCAATCACCTTGCTGGTTGCAATCATACATATCTTCTTACAAATGCAGTATGCCCATGATTTATCTCATCATTCAAATAAACAGCTTAATTTACCGTCAGATTAAATTGTGTAGATCAGTGAACAGCAGCATGTTGCAGACTTAATACAAGGGTGCACCATTCTGTTGATAATCACTGCAGCATGCTTTATTTATTCTTGATATTACTCTTTCAGTAACCAGTAAGGAAAGACTCTGCCAGGATGTGGTAGTCCGGTACAGAGCCTGACTGATGTCGATAAGTAACAGTTGCAAACAAGGCTGCAACTAACGATTCTTTTCACTGATGATTAATCTGTCAGTCATTAATCAGTTTATTGTTGCAGAGGAGTAAAGGGACAAGAAAATATGCACATTTAAGAAGAAAAATTATTCATATCGATAAAAAGATGATCAAAATAGTGATATATTTAAAAGTTGATAGCTAATCGATTAGTCTATCTATTGTTGCAGCTGTAGTTACAAATCCTTTAGCAATATTAATGATGATACATGCATTAACTTTTTGACAGAAGCACATAATTGCATATAAACTGTATCAGGATGCAAAATCTTTATTGTTACTAAAAAGTATTAAACATTTCAAAAAAACCATTGAGATAACCTGTATGCTTTACAGACCTAATAACAGCCACTGAGTCAAGCTGTTAATTGATTCTTTGTTTAGAGATTAATTCTGAGCAAGGTAAACAACATAAGCCTTAAGAGTTCATCTGCTCCCAGTATGTTGCTTTCAGCCTGGGCAGCACAGATTCATAACACAACAGGCCTGTTAAACTGCCACCATTGTGATACAACTATTGTTTTTGAAGAGCTCTCTTTTGTTGTTGATTGTATTTGTTGGTTTTCAAAAATAGGTCACAAGAAGCAAGACAAAACAGTATACTGTAGATACACACAGCAAACACTTATCATGAACTCTGAAAAAAATATGAGACTCATCCAGTGTCATCCAGTGTAAGATGAGTATCAGTTTTAATTAACAGCTCTGTTCAGAATAGATAGGTTGAGTGTTTCCTTGAGGCGCCGTAGGTGCGTCACTGCTAAAATTGTCTTTCAAAACTTCAAAAGTCTGGTTTGTTTTGACTCCTCCAAACAGTGGCTCTCTTTCCTTGAATTGAATTGTGAAGGAAACGCTCTCTGATATCAACAATCGTCCATTCTTCTTCAACAGAATATTTTGTCATATTTGTTGCTTCATTGTGTGCAGCCAGGAGTGACCTACTGTATACAGTTGAATATCTCAAAGGTCCATCATTTTTCTGCAAGTCAGACTGAATTCTCAACAAGTGATGTGACTATACAACGTTTACAGCTTTGCTAAACAAATGTCGCATGATAAACATCACATTATTACATGAAATATAGGTGATTGACTCAGATAATTATAGATGGAGTTTTGCCTCCCACTGATCTTATTCTGTCAGCTATACTCCACTCAAAGCAATACTCACTGATCAATGTGTGCTAATGTGACATTATCAGGCTACATGAGAAGCCAATTTAGAGGAAGTGTTGTATTTCTAACTAAGGAAATGAGACAAGAGATCAGATTTCCTGCAGCTACAGAAACAGAACAGTTTGATAGACATGAACCTGATGTTTCTCTTGAACTTAAAGGGAGAAAGTGACTTTCCTCTGAAATTTCATGTCCTTGAAGCCTCAAGGACAACAGGTTTGCAGGTTTTTTTGAGGTAAAGGGAAACTGAAACACTTCTGGAGAGCAGCAGTCGCCATTTCCTTTTCTGTGACTGGGGACTGTATTTAATGTTTTCAGAATTTCTTTACCCTCTTTCACATCAATGCCTTGCTTATATTTCTTGCACTGCATGCTGAGAGCTTTTCAGTCTGATCTGGGTATCTGTTGGTTTGTTTTTTTCCCCCAGTTTATAAGGAGAAGTCTTACTGTAGAGTATCACTATATAAATAAGGCAACCTAAAGTGCACATTCATGTTTGCGAACAGTAAAGCTAGTTTACTTCCAGGTGAACTTTGAGCAGATTTGACTTTAAATGAATACTTCATGTTTAATATAATGCTTTGCTCTTCTGTCTGTAGGTGAATGCCAATGGCAGCGTCCTACGGAGTGAAATAGTGGGCACCATCAAGCTCAAAGTGGTCCTGTCAGGGATGCCTGAACTCAGACTGGGCCTCAATGACAAAGTGCTCTTTGAAATTACAGGCAGTGAGTAACAGAGTCAGTCTCAAGGTCTGTAGTTATACATGTCTTGTTTGTGTAAAAGCATTTTTGATGAAGCATTACAGTCACATAGAAAGTGGGTGGATCTTTGTTCACCCTTTTTTAATGTGAATTTTCAATTTAGTAGAAACACTGGAAATTCAGAAATGTTTTTTATGTTTGTCTGAAGTGGAAAAGTTTGTGTATTGATAAAAGCAAAATATGACAGACAGCAAATTTAGAGAATATGTGATCATTTACATGAAGCATGTGACTTCAGCATCCCCTGAAGCTTCCTCTCCAGAGAGATGGAAAATAGCAGCAGATTAAAACAAACTCCTCGTCACTCCACACAGATCTGATCTAAACTTTCTCACATTAACTCATGAAACAAACAGAAATGTCACATTTCCTGTGTGGCCTGTGTATCACCATTTTAAGTTCCACTGGCGCTTTTTTAATTAGGTCATCTTGTTGCGCCCTCTTATTCTGCAGTCGCAATATAGTTTTTTTTGACTGCAGAATTAAGGCCATCTACAGTAGTACTTGTCTCGATGAAACAACCAATTATTTGCATAATGGCAGTAAATGGGAACAAACATTCATAAGCATTTTCCTTGATCGATTTTCTTGAAATTCAGTAAACATTTGCAACATTTTGATGGAAACATGCCTAGTGAACCTGACTTGAATCACAATTCAACAATTAGAGGAGAAATTAGAGCAGTCAGCGTAGATAAGTAGAGTTATTCTTGTACCTCATCCCCAGGTTGTCAAATACTGATGCCTGGGGACGGCAGCTTGGGTCGCACACCAGCCCAAAGCATCTGTATTGACAAATGGGAATGAGACTCAACAATCCCCTGTCTTTCTCCAGGAGGTCACAATTTGTTGCTTTATTATACTTTCAGGGGAACATGTTGACAAAATCTGATGTTGATAATAATAGTTTGTTTCAGATGTTGCTGGTGTATGTCGGCCTTTACTTAGGTCAGGGGTTCCCAAACTTTTTTTGACAGCTTTGTCAGATGAGCTCCACTAGCTGTTTATTTACACTACAAGTTCAAGTCAAGTTCCAAATGTGTCCTTTTTATACAAGTTGATTTTGTTGTTATTCACCAAGAGATCCTGGTATTTCAATTCAGGTTTCATCTCTTTATTCACAGTAATTTTGTGTCAAGTTTTCATGTATAATATTTAATACTTGTACTTCCTTGTATCTGCTATCAGGTAGGGTTCATAAGTTCATCTCATTGTCTGCCTTCTCCGTCAGACTGACTTTGTACACTTTGTTTCACACACTGAGCTGACAGTGACAAACTGTGCGTGACATGTGAGAAGAATATTTGCAAGCTTTCTCTCTGATTTCTTTATCTCTCAGGGCCAGGATTCAACATTTTTGATCGTGAACTTGTAAACTCCCAACAGTGGATGTTTTATTATATTTTATATATATATATAATGATTCACTCTGAACGTACATTTGCTTCATAAATTTGCGAGAATAATGCTTAAATAGCAAAAACAAATTGTAAATATGTAAATATGCTGCTGGTTGATGGTCGAGCACTTGACTATTCAGTCTCCACTCCTTGAACTCACCCACACACTCCACCTTCTCCTCCTCGTTCTGACTAAACCCCTCAGTCTACAAATCCCACACTCAGCTTAGCTTTCATCCTTCCCTATCTTCCTTTTCCTCTCCTCCTACTTTCCCAATTTTTCCCATTAATGTGTCCCACTGCTCTATCTCCCCTTGTCTATTCCTGCACCCTCTCCTCCCTCTGCCTCTTTTCCTTCTTCTCTTTCGCCTACATCTCTTCCCCCCTGCCGCTCCTTACTGAAGGGGAAAGGCTCCATCACTGTCTAGCCTCTTTGCCTCTGAGTTAATCCTCACCCCAGGCTACAGCCCTGCAGATGAAAGGTGAGGGTCTGTGTATATCCTGTATCTGCAGCCCACAATCCCCCTGCTGTGTGTTGCAGTCTGGGAAATAACATTTCCTCAGAAAGAAAACGATCAGAAAATAATGATCAAACAAACACACTGACAGATACAGCAACACACACCCACTGACTGTTTATACAAATATGAAAATGGGCTTGCACTCTCATCCTCAGCAGTTTTTTACATATCATTTCGCAGTAATTTGGTGTTTATCATATCTGCCTGATCTGCACTTTTTATCACAGCTGGATGCAGCCAGAATGTGAGGACTATAAATCATTTAACACTGCCCTCTGCTGGCAGAAGTCCAGAATGGTTACTAAAGGGAACTGAGAGAAATACATCTACATCCAGAATATGTTCTAATGAATAACTGATGCATGAAATAGGAGTAAACAAAAAGCATTTTTTTGAAACATCATTCAGTCAAGACAAATTTGTTTTTTAAAGTATCTGGCCATGTGTAACAGTTGAGTGACTCCACCTGCTCACAATGTCCCTAAAATTAATAATCATTAATTATCAGGGTTGTTTGTTTGAATATTGTGGTTGTGTTTGGTTTGTTTTTTTCCCACAGGATGATTTTCGAAAGACTCTCAGCCTGTATGAGAACATTTGTAGACTAACAATCATTTCAGTCATCAATTAATCTGCAGATTGTTTTCCAATTAATTGTCTCAGATATAATTAATGCCCAAGGGGACATCTCCAATTTATTATTTCTTTGTCAAACTGACAATCCAAAATGCAGATATTTCCAATTGTACTATCACATCATGTCTTCACATTTGAGAAGACAGAACCAATAAATACAAAGCGTTTTTGCTTGAAACATGACTTAAGAGCTGTAGGTAAATTTTCTTTTGAGAAAGTACAATGAAATAAGTTGTTTCCTGTCCTTTGAACCTTTAAATGCCTTTGGTAATTGTCTTTTCGGCCTTCCATCTCAGTGATATCACAGCACTGTAAAAGGCTTTGGACAGAAACATTTACCAAACGTCATTATAAAAACCCTGTTCCCCGTTCCCCTCTGTCTCGTTTTCTACTGTGCGACAGCAGACAGAAAACAGATAAGGTTCCTCCTGTCTGCTGCTGTGTATTAAAAGCACAGAAACAGGTGAGAGCAGCTTTAAAGGTGATCACACGGGACACTGCTGCATCTTCAATCCTCACCTGACATGCACACGCACACACCTATCACTTCCTTTGGCCCCTGAGGTCCTAGCAGTGATGGAGAGTGTCCCATATGACCTTTGTTTCTTGTCTTCTTGATAATGCTGCATCGCAAGCCTGTGTGTGTGTGTGTGTGTGTGTGTGTGGGTGGGTGTGTGTGTGTGTGTGTGTGTTGACATAGAAACAAACAGAAATAGAGAGAGACGGGACATTTTAAAGGGCTTCCCTGCTTTACTTCGTAAAGGTGTTGTGCTCTCCTTAGACTTAACCTCAGCCACTCGCCATTCACGCATGAGGAAATGTCACACACACACACACACACACACACACACACACACACACACACACACACACACACACACACAGAAGCAAAATCAATTGAGAAACGAGCAAGCAGCAGGCAAACATGCATAAATCTACACACGTACACACACTCAAGAGAGAGAACAATGAACAGGGAAGCTGCTTACGCAAATACACACAAGTACACACACACACACACACAAACACACATACACCCCCACACATATTCTCTTAGACTGGTCTCAGTGCTGGTCCATGGTTGCATTCAGAGCAGGTGAGGCTTTAGTTGATTTTTGAATGGGGGATTTAGTTGAGGGTCCACAGGCCCACTGTCATTAGAGCAGTTTTCCACCGCTCAGCACCCTCCATTAACCACAGAGGGGGAGAACGTCGGCCCTCTCCAGCAGACTACAGATGCCACCATTGAGGAGGTTGCTCTTTTATCTGCCTGTTGCTACACCCTCGAGAGGAATAGTCTGGGAAAGTCTAGTTTTGTTTCACGAAGAAAATTATCAACCTGACACAGTCTGCAGATTTTTGTCTATAGCGGCCTCTGTAGTACTCCAATACGGTTTTAGAGATATAGGTTGGATAAAGGATAGAGCACCAACTATATATTGGTAGTCCTTTTGGTAAATATACTCTAATGCTATTTCGATTAATCGATTCACAGAGAATTAATCAACAACAAACTCATAGTTATCCAGCAAAAATGCTACATACTCACTTGTTCTCACTTGTTATCTAGCTAAAAAACAAGGAATCTCTGTCTGTCTTGATGTAATTTGCATATCTCAGGAACCATTCATCCAAATTTCACACTTGGCAGGTTTGTTGCTGAGGACCCAGGGAAGTGCAATGTCAATTTAGTACAATTTGGACACATGGCATGCTCAATATTAAAACATTTTGAGTAAACAGCGAACACTGCTCTGGGCTTCATGTCCCTGCAGACTGACGCTGGGCTCACGTGATCTCACGGGGAAACAGATGTAAACAAAATGGAGATTAGCGTGGTGTAACAACTTGCTGTAGTAGCACGTTGCAGTGAGAAAAAACAGAAGTCTGTGTGAATGGGGAGACGTGGTCAACGCAAGTTTTCTTTTCTTCAGCGATAAGTTGAAGTGAGATTTCACGTTTCCGTCAGCAGTAGTATACTAGTTAATGTTAGCCTCAAGGGCTAGAACGTTTACCATTCAGCTGCTCCAGGATGCCTCTCTTGCTGGTTGTTGTGGTCTGGCTCAGAAAATACAGATGTAATCATTCAGATTTTAAGTCATAATATTTATGTTTGATGTTGTGGGGGGCGGCCCAGATGTGTCTGTGAGGGGTTCAGGAAGTTTAAGACTGGCTCTGTAAACTCCTCACATTACTAGATAATCTGTGCCAAACACATGTTTTGGATGAGCACTGCACTAGTTTTAATAATGCATATTCACGCTTTGCATCTGGTATCTGCAAATAGCATAGTTAACTATTAATAACTGTATAGTTAACTGCTGATAAATGCATAATGAAGTATGTTTTGTAAAGGTCTTACAATAACATAATTAATAAGTAAGTTAAACCTAGTTTTTAATTATTTTGTTATGCCATTATAAACTTAAAAAACAACTCACAAGGCTTTATTAAACTGTTAAAAATTTTCTTATCAGTGATTATACATTTCTATATATAATCTAACAATAAACTTGTTTATGATGCTATTTTCAACACATTGTTATTAATATTAATAAGCATCTTATAAGTCTTATAAGGGCCTTTTTTTTACCTATTAATTAAAAGTTATTACAATGATCTTAATATAAAGCATCACCCAGCTTCTCTTTACAGTATTTTTTTGATCAATAATAATAAAAGTAATATTAATAATAATAACAGTAAGATATAGCAAATGTAATATCTCAAAACAAGGAATTTTACCATGTTTAGTCGGGATATTATGATTTTTTTCTGTTATTTTATGGACAAAGAATTACCTACCTCTAATACTCCTACTGACTTTTTGTCTGGCAGGTTTAATAACACCTCGGCTGACATAAATGGTTGTTTACTGAAGCAGTCACAGTACTAATGATGTAGTAGGAAAAACGGTGTGACATCTCCCATTGGCAACAAGACTTCCATGTAGGTGTATTTCATGAAATAAGACCATAACAAAAGATCTATATTAGTGTAGGATTAATTTCACAGAAAATAAATCAGAAGCTTTTCTTTTTTTTTTGCAGAGTAATAAAAAATCTTGTGTGTGTTTCTGTCTGAAGTGTTTTTCCTGGCTGATCGTGCAATATTTATCTACTTGTTTGTGTGAGTGCAGGTGTAGATGTATTTGTGAGGCAGCTGAATGGGCTTCATTGGGAGAGAAGATGATGGCAGCAGGTTTTGAAAGCAGACAGTGTGTGCGTGCGTGTGTGTACGTGTTTGTGCGTGGCAGCTGAATAACTGTTCAGTGGGGGACAACAAGCGGGCAGATGGATTTGGTAGCACACTGAGCATACAGTGTGTGTGCGTGCGTGAGTGAATGTTTGTCAGTCATCATTACCTTGACCTTGATTTCCCCAAGGCTGCCTGGAAGGCTCTCAATCTTTTCTGTGTATTTCTGTGTGTGTTTTGTTTGTGTGTTGTTTATGTGTGTGTGTCAGGAGAGAAGAGTAAGACGGTGGAGCTGGAGGATGTGAAGTTTCATCAGTGTGTCCGTCTGTCACGCTTCGAGAACGACCGCACCATCTCTTTCATTCCCCCCGACGGCGAGAGCGAGCTCATGTCCTACCGCCTCAACACTACAGTGAGTAGGACACGCCGGCAAATACCTCTCTTCAACCCACACATTCAAACCACCTACACACCAACAACACACTTCCTATTTGTCTCACAGTAAGGGGTATACATAAATGTATCATGCAGCCGAGAATGTTCCTTCTTTTTTTCTCATCTTCCAATGTGCATGTACACAGTGAACACACATTCAAGGGCAAAAAATGTGACAGGAGTCTAACTGATAATTTGGTATATATTGGCATATCACAAACAATTAACACAATCTAATATAGTGGTATTGACTTATAAGTCGAGGTCAAGGTAAACTTTATCATCCCACAAAGGGGAATTCATGTTGTCATGCACGTTTTGGTTAAAAGACAGAGGTCCTCTATAAATGCACTAACGAGCACATAGACACAGATTTTGACAAAATATCATGAGCAATACTAACAACGTAAAACATATGTCATATACAATGTACAATCTAAATATACAGTATACACAATTCAAATACCAAAAGTTGACAAACAAGCAAATGTAATTCACAGTATGCAAATATTTTATATCATGTATTTTTAGCCTTATTTTTTATTTTTTTGTGTCAAAAATATTTTTGTCATATTGTTTTTATGTGCACTGTGTTCTGTGTTATTTTTTTTATAATTCTCTTCTAGTGAAGTGTACTGTGTGAAATGTATTATAGTCTTATATTTATTGTTACTGCCATTTATGACTCAGTTTTTTGTTTAGCTGCAAAAAAACTTGACCCGACTCACAGTCTCTATTTTCTGCCTCTGAAGATCCCATATCAGCAGGAGGTTTCTTTTACTGTGTTGTTACACTGTAGTAAATATGGTAGTAAGCATGTAAGTAACTGTAATAGCTAAAGTAATCATGGATTATTGTTCTTTTTTGTTTTGTTGTTTCTTTTGTAAAGCATCTCTGAGTATCTAGAAAAGCGCTATATAAGTGTAATGTATTATTATTATTATTATTATAATTATTAAGTATTAACAGTAATAGTAGTTTTATGAAATACATTGTTTAAGCTGTGATAGAGATTTTAGAGATTGTTTGTAGTAATCAGGGGTCAAATTGGGCTGGGGCTGTTCGTGTCTTGCAATTAACATTGCTTTGTACGGCAAAGTGCTTGGGCTGTGCTGACAGGGATTTCATGCCGCATTCAAGTTCACCTCATGAGTCTATATGTGAATAGCCACACAGGTTTTCTAAACTGGAAAGTTTCTACTTTTTTTCTTATTTTCCTTTGTGAAAATACATAGGCCTTACTTTCTTGTTCTTTCACTACTGTATTTTTAAAAATTCCAGACTAAAATCATTAAAATCCCATTCATGTCTACATAGGCAGGTTTTTATTCTACTGAAAAAAATCTTAGCTAATTGTAATCAGCAATCTCAACAAGATTCTTGTACAACAGAGGAACAAGTACCTCTGTGGTCATTTGTTTTCCAGCGGCATGTTTTAATATTTAAATACTTCTGATAATAAATCTACCAGTCAATCAGGTAGTAATTGTAGTAGTAGTGATAATAGTGTCAGCGATAATCTTTACTGAGGGCTGATAAGGTTTACTCTTGGTGTGTGTGGTTTCTAGAATAACAGAGAAAAACATATGAATCACATGAATTAACTGTAATGTAAGACACAAAACACAATCAATTAACTACATTTAACTGTAACACTAAAAAATCAACAATATGACTGTAAAAATACATCCAGGTACAATGACAACTAGTATGATTTAAGATAAGTAGCTGTTCAGTCAAGCTCCTAGTTACATTTTGCCACTCATCCTTACATACTTGTATACATGCTGTCCAAGGATACTTGAGTGGTGTTTCTGTGCCTGCGAGTCTTCTTAACAGTTATTGTCTTCCTTGTACAAACACAATCTCTCTCTGTCCTTTCCACTGTGTCACTCCGGTGATGTGTTGTCGTAGCGATGCAGTCCAGCTCAGCGCTCGCCCCTCTGACCTTGTCCACTCCCTCGCTCTGTCTGACAGGTGAAGCCTCTCATATGGATCGAGAGCGTGATTGAGAAGTTCTCTCACAGCCGTGTGGAGATCAAGGTGAAGGTAATGATGAGTGACACACAAACGCACACACACACACCATGTCCTTATCCACTCATCTGGTCCCTTCACTGAAACTTATTTAGTATTTATGACACGCACTTCTCAGGTGGATTACCGCTTACCATCTGTTTGAGGCAGTCACGGCCACACAGACTCAGAATAACAAGCTGCGTTGTGCATAAAGTCACAAAGACCTCCTTGATTTGAATTTGGATGTGCTTGCTCAGGTCTCTCATGACATTTGAACTCTGTCCTCTGTCACCTTCCGCAGGCTCGGAGTCAGTTCAAGAGCCGGTCCACTGCCAACAATGTGTCCATTCTGGTGCCAGTGCCTAGCGATGCTGACTCACCCAAGTTCAAGACCAGCACAGGCAGCACCAAGTGGGTGCCCGAGAAGAGCGTGGTGCAGTGGAACATCAAGTCTTTCCCTGTTAGTGTCAACAACATACCACAGTTCATAACCTGTAATACATTTAGTGCATGTTGATTAACAGCACTATTATTCTAACACTATCAGGCTTTAAAGGCAGGGCAGTTTTAGTATGATGTCAAATCAAAATCAAATCTATTTTATTTATACAGCCCAAAATCACAATCACCTCAGTGGGCTTTACAATCTGTACAGTGAATGACATCCTCTGTCCTTAGACCCTCGATTCGACTGAGGAAAAACTTGCCATATTGAGAAAAAAAACCTTTTAACAGAGGGGAAATAAAGATGGAAGAAACCTCAGGAAGAGCCACAGAGGGATCCCTCTCCCAGGACGGACAGGCATGCACAATAGATGCTGCATGTACAGAACAGAACAACAAAATCACAAGTTACAAATTGCATTGACAGAATATCTGATACAAGTGATCTAATATGTATGTATATACATACATATTAGATCACTTGTATCAGATATTCTGTCAATACAATTTGTAACTTGTGATTTTGTCAATGTATATATATATACATACATATTAGATCACTTGTATCAGATATTCTGTATATATATATATACATATATGTATATATATATACATATATATATATATGTGTATATATATATATATATGTATATATATATATATATATATATATATATATATATATATATATATATATATATATATATACATATATGTGTATAATATATATATAATATATGATACACAGTGTTTTTAACTAGAAGTTTATAAGGTCATTGAAATAAATTTTTTGTCAATTTTCAAATAGCCATTATTAAAGGAAAGAAGAAAAACATTAGTCTAACAGGGCATTTCAAACTTTTGAACGGCAATGTACATTATTCTGAAATGGAGCCATCCTCTCGTCATCATGTGTACTTCTACTCTAACTTTACTTACTTTTTTTAATCTAGGACTTTCATTTGTACAACAGAGTACTTCTTCACTGTGATATTGCTCCTTTTACTTATACTTACATACTTACAGATCAGAGTACGTGTTCCACCGATGATACCTGACGTCTAAATAAGCTTGTACAAGCCCCAGTGTCAAAAAATTAAGTTGTATCTTGACTCTGACAAGTATCAGACAACAGCTATTTATCATATTATGATCAGCCTTCTTACACACACGCGCGCGCACACACACACACACACACACACACACACACACACACACACACACACACACACACACACACGATCACATCTTATCTCTCATTTCCTGCTGTTCCCTTCATAATTCTGTCTTTAGTCTCTGCTGTCGCCAAACTCTTCAAAGGGAAATTTAAAAAACTTGTCGAGCATTAATTCAGTCGGGGTTCCTTTTATCTGTCAGGTTCTGATATCTCCTCAGTAATTCATTACACCTTCAGCCTGTCAAGGAGGGTTAAGAATTGCCATCACTGGTGACGTATTGTTATCCGGCTCGTGTGTGACTCTGCAGTGCATTTTTCTCTGTCACTATCCACCTTTGGACTCTATAAAACTGCATATTCTCTCAGGAAGTCATACTTAGCTTGTAATGTTTGATGTAAGTCCGAGGACACAAAGATGAAGAGACTGATAGTCACACTCATCTGTAGGCCAGCTGGCTCCAACCCGGATAGAACTTTTGGAAATAAGTCTATTTGCCATCAGCTATTTCATAAGCATGTTTACATCTTTTAAATATTTATTATTTAATGGATATGGGTATGTTATCCCAAAAAAGTTTTCTTATCAGCTGTAGGCAAGGATATGGATAATAAGATTTTCCACAACAACTTTATAATCCCAAGGGGAAAAAAATATTTTTTTTTAATATATATATTTTTCAGTTTATTAAATGTTCTAAAAACATATTTTCCCAGTCAGCTTCTTGATATGATAGATGGGGTCCTACACGCACAATCATTGACTGTATGAAATATGGACAGAGCTTCTTGGTCTAATAAATGAGACCAATGCATTGCAAGTGTTTTAAACCTGCATTATTTCTAATGGCCTCTCAGTAAACAGTTTCCTCTTGTGTTTATGGTCTAGGTAGTTTATGGTAGTTTCAAGTCTTCAACACAGCATGATGTTCATTTTGTAAACAGTCCCATTTAGAGTAAAATAGATGATAATTCAGGGTATGCTTTAGAGCAAGGCTACCTTGTCATTGTCGCTACCACGGTGTGTCCTTGGGCTCTTAGTCAAGATATCCTCCCCAGCTCCGCCCTCTTGTCCAAAGTTTGGTTACTTCTGGCTCATAAAAAAAAAAAAGATGGTGATGGCCATAATTGCAAACTTGAGGCTCTAAAACAATAGTCTGCAAACCAATGTGAATGTTGCTACACTTGGTCAGCTCTTGTCACTGGTTTATAGTGGGCAGGGCTGGAAAAAGATGATGTCGCTTACAACAACATACAGCATTTGAAAAAAGTGTGATGAGTGGTTTGTTGTTTTTGTTCCCAGGCTACTATCAGTCAAAACTGATAAGACTATAGAAACTGATAAAACAACACAGTCCTGTTTCTGAGACAAGATAATACCTTTGATTGTTGCTATTTACTCATAAATCTTTGAGAGAAATAGTCGTTTAAAACTAAAGTTTGAGGAGCTTTTTATTTACTTGCTGCAAATCAGTTACCACTTTGACTTCAAAGTACAATCATTCCCCGTACCAGCAAGTGCCTAACACCTGGCACTTGCTGGTATGAGGAATGATTAACGTGTTGTTTTTGTATTTATAGCCTGAATATGATTGCCAGATGCTAAATCCCATAAATTGATATCTGATTCACCTTGATATAACAGGGGAGTTGTCTCACGTTGCCACGCATATAGAGTTTGTTTTGTTTTTCGAACTGAACAACCCTGTATTAATTGGAGTTACACACCTGGGAACAGAACTCATCAAACAAACTAAACTGTTCGATCTGAAAGGCTTAGAAAATACAATGTGTTACCACATGCAGTAACAGCTTTGTGGCTTTTTCTCTTCTCTGTTTTCACATGTGTAGGGTGGTAAGGAGTACATGATGCGGGCGCACTTTGGGCTTCCCAGTGTGGAGAGTGAAGAGTTGGAGGCGAAGAGACCAATCACAGTTAACTTTGAGATCCCATATTTCACTGTGTCTGGGATTCAGGTCAGACCCTTTATTAACACACATTACACAGTCTTTCATTAATCCCATTTCTTAGGGGGTTTTTTTAAACCAAAAATTAAAAATCATTCATTAACTATTCATTGAAAGTTTTGTAGTCTACAAAACATTTCTGGAGCTTCACAGCAAAACAATGTTGCAGCATTCTCCTAAACAACTGAAGTAGATGGGGACTTGTTTTAAAATGTTTAAAAAACTACCGGAAAAAGACAAAACATTAAATGGCTCCATACAGCTTGTCAGGTATAGGAGAATGCTGCATCGCTGTTTTGTTGTGAAGCTGCAGAAATGTTTTTTGGAGGACAAAACTTCACCTGTCTTTCCATTGGCAAGGGGGTGAGTAGATAATGACCGAATTTTCATTTTGGGAGAACTGTTCCTTTAAGGTGCTTCAGTTTTCCTATTTCACATTTTGTTCCTACCTTGTGAAAACTAGGTATTTCTAAAAGAAAAACACTGTTTCACTTTTGTAAAATGCAATTTTCAGGTTATCTTAAGTGTTTTTAAACTGTTAATTTAGCTTAAGAAGTACAGTAGGAGAATTTCCTTAACCCGTGATGGAATCAAGTTGGTTGAAAAATTCAAAGCAACCAAATTGGGATATACAAAGTTTTCAGTGGACAGAGACGTTTTACCTCTCCTATAAGTGGGCTGCCATATATACACTGAAGCATACTGATGATTTACAGAAGATGTTGGGGTGTGTTTGTGAGTGAAATAACTATATTAAAAGCAACATTATGTGACTTTTTTTACCCTAAAATCACAGCTTCAAAATCATTTTGATGGTACAGTGTCTTGTAATAGGGTGAATAGTGTCTCTGTCTCAGCCACTCCACCCTGCTATCACTTGTTTCTGCACTATGTAACTTCAGTGAGAGGGTAGGATCACAGCGTTACATACATATTTACTTCAACATGCGAGTTTCCAACACAAAACATCTCAAACATTGTCATGACGTCATTAGTTTTGTTTGTAGTTAGCACCTACATTATGTCTGACAAATTGTTACAGACCTGGGATTTGTATTGCCAATTTCTACATAATGTTGCTTTAATATGTCTGTGTTCCCCAGGTGCGTTACCTTAAGATCATAGAGAAGAGCGGTTACCAGGCCTTACCATGGGTGCGCTACATCACACAAAGTGGAGGTGAGAACAACACCCTGAAATAGACTTATAAATAGACACAAGCACACACGCTACCGATTCTCTTCTGACCGCATCTGACTGTTTTGAACTCACTCAGGATGATACTTTGAGTGACATGACATGAGGTCAGGGACTATGTTGTTAAAAAACTAAGTCAGCTGCCTGTTAAATTTTAATCCCCTGAAAAGCTGCTTTCAAATAAGTGTTTCTCTAAAAATTAACAAACCAAGCTACAATCAAAGTTAAAGTTCAGATAAACATCCTTAAGGATTATTTATGAACACTCAAAAACTCTACTAGCCTTCCTCATCAGGACTGTGTGAGTGTGTTTTGCTCGGTGGCATCTCCCTGCAGAGTAGAGCACTTTTAAAAACAACACATAATAAAATATATGATTTATGAAGATGAATGTTAATAACAGATATCATGTACCCACGCTGTGTTCGACTTATGAACTCCAGTTTAGTTGTTGCTGTTTTCTGTCCAAAGTCCAAACCCATTAGCAAATCGTAGGTTAGCACGAGGTTAAATGTGATGTTTTCTCTTGCAAGAGCAGTGTCAGGAGGAGTCTCTCTGCAACACTCTTCAGTGTGTGCCCTAGGAGTGAACCCAGCTGTAAAACATCTATCATATCCATTACCTGGTGCTATCACCATGAGTCATGGCCTCAGGGGCTTAGACTGACACCAGGATGCAGAAGATAGAAACTTTACAAGCCTGCTAGCTTGTGGCATAAAATTCTTCTTGTCTCAGTTGTCCACATTTAAACAGGGGTACTTTAAAGTTGAGAGAATGCAGTTTGCAAAGTTGGCACCTCGGATCTGTAGATTCAAACGCTGCCCTGGGAATGAACCCCTCTGCAACACATCTGTTATACTCATGGGTGACACCAAGGGAGACATCCTGAAGAGATGTTTCAGTGTTTGTGAGCTTTGAACTTTTATAAACCCGCTAACTAGACATTTAACCTGGAATAGAGTAAGAATCTACATCTCTGCCTTATACACAGGCTTGATTTTTGGACAGATCACACATCATTGCATATCGCCACATTAAACCTACAGTATATTGATGAGACTGCAGCAGAATCCTCCTTACTAGCTCACTAGTTTCAATAGGGGACAAATGGAAATGATATGGAGATGAAAGCCCGGTACCTTCACTGGACACCGGCCAGAAATCCTAAAGTGTCATACCTGCCATACGCCCCAGGAATGAACCTGACTCTATAACATCAATCATATCCATTACGTAGATGTGTCAGGTACGATTCAGGGGCTGCGGAGGTTGAATGATGCCACAAAGTGCCAGGAGGCTCCCAGGGTGGCACTCCACCGAATGCCAAGGTTACTATCGCATTGCTGTAACATCAGCAAGGACGCAAAGGAGAGAGAGCAGGACAGGAAAGAGGAGGAGGAGAGACGAGAGAAGAAGAGTGATGAAGTTAGGGGGACTGGAGAGAAGGCATATCACCTTTCTTTTACTGTTACATCAGCAACGTGGAGGGAGAGGGAGACGGTGATGATCACATTTCAGTCAGCACTACATGCAGACACACTCACACTGATTAAACAATATCTTGATACTGTAGACTGACTGTGCTGACTTATTAATGAGTGATGAACAGGCATTTAGCGGCCGTACTGTACAGCAGTGACGACTGATGACAGCACGGATATCAGACTGTGATCAGGCAGCATCACACTGCTGCGGGATCTTTAAGTTGAAGTCCTTAGGATGAAAATGAATGCAAATGAATCCATCAATATATTTAAAGGTGAAACAATCATACTGAATCAACTTTCTCACTAACTGAATCAGTAGCTTTTAGCAGTAAAGCTCCCCTCACTGTTGACCGAGAGCACTGTTGTTACCTCAGCCAGGATTTACAGTATGCTTCTTCCTTGTGCAAAGCCATTAGAAGACTGGAAAAGCCACCAAAACATCATATTTATTATCATAACCTGATAACTCAGTCGTAAATAAGAGGCTGCTGGGCTATAAATGTCATGTACAGTGCTCATATATGCTTGTTTTTACTGTAGTGAGTATAGCTTGGACTAGCAGCAGAAGCAAAAAACAAACAAGCAAATTTAAATCTAATAGTCAATAAAACATGCGAAACATGTTAGCCAAACATGAATAATAGAAAACGATCGGAATACCTCTTAAAACAATTTAAAACAACAGAAACCATATTAGAAACAATAACAAACATGCCTACTGTTGTACATACTGAAGTGCATTTGAACATTGATGCATTTTCAAATGCATTCAAATGGTGATATGGTTCCGTAACTATGGAGAAAAAGAACAAACAAACTAGAACAAACTACATTTTCATTGAATCTCCACCTGGCTCTCAGTTTGCTTTCCGGTTTGTTTCTACCACGTTGAATGGGCTTGAGGTCAGAGCTCTGTGCAGGCCAGTCAAGTTCTTCCAACACAAGCTGGGAAAAACATTTCTTTATAGAGAGCCAAAGTCCTGACGTCATCTCTGGGCCAAAGTCTGTTCCACCAGCTTCTGTAACTCAATCCAATCTCTCACTGAGCATTTCATTCATTGGTCTTTCTGAAAATATAAATGTGATCTTGGATGCTACTGGTTATATTCTATGTCAAATTGGCATCCACCACGCCATTTGTTATTAGAGATTGAAAATGTTTTGACTTAAATACAATGTTGAATAAATTTGTGTTGAGTAAGTCTTTGTTCTATGACTGGATGTTGATGTGATTTTGAGTGAGGGTTTCTTACAGTTCCTCTGGAACAAAACCCAGAAAAGAAAGTTGCCTCCCAAAACCACAAAGTTGGACACACACTATTGTCTAAAATATCACTGTATGCTGTTGCATAATCATTTCCTTTGATTGGAACTAAAGGTAACAAATCGTTAAAAAATTGCCTGAGATGGAAAGTACATACAAATAGTTTTGGCAGTGTAGTGTGATCTAATTATTAGAGAATCCTGGATGCACATATGCAATTTAATACCGCAGTAAATCAGATTTTATTCAGAATTTGCCCTTCGAAGATTGTAATATTAATGATATTTATAGCAATAGGCCTAAATGTGACATTTATGCTTCAAAGTCTGGAACTGCAGAGCGGTACGTGTCTATCTAAGAAAGGAGCAACGTGTTAAATATTGGTAATATGATTTAGTAGACTGCCACTACAGCTAGTATTTGTGCTGATTTTGTTTAGGGATTTAACAGGGCAGATATTGGCAGTGATGTGATGTGCTGAGGTGATGAGGGGAAGAAAGCTGTGTTAATGCTCTGCTGTTACATTTCTTGGCAGATTACCAGCTCCGGACAAACTAAAGGGCACAGATGCTGCTAGACGAATGGATATCTTCTCTCTCTGTCTGTCTTCCTCCCTCTCTGTTTCTCTGGCTCCCTGGTCTGCATTGGACAGCAGAGGACAAGTGCAGGAGGACACATGATATTTTTCCCCGCCCTGAACGGAAACAAGACATCATCTCTTCTCAACTCAGACGGGAAAGGCTGTTGCATCACCTCTGACCTGTGTTTTTTTTTTTTTAAGGTTCCTCAGGACTGCGGGAAAACGTTTTAATATGTGAATAATGAACTGATGACTTTGTGTCACTATCTGGTTCTGGTGTCCCTCGCTTTTAATGCGATATCCCTCAAGGTTAATTTAGAGCAGAATTTGGGGAAGAAGATGTTATTTTTAATTTTAGAAAAAGAAAACTTTTAAATATTACAAATACAAACTTTTTTAGGGCGACAGATTATATTATGCCATTATACGGTAACTTTATTACTCAAAGGGCCGTAAGATTGAGCATGGATGATTTTTCTAAATCTAAAGTTTGCCATCAACACCATCAGATTTGTTTCTTTACATGTTGCTCCATGCAAGATTTAAACCACTACACCACATCTTAGCATTGTCAGCATCTTTACCTGTAAAGGTTTTTATTTCTCCTATGTTTTGTCCCTAATATCCGCTTTATCATCCATATAAAGCACATTTTAACTCGGCTGTTAATCTCCACTTCTCTCGAAGGCATACGTTTCACTGCAACCTCTATATTATATGTTCATTGCCTTAAAAAACTGCCTATGTATCCTTACCTTTAGCACTGTGAAGATAATCCCCAGTGCAATGACACTAACACCAGCGACCAGATCAATGATTAATAAGGCACAATATTGTCAGAGGCGTTGGTAGTGTAACTTAATACCTTCAGCGCACTCCCATGGGGCCTGTAAGCTTGTCCTTGTGCTCGAAATCAGCTTACAGCTTTTGAGTCAGAGACTGAAGGAGTGAGCACAGTGCAGAATTCTTTTGTCATATTTGTATCTGTTGTTTATAATGTACTAGTCAGTCCCCTGTGGGATGAGTCTGAAGGACAGAACCGTGGAGTCGAGTGTGGGCAGGACAAAGGTAAAATAACCTGAAGGGATTTATTTTCAGAGTCTGAGAATATTGACAATATGTTGGGGGTAATTGTTTCTCCATGACTCTTTTTGTTTTTTTTATATGTCGACCTCTGCAGGCCCCTATATGTCTTCAAAGCAGTTTGTGCATGCACTGCAGCACATCAGTTCAGCTGCACTGCCAGCAGCACAGAAGAGAGTCCTGTGTCGATTTATTGCATCTCTGCTGTTAAGTACAAAACCTTCTGTTACAATCATTCCATCATCTCGTGTGGGGACATTTTTCAGACACCAATGAGGATTGTTAATGAGTTTGTGTGTTTCCATGTGTTGTCATTAATTTATCAATGGTTATTTGTCAAAAGGAAGCAAAGGGATATATTTGGAAATAAACAATTTTTTGTATCTTGTTTTGGAATACTATTGTTTTTTGTTTTCTGTCTCTAGTTCATAACTAGACTCTTTCAACAAATTATGATAGATGAATAATGTGATACGTTTGCAGCTCAGAAATGTAGCACAAGAACAATTTGACCCATTAGAGCAGATCTACTTTGAGCTCCCTTAAACCCTGATATTTAACCCCGGGAACATACTCAGTTTGATTAAAGTGGCAATAGACAAGATTTTGCTTTAAAATATTACGAAGTAAATGTTTTATTTCACAATGTAATGGCTATAGAATAATGACACCACTGGCATTTAGATTGGTTCCCTATAAACCTTACTTTCAATGTGCAGTTTCGTCTGCCACAGGGCACTAAAGCTCCCTAGAAAATAACAGCTGACTGGCAATCAGGTCAGACTGGCAACCTGGTTCCATTTCCATCAAATTTCATATTCTCATTACAGACTTAAAGCAACATTATGTAACTTTTTTACCTTCAAATATCAGCTTCATAATAATTTTGATGTTATGGTGTCTTGTAATAGGGTGAATAGTGTATCTGTCTCAGGCACTCCACCCCCCATCACTTGCTTCTGCACTATGTAACTTCAGTGAGAGGGTAGGATCACAGCGTTACATACATTTTTCACCAGCAAGGACCACACCATCAGTGAGATGGACATGATAGTTTATTGAGGTGGAATATGAGTACCATGTTGAAAAAGGCAATTGAGTATGAGTGCGATGTTGATGAAGTGTTGAGTAGCTGCGGTGTGGCGAAGGCTTCGTTAGGGATCAGTGGCAGACCCCCTATAAGAAAGAGGGAGATAGAGAGAGAGAAAGACAGAAGAAAGGGAGGGAGGGTGTGTAACGCCCGCCAATGTAATAATGTCCACAAACGTAATAAACCACAAACGTAATAAAAATCTGCAGCATTTAATGTAATAAATCCACAAATGTAAGAAATCTGCCTACTACAAACGTAACGCGCGATTTCCCACAAATGTAATAACTATTACATTTGCAGGGATTTATTACGTTTGTGGGGACATGAAAATCTTTATTGTAATAACTTTCCACAAATATAATAACACAATGAATAATGGTCGTTGTGGTTGTTGTTTGTTTGTTTGCCTATACACCTACTAATACTACTGACTGTGGGTGCAAAATCCAGCTGCTGAGTGATAGCGGAGCAGAGAGTCAGCTGCGCCAATACGAAAGGAGTGGCCGAGAATTAGCTGGGGGAAATCCTGGACGAGATTAGAACCTACCTAAATTGGAAAAGAAACTGGGATCGGTTAGCCACTCCACCAGATTATGTGATGACCGAGGGGTTGGAAGAAGAAGCATTTTGAGATTTTCTGAATTGCAAATGATGTGCGAGCAACTCGTATGGGCTGGTGTGTGTCTAGTTTGAAGTGCAGTACAGGAATTGGATTGCCAGTTTGGTCGCTTTTGCTTTGTTTGAGTGTGTAGACCAGGCAGTCTTCTGAGATCCAGTGAAGGTCAGACACGATGGGATGGAGGTGAGAACTGAATTTAGCAGACGGTGTGGTGAACTCTGAGTACCGAAGGAAACCAAAGAAGGCCGACAGGAACGTCGATTCCAGAGTGTGGGCTAGATGGTGAGGTAGGAGGCTGGAATGTAGGGTATTAAAGCAGCAGGACAAGAAGCTAATCTAAGAGATTAGGAATTGATGGAAGACAGCAAGGAGTTTAAGCGACTGGTGCTGGAGGCATTTAAAGAGAGATGACAACTAGTTGGAGTGAAAGGAGTACCAAGTGTTCCAGTGAGAGGGGAGACTGCTGGGGCGATGCTGTTAAGAATGGCTTCCTTGGAGATGCTGATGTGTTCGGCGGAGGTGGGGTTCATGCATTTAATGACTTGGTAGAAATTGAAGGTACCAGGGTAGGATCCATCTCTGCACGAGGAGCCAATCCAAAGTTCTGAAAGTATCCATGTGAGGCTATGACTGCAGGAGAGTTGCTTCTACCTTTACTTATGATGTTGACAGCAGTGACATTATCAGAGTGAATTTTCTTGACCATTTGTGTTGAATGATGTGCGGGTTAGACAGCTGTTCTTCAAAGAGGAAGGTGATGCTGTTCCAGTTTGCGAGAAGGTGTTTCCAGAGGCTTTGGATGAGCTGTCGAGGGCAACTGTATTGGAAGTGAAGGTATGGCAGATCCAGTGACAGCAGGTGAGGAAATGACCAACCTTGAGGATTTATGTGCATGGCAAAGTTCAGGGGACCTAGAAGCAGGAGCGGTTGTCGTTTGTGAAGCAGGTAGGTAAGGAGAAAGCTGTTAATGAGAAGATTTAAAAGATCGAATTTCTCAGTGCTGGGTTGTTGATGGGTATTGAAGCGGACATGGTTAATCATTGGTTGGTTGGGTTGTGGAGAAAGGCAGGTCGAGAGTGGCCACAGCCACAGAAGGAACACACATGCAGGAAAATGCACAGGAGGCATGCTGCAGCCGGATCAGTTGAAGTTATGAGTATGCCCTCCTGGCTGTCGATCAGTCTTGGTTGAGAAGTTTGGTTGAGGGAGGGTATGGAGGAATTGTAGATGGTGCAACAAAGGATGGCTGGTAGGCTGTGGAGAGAAAAACTTGGGAGACAGGCAGCTCTGAGCAGCTAGGTGCGGGTGTCAACCCAGTGGCAGTAAGAAGTGGGAGAGGTTTCTGTAGAGGAGAGACGAAGGGGAGAGCAACTGACAACCCGATGCCAGTAGACAGCAGTTGAGGTTGTTGCAGAGAAGGTCATGGGAAGAGGAACTGGCAACCCGGTGCCAGTAGAGAGGGATAAAGGTTGTTGCAAATAGGGTGTAGTGGGGACAAGAACTGGCAACCCCGTGCCAATAGTGAGAGATGGAGGTTGTTGCAAAGAGGATGTAGTGGGAAGAGGACCTGGTAACCCCGGTGTCATTGATCACATTTGATTCGGTGTGACTCGGAATAGTTATTGGAGGGAATGGGGGATAGTATGGAGCAGGGCTGGCAACCTGGGAGGCGCTACGGAGAGCATGATGACATCACGCATGAGTGCACTCCTGCAGCATCTACCTGAGTGAGGGTCTTATGATATACAACTCTTTGTTGTGTGGAAGAGTTTGTAAGGAGTTGGAAAAGTTTTACTTTGTTACCAGAGCAGTGATGGATGATCCCTCTTTCTTTTAATGCTCTCTGGAGGCCCGCCACCATCCAGTCGGACAGAAGTGAATCGTCGGGAGATCTGACTGGAGCGTGTGAGTGTAACCGTTGGCCCTGAGTGCGGTGTGGAGATGCGTAGGAGTTGCAGAGGGAGGAATTACCTTGTTGTTCGCTCTTCTGGTGGTGGCCTCCCTGAGTGGAACTGGAAAGTGAGGAGAATGATCAGAAGAGTCTGCATACAGCTGAAGAGAGTGAAGAGAGGAATTACGGAGGAATGGATGCCGCTAACCGGATGGTTGGATGCTGGTAATCTGGAGTCCTGTTTTCTGAACCAGAGGACGTGGGGAGCGGGGTTTCTGGAGCAACTGTTACCGTTGTCTTCTGGGCCTTGATGCAGACTGAGATTAAGGGAGACTGGAGCTGAGCTGAAGAGGTCCTTGTCAGAGGGGCTGAGGGACACGAGGTCCATGTTGGACAATCCACGGGTGAGTCCAAGTTTGAATGACTTGAGACTGCGATGTGGTTTTCTTACGAGCGACAGGGGCCGATGTTCGGTGCAGGAGAGACGAGAACAGACAGGCATGAAGCGTAGTGAGATTTATACAGGCACATGACAGGAAGGGGAGTGATTGAGGTGTGGTCCTGCTCCTGAACTTCAGCTAAAACTTTATCTCCATTTACTTGGAATGTTGGTACCACTCTCATGTCTGTACGCTAAATATGAAGCTATATCCAGCTGCAAGTTTGTTCAGCTTACCATAAAGGAGGGAGGGAACCCTGATTGTTTCCAGAGATAACAAAATCCTCCTTCCATCATCTCTAAAGCTCACTAATGACCATAAGACACTGACAAAATTGCTCTGTTTTACTTGTATCATGCTTGTTTGACTTTAGCTTGCATTGAAAGCTTACATGTGATTCAAATTCGCCATTATGAGAGCTAAGCAGTAG